>NW_020953954.1:1631952-1741691 GCF_900497805.2 Vombatus ursinus | reverse complement strand
AGCCCAGCCCAGCCCAGCCCAGCCCAGCCCAGCCCAGCCCAGCCCAGTTCAGCCCAGCCCAGCCCAGTCCAGCTCAGCTCAGCCCAGCCCAACTCAGGGCAATGGCAGGGCCAGAGCCTCCACAGAAGGTGGCCCCGCCTCTCCTACTGGGGCTCCTTTCCAGTAGGAGGATGGAGGAAAGATGGGGAAGACCTTGGAGGCAGCTGGTGAGGCTCTCCACATTTTAAATCCAGAAACAGATCCTAATCTCTGACATTTTCTCTGCCTACCTCCTGGGGCTGTTTTGAGGACCAAAGGAGATAAAGGATTCCAAAGTGCTTTCTAATTGTAGTGTCAGATTGCAGAGTGAGATGTAGGCTGGGAGGCCCTTAGCAAGCCTTTAAAGCTCTTCATTTTACAGCTAATATGAACTTATTTGACGTGTGGGGAAACTGAGGCTCTTTATAGTGTGCTAAATCCTGGCATTGATAAATGCTTCCTGAATGGATGGATGTTGAAATGGTTCCACTTTTCATTAGATGGGAGCTCTCCAAAGGCAGAGGCCCTGTCTCTTCTTTCTTGGTGCTGCCTCATCACCGAACACAGCCGAGGGGTCAGCTCCCTAGGGCCGCCGGCCTCCTCTTCCCAGCAACATCTGCCTCCAACCCCCAGGAGCCCTTTCCCCTCTAAGCTGAGCATGGCTGTGTTTCATAGCTGACATCTACTAAACACCTAATGTGTGCAGTGGTGGGAAGGAAGAAAGGAAACAGGCACTTTAAAGTGCCTACTATGTGCTGGCCACTGTGCTAAGCACTTTATAAATATTATCTCACTGTATTCTCACAACAAACTTGAGAAGTAGGTGCTGTTATTATCATCCCCATTTTACAGTTGAGGAAACTGAGGCAGGTAGCAATCAAGTGACTTCCCCACAGTCACACAGCTAGTAAGGGTCTATGGCTGGATTTGAACTCAGATCTTCCTGACTCCAGGTCCAGCACCCTGACCACTGCACTGCCCAGCTGCCGCTGAGGGTCCAGAGATGGAAAACAACACAATACCTGTGCTCAGTGTCTAACTAGCTGGAAGGGTGCACACATATTACACGGGCATATGTAACTAGACTGAAGGTGTGAAAAGTGCCCAGGAGAGGTCCAGGCCAAGTCCTCGAAGCCGTTTCAGCTGTAAGGATCTAGGAGGCCTTCCTGAAGGTGGTGGCCAGTCAGGGGGCCACATGCACAGTCAGGGGCAAGCAGACAAAATGGACATGGGGTGTGCATGGGAAATCAAAGATGACTCCTTGGGATGCTGAGAAGTGCCTAGAGACAGACCTCTGGTGACAAAAATCTGACCCCTGCCCCAGCCACAGCCTCCAGTTCCTAGCTGGGCCCTCCTCCTGCAGCCTGCCTTGGCCCTTGGGGGCCTCCCAGCCACCAGTCAGCTGGTAAGGGCCCCGAGCGGCGCCTACTCCCAGGGGCACCAGGAGACCTCAGCCGTGGCTGCTGCTGATGTCATGGAGAAACCCACTGTACTCGGTCCTCCTAATCCGGGCTGGCTTCGGCAGGCCCTGGGGAGCTGAGGATGGAGAGAGGCTATTTTTAGCTCCATTCCCCTGCCCGCCTCAGCATCAGTGTTGCTGCTCCCAGCCCCCTCTGCCCTGCTCCCCACTGTCACGGGAGGCAGAGTGGGGTGCCCTGGGTTGGGGGGAGAACTCTGGAGAAAGATACTGAAGGGAGTGGGGTCTCTGCACTCCAGAGCCTGTCTTGGGGTGACTGTGATACAAGGGACCTGTAGATAGTGGGGGGGAACAGGGTCCTGGAGAAGCAGAGTGAGGGAATGTGGTGCAGCTTCCTTCCTGGGCCTCTGACCCCAGCACAGCACACCCCACCCCACCCCACCCCACCCCTGCACGCACACATGCACGCACACACACACACACACATGCATGCATGCGCACGCACAGACTGACACACACACAGACAGACACACAGACAGACACACATGCACTTCACTGTCTAGCTCCTTAAAGCTCCTTCCCCACATGGTCATTCACTTAGTGAGGAATACTGTGAATCTAAATGAAGGATGAAGATCCCATCTCCCACCTCCATTCCTTTGCATAGGTGACCGTCCCCCACACCTGAAAAGAACTCTCTCTTCACCTCTAGAGGCCTTTGCTTTCTTCTAGGCTCTGCTCAGGCACCACCTCCTCTGGGAAGCCTTCCTTGATCTCCTCTTTCCCCAAGTTGTTCTCCCACCTCAAACTTGAATTTAGTTATCTGTGTACATGCTGCACCCTCCCATAGAAGGTAAGCTTTCTGAGGGCGGGGACCATGATTTCATTTCCGTTTTCATCTCTCTTATACTAAGCACGGTTCCAGGCACATAGTAGGTGCTTGATACCAAGCACCAAGTGGCCAAGTGGAATTCAAGTAATCCTCATGGAACTTTGAGTCTAGTTTCTTTTCTTTCCTGAGGAAGGAAAAGTTCCTTTGGAACTAGTTCCTTTTCCTTCTGTCCCTTCCTCTTTTCTTCCCTCCCTTCCTCCGCTCCCTCTCTCCCTTCCTTTTTTCCTTCTTCCTTCCTTCTTTCCTTCTATCCTTCCTCCCTCCATCGTTCCCTCCATTCCTTCCTTCCTTCCTTCCTCCCTCCCTTCCTTCCTCCCTCCCTCCCTTCCTACCTTCCTTCTTTCCTTCCCACCATTTCCTGAGAAAGCCCTTCCACTCTGGGACAGTGCTAATTATGATTGGGAAGCCCCCCCCCCCCAATCTAGGCTAGATCTGCCTTTTGCACCTCCCCCAAATTCTTCCTGATTTGGGCCCTTAGCACCAAACAGAACAAGTCTAACGGCCTTTCCTCTTCGTGAGTGCCCTTCAGGTGCCTGCTCTCCCATCACCAGAGTCGTCTTGTCTCCAGGGTAGGCATACCCTCTTCCTTCAGCCCATCCCCATGAAGCACAGATTCCAGGTGCCCTCCTGGGACACTCTCCTGCCCTTCTTAAACTGGGGCTGCCAGCACTGGGCATAGTCCTCCAGGTGCACTCTGACCTGGGCACTGCTACTCCCCCCTCTCTCCCTGTCCTAGCTCCATCACCTCTAGGAAGGTAGCTGGAGGCTGCTGGACCCTCCTTAGCATCCATGGCACAGGGCTCACTTGTGTTCAGCTTGTGGTCCACTCAAACCCCCAGATCCATTTGTCTGCTGCCTATTTATGCCTCCCTGCATTGTTTTTGTGAAGGTGCTCTGTAACCTGAGTGCTTCACCCTCATTCCTATGGCCTTTCATCTTATCGCACTTGTCTCCATACCCTCTCTTGGCATTCAATGAGTCCACTTTCCTTCTCAGCTCTGGGTCATAAGCAAATCTGACACCGATGTCTAAGCACATTGCCTCTGCCTTGAGCTGAGTCATAGCTAAAAGTACAATACAGAACCCTAACCACTGAGCTGTCTCCACAGGCCCCCCTCCTGGCTAGGATGACCAAAGATGGGCAGGGTCAGTGCTGGTGGATCATGAGAGGCGGGCATGCTGACGCACATTGCTGATGGAACGCTCTGGCCCTGAGACTCTCCTGAGAGCCTACACCTCCAAGGAGGTCAGCAATAAAGGCGAAGGCTTCCTGTGTGCCAACATATTTATAGCAACACTTTTTGTGGCAGCAAAGAACTGGAAATGGATTGTGGTCCATCAATGTAATGGAATATTCCTGTGCTGTGATGAATAGAGAAGCCTGGAAAGATGTCCATGAACTGATGCAGAAGGAAGTCAGCAGAGCCAAGAAAACAAGGCACACACTGACTGCAGTGGTGTAGATGGGAAACCATCTGCCAAGCCACAAAACACCCCCACATTCTCAAATATTAGGAATTTTGACAGCGGCCACTAGGGGATGCCACAAAGCACTGGACCTGGAGTCAAGGGGCTCAGAGTTCAAATTCAGCCTCAGACACACACTAGCTCTGTGACCCTGGGCAAGTCGACTATCCTGTCTAACTCAGTTTTCTCAACTGTAAAATGAGATGAATAGCCCTCCTCCCTCATAGGGTTGTGAGGATTAAGTGAGGTCATATTTTTAAGGTGCTCTATGAATGCTAGCTGATATTCTGATGACAAAGTCTGGCCTCAAAGAAAAGATGTTAGAAGGCTCCTCCATCTCTCCATTTAGGGGCTGAGAAGACAGTCTGTGGACATGGAACGTTGCATTTAATGTCGTCCTTGGTTGAGATGTGACTTAGCTTTTATTATTTCTTATAAAAGATGGACCTTCAGGAGAGGGAGAGAGGTGATAGATTTTTGGAAATGAAGATGCCAATAAAATGTATAAGATGATGCTAACCGGCACAAGCTCTTGCACTCCCCAGGGCTCTCCACCTGAGGCCTCCTTCCCCTTACATCTAGGGCTGGCCTGGTGTTGTAGGGGATAGTGGAGGGGCTCCAATATGCAGAATGCAAGGCAATGTCCAGATAATCTACCGGTGCATACAGGGAGCAAGAAAGGGTGAGGGGAGGAGGCAGAGATGGAGGAGAAGGCGGAGAAGAGTATCCTTCCTCCTGAGTATTTGGGGAGGCTGCTGGGGGCCACTCAGCCCCCCCAAACCATCATAGGGGCAGCCCCTAGGTCCTGCCTCCCTTCTGGTTAGGGTGGGAGGCAGAAGGGAGAATAAGAAGGCGAATGGGGAGAGAAGGGGACTGGAGCCCCAAGCTGAAACAGCGTCTCCCACCTTGGCCCTGGTCATGTGGGGCTAAGGGGTCATGAGGCAGCCTTCTTCTAGTGGGTCAAGGGGAAGGTCCCCGATATGCCCAGCCATAATGGTGACACTGGGCTGGGACATCAGCATCCTTTGTCCCTGCCTCAGCTAGAGGTGGGGTCTCCATGTGGGGAACAGGCTAGCGGCGGGACAGCAGCATGTGTTTGCCAGGATGCTCTCCAGCCCCAAACCAGGATCTTTACAAAGCCCTCTCCACCCCTTTTTAATTTGGCCAAGCCACCATCTGTTTCCATGGCAACTGGAGTGGGAAAGGCAGGCTGTGTCCTTCCCTCTCCCCACCCACTTCTCCTCTTCTCTCTACAGCTTCCTTCAGAAGGGGTTGGGGTCAGCCTGGACCTTTGGCCTCCACAGCCCCCAATCAAGTGTTCTTCCCTCAGTGTCTCCTACATGGTACTCAGCATTACCAGAAACCTTAAAGATGCCCCCACCCCAGGGAATGACACTACAGCCAGGCTGGACTCCTCACGGATCCCTCACTCACTGTCCATATTCCCACCTCTGGGCCTTTGCTCAGTACTCCTCACCTAAAATATGCTCCTTTTTCTCCTGACCCTTTCAAAGTACTACCCATCCTGGCCACCCCAGCCCCATGTTTTCCTCACTGAGTCCGCCCTAGGGATCTCTCTTGCCTCAAGAGAATTCTTTCTTTTTCAGCATTTCCTTATAGAGTGCCTTGGCAGAGCCAACCCCCCCTCCATGGACTGAGCCCCCCAGGGCAGGGCTCCTAAGCTCTCCTGCCTCAGATTTCTCCTAGCACTTTGCCTGGACCCCTCCTTTGCCCGTATCAGAGGGGTCAGAGTGCTAAATCTCTGGATGCAAGAATCTTAGGGCCAGAAGGAACCTCAAGGACCATTTGGTCCAACCCAAACTGGAGTGAACATCCCATCAAGCCATGAGCTCCTCAGGCTCACTCGTGGTTTCACAGCCTCTCCTGTTCCCCAGTCTGCCAAACCTCAAGAGCTGCAGCCTCAATCCCAAGGTTCTCAGAGATGGAAAGGACCCCAGAGGCTTCCAAGCCTTCTCTGATCTCTGCCAAGCATTTATCAAGTGCCTTCTTATGTGCCAGGAGTGGTGGTAAGCACTGGGGACCCAATGAAAGGCAAAACCCATCCCCACCCTGCCCCAAATTCTGCCTGCTGGGACCAGGGCCAAGTGACTCCTTTTCACCTCCTTGCCCAAATCACCTGCCAGGAGGCATGTTGCTATCCTGGGCAATCTCCTGAGTCATTCAACAGCATGTGTGTATATATGTGTGTGTATGTGAGAACATGTGTGTGAGTGGGTATCTGTGTGTGTGTGTGTGTGTGTGTGTGTGTGTGTGTGTGTGCGTGTGTGTATGTGGGCATGGTCTAGCAGAGGCTGACTTGTGTCAGATACCATGCCCACATACACAGACACACATACATATGCACACACATGTGCATACACACACACACACGCACACACACATATACACACACACACACACGTACACACACCCTGGACAGCTCCCTTAATTGTTGAAAAGATCTTCCGTCACAGAGCTGTCAGTCCCCAACCTGGCAAGAATTTCATCCTCTGTGACACTGGGGGTGGGAGCTGGACAGTGGGAGTGGGTGCACGGGGTAGGACATGTTTTTTCTCTGCCCCCACCACTGCAGACCATGGCCTGGCATTACCTAGCCATCCAAGGAGATCACAGCTCTCCTCAGTATATGGACCCCTTGACCCATTCTCCCAGTCTGGCATGAACTTGCCCTGAGCTCCCTCCCACATGGTTCCCAGGGCCCACAACCTGAGCAACATTTCCCCTCCAGCTCCTTTCCAGTTCTGGTGTGGTCTCCAAAAGAAGATGCCTTGGTGCACTGATGGGAGCTGGGATTCAGTGGTCTCTGAGATCCTTTCCAGGTCTGAGGCTCTGACTCCCACCTGAATGGCCCTGTATTCCCCCAGAGCTCAGCCTGTGCTCTCTGGGGCACTGACAGGTAAGCTGTATTACAGCTTGGAAGGTTAAAAAGGATTAAAATGTGCCCTGAGGAGCAGGAGAAGTCAATTGCTGGGCCCTGGAGCCTGGTCAGGCCTTACCCAGAGGTGGAGAATCCCACCTGGTCAAGAGAGCAGCCTTGGACGCAGTGGAGGGGGTCCAATGGACAGTAGGTGTGGGGTAAGGGGGAGAGAGAGCCCAACTTGGTGTTTCCCCAAGGAGAATCCCTGCCCTTCTGGGGAGCCGCAGCTTCCTCTCTGCCCCTCTACATTAGCTCAGCCCAGTCTGCCCCCTGCCTGGGTACCTCAGACAAAGAAAAATGATGCATGTCAATGTTTGTGGTGGTCTCATATCCAAGAAGGGTGATGGGAGTGAACCTTTACCCCCCACCCCACTCCCACATATTACTCAGACACGCTCAGACACATTCATGTGCACACATCTCAGGTGGGATAGGGGTAAGGGTGTTTCCCCTTGGCTTCTTAACTGCTGCAAGAGTGAGCAGAGCCCACAAAGTTGACAGCCCGTTGACCTCACACTCAGGGAGGTATCACCCACAGACCTGGGCTAGGGCCAGCCACAGATAAGCCCAGGAGGTTAAGAGGGGATTAGGTCTCAGCAAGGCCACCAGGATCTGGTGTCCCAAAGGAGAAAAGCACAGTCAATGGGATGGGAAAGAATAGGGTGGTCCAGGCCCTTCTTGACCAGGTGCAGCCTTTCCCTGCTCCCTGATTCCCTATTGGGGAGGGGCAGGGGGAGCAGGTGCCTGGGCTTCATCTCCCAGCTCCTGCGGCCTCTGCCCCGCCTTCGAGCAGAGAGAGGGGGACACAGCCTGAAACGTCTCAGGTAGAATTTCCCCTTTCCTGTTTCTGCAAAATTAGCCTGCGTGGCCATCCAGAGCATCTCAACAGCACTGGGGCCCCAGGAATCATGCCAGCCTGTCACCATGGAAACCGAAATAGGCACTGGAGAGCCAGCAGCCACAGCCCTCCCTGCCAGAGAGATGCCCAGGCACGAATGGCTGTGACGTGGGCATTACTGATGGGGCACAGAGGCCGAGCCTGGCAGGAATGCTCCCCTCCTGGCCCTCCTGGGGACTGGGGCCTCCCTCCCCCAACTGTCAATGCTCCATCCTCTGCAGGCTCAGGAACTGGGCAGGAGCAGGGCTGGAAGTCAGGGCAGCACATCCACGCCTCCTCCCCTTGCCTGCATGGAGAGGGCTGGATGGGAGCAGAGACAGGTAAAAGCCCAATCTGGGAGGGAGGAGCCCAGGCTTCTGCTCCTGGCTCTGCCTTTTACTAACACAATGGCCGTGGGCAGGTCATTGCTCCTCCCTGGGCCTTGCTCACCTCATCTGCAATGAGAGGAGCTTGGAAGAGATGATCTCTATGCCCCTTCCCAGTCCTGGCATAGTATGGGCCTAGGCACCCTGTGTGTGTCTCCCTCCTTCTCTCTCTCTCTTCCTTCCTTCCCTTCTTCTTTCCTTCCTTCTTTCCTTCCTTCCTTCCTTCCTTCCTTCCTTCCTTCCTTCCTTCCTTCCTTTCTTCTCCTCCTTCTCCTTCTCCTTCTTCTTCTTTTCTCTCTGTCTCTCTCTCTCTGTCTTTCTCTCCCTCTCCCCCTTCCTTCTTGTTACTAAGCAGAACACCTTCTGTGCTCAGAGCCCTGGTCTGGGGGTTTGAAGAAGACGTGCAGATGAGCAGGCTGGGAGACTAGGAGCCTTTCCCCTGATGCTTCCTGTTCTGGTTGTCTCAATTCCCTTCAGCCAAGAGGGGAGAGTGGAAGATGGAAGATCTGAGTTCAAATTTAACCTTAAATACTTACTGTGTGCCCCTGGGCAAGTCACTTAACCTCTGTCTGCCTCAGTTTCCTCAACTGTAAAATGGGGACAGTAATAGCATCTACCTTCCAGGGTTGTGCCTGGTACATAGTAGGTGCCATATATATGCTTATTCACTTTCCTTCCTCTCTCTTCTCTTTCTCTCCTCTATTTCCCCCTTCTCTTTCTCTTCTTTCTCTCCTCCTCTCTTCATCCTTTCTCCATCCCTTCTCTCCTATTTCTCTCTTCCCTCCTTTCTTTCCTCCCTCTTCTTCTTCTCCTCTCTTTCTATTCCTTTCTTTTATTCCTCTCCTCTCTCCATCCTTCTCTCATTCTTGTCCCTCTTCTCTGTCTCTCTGTCTTTCTCTCTTTCTGTGTCTGTCTGTCTCTCTCACACACACACATACATTCACACAGAAAGCCCCAGGTGGCCTCTGGGCTGTGGTCCACACATGGCAGCCTCTCTGTCACACTAGACTGGCACCCTGCCGGGCCCACCCATGGGTCAGCCAGTCACAGTGGTTCAAGTGAAGAGGTGGTAGGTTAGGGGCTCCTGCAGAAGCTCAGTATCACCTGATCCCCATCAAGGTCTCATTGACCATCAGCTGTAGGCCCCCTGCATGTACACAGAAGGAATCACAAAGCCAAGTCAAACTCATCTTTCTCAACAGAATGCAAGCTTCTGGAGGGCAGGGACTGCTTCGTCTTTCTCTTTGTAACCCATCCCCCACACTAAGCACACAGTGCTTGGCACACAGAGGATACTTAAGAAACAGTGATTGATTGACTGATTGACGAAGATGTATTTTGTTGAAAATCTAAATGATGTGTATAAACTGGAGAGCTTGGAGAGGAAGGGAATCAGGATGTTCCTAGCCCTAGGGCATGAAGAAACCTTGTCTGCCCTGGAGTGCAGTCCCCATCAAGTCTGGAGGTCAGCTAAAGGAAGTGGGATGCTTAGCCTGGAGCAGACTGAGTGGCCCTGGGGGGAGGGGCAGGGTGGGAGAGGAGTTGGGGTGCAACTGATAACTGTCTTCAAATATTTGAGGAAGTGGTGACCTTGTTCTGCTTGGCCCCAGAGTGGCTGAGGGGCCAAGGATCAGTGAGGGGGGAGCTGCACTGAGTGAAATCTAGGTTCAATGTCACAGGAAAAACCATGAACTTCATAGCAATTCAAGGGGGTCTGAGAGTGGTCTGAGGGGCCTTGAGAGGTAGCTTACCATCCTGGAAAATCTTCAAACAGGGTTATTTTAGTGATCTAGTAGGAAGGATCCTAATTCTGTTTCTAGCTGGATTCGATGCCTCTGGGGTCCCTTCCCCTTTCTGGCCTGCCTCAATGTCATCCTCTGTAAAACACCATAGACCTCTCAAGTCTCTCCCAGCTCTGGCTCCTGTGATCCCATGGCCTAAGATCTAATGTAAGTAGTCACTAGACAAAGGCTGGGCCCCTGAAGCATTTGAATCCAGAGGGAGAAGCCCAAGGTCACAGGGGAGCAGCACAGGCCCAGCTAATCCCCTCCCCAAAGCTAAGCTCTCAGAGGCATGGCCAGAGTCTGCCTAGATGCTCCAGAGATCACCAGGGTCCTGCTCTGCCCACCCTCTTCCTTCCTATGGGTTGAACTGGTATCCCTGTTTCCCTTTTCATCATTGAAGCAACCGCCTTCCCTGGCTTCTAAACTTCCATATTGTGGGATCTCAGCTCCTGTGTGCTTGCTTAACAGCCCTCCCCCACAGATGGCCTGGAGTCCCAGTGGAAGGCCCTGGAAACCAGAAGAGACTTTTGCTGATCTACCTTCCTCTTCTCCCCAGCATAGACTAGCCGGCCTATGGCATTTCCTGCAGAGTTCCCAGAATCCTAAGAAATGAGGGGCTAGGCAGTGAAAAGAACAGTCCTGTGTGTTTTCATGACTGTTGACTACTTGCTGTGTGTTATCATCTTCATTCTCTTACTGGAAGAAGCCTGGGTTTGAATCTTGGCTCTCAAGTCCAGGACATCTATGACCCAGCAGCGGCAGCAGCAGCAAGGGCCAGTTCTGAGTGTGAGGCAGATTGTGCCTGGCAGACTCACAGAGCCTCTGTCCCTGCCTAGAGGACTTCTTAGCAAACCCAAGGCGGCAGAAGGGTTGAGTTAGTTCCTCTCTAGAATAAGCTAGTGAGCTGTCCATGGTACAAGAAGCAGGTGAAGGCTGGAGGGAGAGGGGGCTCAGTTCCCAAGAGCACCTTCCAACACTCAGTCTTCTCTCTGCCTCCCTTCTCTGCTGGTCCTTGGACAACAAGTGGGGTCTCTCCTGAAAGAATTTCACGCTCTCCTCCCCACTCCCCATCCCTAACGGCAGCCTGGCCTCATCCAATCTTTATAGCAGTCAGGGGGTAGCCCTCAGATTAGTCTTGCCCCAATTTTCTCAGTTGTAAAATTGGCTAAGGATATTAGCCCAAGCTCTGTGTGAGTGAGTGTGTGTGTTTGAGAATTTTATCTAGAATCCCCTCTCCCCCAGTTACTAATTAGCACTCTCTCCCTCTCCAATGTACCTGGTATTTACATAATCCCATACAGAATTCCAGGAACAGAAAGCACCTCAGTGGCCTCTGGTCCAGACTATACCCTCAAGGAATCCTCACGATACTATCAGAAGTGGTACCACAGCTGGGCCTGGAGCCAGGAAGGCCTGAGTTCAAATCCTGCCTCAGACACTTCCTAACTGTGTGACCCCCAGCAAGTCGCTTATCTTTCTGTCTGCCTCAGTTTTTTCAACTGTAAAATAGGGACAATAATAGAGCCTACCCCACAGGATTGTTGTGAGGGATAAATGAAATAATAATTTTAGAGGACTTCCCAAATTTTAAAGTGCTACATAAAAGCTAACTATTATTGTTATAATAATTATTATCATTACTATTACTCCTGATAAGTGGTTCCCCGACCTCTGGTTGAAAGTCTCTGGGGAGGGGGAGCCCATGCCCTCTGACAAAACTCATACCAGCATGGGGTGACTAGAGCCCTCATGGACTTTCCCCCTTTGACTTAGTCACCACACATTTATTAAGTGCCTATTCTGTGCTAAAGACTGCAGATACAAAGAGGTAAATGACAGTCTCCATCCTTGAGGGTCTCACAGTCCCATGGGGAGACCACATACCCAAAGATGGGCAAACAGAGTACACACTGGGTAAATTGGAGGCAATGGAGGTGGTCCTCAGTGCCAAGCCCAGACCTGGCTCATTTCTCCCCATCCCCACAGCCACAATCCCAGCCTGACTCCAAAGAGCTCAAGGGGACCTCAGAATTGGGGCCCACCTTTTCATGTTATAGATGAGAAAACTGAAGAGCAGGGAGGGACAGAGGTGAGCCAGGATTGTGTCCAGACTACCCTGGCTATGCAAGGCATTCTCTCCTCATCTCTAGTGATTATAGAGGGAAGGGCATGGTCTGAGGGCAGAAGGCCTGGGTTTGAGTCTTAGCTCTGCTACTCATCAGCTGAGGTGCCTTACACAGAATCCCTAAGCCTCAGTTTTGTGATCTGTGAAATGGGGGCGGTGACATCTGCCCTTGGCCACCTCATAGGAGCTCTCAGCATCCAGTGGCAGGGGGAGTAGGGAGAAGCCCAGGCCTTGGGCTTGGGGTGCTGGGGCAGAGACACCATCCTCCTGAGCCCTACAAGAGAGCACTAAGCCTTATCTAACCCTTCAGGGACTAGATGGGCTAAAGCCTCTTGGAAGCAGCCCTGCTTTCCCAAGATTCCCTGGGGAGGTCAGAGGAATCTTTCCCTTCTCATTGTCCTTCGGGGTCAGGCAGGTGCAGGCTTAGGCTGCCGCCTCCTCCCACACTTCCAGCTTCTGTCAGTCAGCCCTCACTCAGTCTCCAGTGCCGCCTCCAGGTGCCCACAGGTGCCTGGCCATCCCCCTGGCCTCTGCAGGAGACTTCTGTCATCTCCCAGGTTTCTAGGCTGGTGGGGGCTTCAGGTCACAGACTCATTTGCGCTTCATGCCCACGGCAGCAGTGAGGTGCCAGAAGCGTTTTTTAAAATGTCTTATTTCTATTTCCCGTGTTCCATCACCTTCATTACTGACTACACACCTCTCTCTCCCCTGAACAGAGCCACTCCTGTAACCCAGAGGCATAAAAAACCCTGAAGTAAAAGTAACACAGCCACTGAGTCTGACTGCATATGTGTGCAACATTCCTCACCCACAGCCCCTCGCCTCTCAGAGGCGTTTGTACTTTGGGGTCAAGCTTGAACATTACGTAATGCCTTCTTCTCATTGTAAAGGAGGTGAGTTAGGCCCAGAAGAGTCATCCGGCAAGTAAATGGGAGAGTTAACACCCAAGCCCAAGACTCCTGACTCTGAGAGCCCCCACTGTCCCCTCCCACGGGCCTCAGCCCTGGCAGCAGGCAGACCAGATGCACTTTGGGCCTCCAAAGGGGCCATCCCATGATGATGGAGACCTGGGCTGGTGGGCAGTGTGCTTCTGTCCCCTAAATCCTAATTAACAGTGTACACCCTGAGCCACTGCACAAGACCAGCCCAGATGGGCAGTCGGGACACACAGCAATCCAGCCTGGACCTTCCCTCTACTACAGGGGCTGTCCTCTCCCTGGGGGCTGCATTTCTGGCCTCCCCACATAGGACTGGCTGTGGACCCAAGCAGGGGTGGGGCAGGCCCCACCCTGAATTCTAACTGACCTAGGACTTCTTCGGAACAAACTCCTCCTTTCTCACAAAGGCCAAGTATGGGGAAAGACCACAACTGCCCCAGCTTTCTGGTTGTCGGAATTCTAGACAAACGAGCTTTTCCAACTTGGACAAGAAACATGAATTTGATTTCTCCCCCTTCTGACTGCCCTCCCCTCCCCCGCTGTTCTTCTCCCTGCAACCCCCCCCCCCCCCCAGGCCTCACAGCCTGGGGCAGCCTGCTTTCTGCCAGCCCCCATGGCCAATCAGCTGCCGAGTATTATTGATTATCCCTACAACCCGTAAGGGCCCCTGGGCCGCTGCACTGACCTCCCTGACCATCTCCCTGCCTCTGGTCTCCTTCTTTCCCAATCCATTCTCCAAAGAGCCAACACTCCCTATTCTTTGAGACAGGTCTGACCATGTCACGCTCTGCTCCAGAAGTTCCTGCCACTGCCCATTGCCTCTGCCTGGCATGGGAAACGAAGCCTGGAGGCAGTGGGGAGGTGCCAGAGCCCAAGTTCAAATCAGTGGGGATAATTGCAGCTCTCCCTCCCAGGGTCATTGGGGGATAAATTGAGAGCATAATTGTAAAGCACAGTGCCTGGCACATGCCTAGCCTGGGTTCCCCTACCAGGGCAGAAGATGAATCACCTTGCCAAATGTAAACTGTAGACAGACCCCTTATGCATCCCCAGAAACTTGGCCACAGCAGGCCCTTGATACTGGCCAGGTGACCTGAACTGTTCCTTCTTTGTCTGGGGGCTGAGAAGCAAGACCTTCCCCACGCTGCTCCTTCGGCTCCCTCTCCCTCCAGTCTTTCCCTTGGTGATCTCCTCGGCTCCACAGGGCTCAGTCATCATCTTTATGCTGGATTCCCACACCCAGCTTGGAGGGCTGGGCAGTGAACATTGCAGACTGGATATTCTGTAGGCATCAGAATTCCAACATATCCAAATAGCAAGAGCTCAGAGTCTATCCCCCAAAGCTGCCCTCCTTCCTCACTTCCCTGTTTCTGAAGAGGCCATCAAGGCTGCTGCACCGGCTCCCAGCCTTGGCATCATCCTCGGCTCTCCCTTCGCCACAAAATCAGAGCAGCTGCCAAGTTCTACTCAGAGCTTCTCCCCCAATTCAGTCCCATCTTCTCTCCCCCAGGCTACCTCCACAGATTCTTAATGGGCCTCCCTGCCACATGAAGACTCAGTAGCTTCTCCCTCCTGAGATGCCCGCTGGGGCCTAGTTGGGAGGCATGCCCCAGTTCAGAGTTACAGAAGATGTTGCCCTTTGGAGACATTTCAGGGCAGCCCCAGAGCCCAGAATCTGAATAGCCAGCACCTTCTGGCTCATTTATGGGCCAGCCACATTCTGTGTGCTTATAACTAGAACTTTCTCCGATTAGTGATATGGAAACTGAGGCATGTGGCTGCCAAACATCTCCTCTTGACGTTCACAGCATGTGGGAGACGATAGGAGAATCCAAAGCCCTGGGAGCTAGCTGCCACTGGAGCTAGGTCACTGCAGTGGTTACTCTTTTCCAGAGAGGTCCCAGAGGAGTGGGGGTGTCAGTGCAGTGGCTGCTTCCCTAGGTAGGTAGCCTAGAGCCTGGGGCTGGAGAAGAGCTGGAGTTGTCGTGGTAACATAGTGCTATGCCTGGGAAGCCTCTCTCTGTGCTCCCTCACAGAAGACCAGCCATCCTGATGCAAGAGCAGTTGACCAACCTGGAGCCTGGAGGCAGTATGTACTAATGGGTTTTGGGGGTCTCAAAGTGGCTGGTAAGAATTTGAGGTTCCCATCACAAGACACCCCCAAATTTCAGAGGGGCAGGAGCCTTGGCAGTGTCCAACCAGTGTCTAGCTAGTAGTTCCCTTTAGAACACACATAGTCATGGCCTGAAGACCTCTAACAAAGGGAACTGCTCACTTCCCCAGGAAGCCTAGGCCACTTTGGGGCAGCTCTCACTATTAGGAAGTTTTTCCTGACCTCCAGCTGAAGTTTGCCTGGTTATAATTGCTCCTCATGCCTCTCTCCAGAAACTGGGTTCCGGTGGCTCCAGCTAAGTCCATCTTCTAGCTGAGGTGGGGCTAACCCATCACACCCAGCTCTGCAGCTCCCCCAGGAGAAGAGAGAAGGGCTCTAATTAAGCCTCATCCTGAATCATCACTAGCTCCAACCGACTGAACCACTCTGCCATAACCGTCCATAAGGCAAGAACAGCCCCACCCTACTGCCTAGGAGCAGCCTGTGGGCCGCTGGGCTGCCCCCCCACACCAAGCTTTAAGGAAGCGAACTGGGCACTGTCTTTAAGGTGGGCCTACCCCTGGACCAGGTTCCCTTCCTGTACTGGTCCCTGTCTCCTGTAAGCCACAAATTGCCCAGTGCTCAATAGGTAGACAAGGATGGCTGATGGTCAAATGCCTCTGCTGTGTCTAGTGAATGACCATGCCCACCTGCTCATGTCTGAGGCTCCTAGGAGCAAGGACACAGTCCAATCAGTCTGCCAGAGGCCCTGCCTGGGACACGGCCTTCCAGGCCCCTTATTCAGCATGAACTCACTTCTCTATAGCAAACACACCCATGAGCTGCAGCTCCTCTGACCTAGAATCCTCACTGGCAGGGTGAGGCCTGAGCCCTCCCGTTCCTCGTCTGGTGTTGTTTCCTGCTTCTCTACACATCTCGGTCCTGACCCTCACCAGCATGTGAGCTCCGCTGGTGCCTGTGCTGGCCCTTGTCTGACATGTCTCCCCTGGGCTTGGCACAGGGCTGGGCCCAGCAGGCACAAAGTAAATCCGTGTCAGTGGGCTGATAATTGCTTCCCATCTTCAGTCAGCAGTCATCTGCAGCCACCCTGGGGGAAAGCAGCATGGTGCTCTGGGTTCTAGCCCTGGCTCTGACACTTCCTAGGCATACAACCTAGGTGAGGTAATTCACCTTCCTGAGCCCCTCTTGCCTCATCTGTAACCTGGGTATAGTCACACTCATCCCTGAACTCTCAAGGCTGTGAGATCAGTTAGGATGAGGATGCTCTAACACAGATGTGCCGCCAGAAGCACTGGGAACTGGTCCAACCATTCTAGAAAAATTCTAGAACTACTCTAGAAAAGCCCCCAAACTGTCCATATCCTTTTATCCAATGCTACCACCAACAGGCAAGTACTCCAAAGAGGCAAAAGACAGGGAAAGGGCCCAGGTAGGCCAAAATACTGAGAGTCACCCTTTCTGGGGTGGGAAGGAGCTGGAAGGAAAGGGGGAGCCCTTCAACAGGGAAATGGTGGACAAACTGTAGCAGATGAGCACAAAGGAACCACATGAGATGGGTGCAAAGAATTCAAAGAAGCTTGGGGAGATGCATGAGAATGGTGACAGAGGGAAGGAAGCAAAGCCAGGAGCCCAAGGTTCCAATGCTCACAAATGTGTCAAGGAAAAGAGCGTGGAAGGACATCACAAGGCTGATCAGTGCAGCAACCAGTCATGGCAAAGGGCACTGCGGGGAGGCATGCAAAACCTCGGGGGCTGAGGCTTATGGACCTGGGGGCCAGACTGGGCCTGACTGTACTTGTTTGTTATCAGGGAGGGTTTCTGGGAGGGAGGAGGGAGAGGAAGAGTCACAGGGAGATGACCCTCTGCCCAAAAGGTTCAGATCTTGCTGGGTTTGGGGAAGGGAGGGGGATGGGGATGGGGAAAGAGATGGCAATGAGGATAGGAAAAGGGATGGGGACCTCCCATGGGTCACATGGCCTCTGTAGAGACTACCCCAGAAAAGAAGGATCATGGCTAAAGGTACAGACGCACTGGCCACATGGGATGTTCACACTGGCAATGGCAATGTCCTCCTCTTTTCCCTAGGCTAGAATTGGGCTAAGCAGGTGCTGGCTGCTCCTACACCTTTGGCAGGTGACTGGACACACTGACAAAATGGGAGAAATACTCTCTACCCCCTTGGTGAGTTTCTGAGAGCCCCGCTCCCAGCTCTCATAACCCGTGTCTCCTGCACCTCATTGTCACATAAGGCACATAGAGATCAGCTCCTCTGTTACCTATGCTGTGAGTCATAAAAAATGGAGCCCCTATCTCTACTAAACAGAGGAAGTCACAAGCCCTGGAAGGAGAACCAGAGTCCAGGCTGCTGTTGAGGACCTTGGCTGTCCTGAGCCAGAAGGGGCCTCCAGTCCAGGCCTTACATAAAACATCCTCTGCACACCGAGACAAGTAGGTTTGTAGCCTCTGCCTGGAGACCACCAGCCGTGGTCTCCCCACGCAGGGTGGGCTTCAGGGCAGGCAGGCCCTTTGCTCACCAAGGGCAACCAGATCTCAATGTCAGTTCACATGGAGAGCACTCTGGTTCAGCCCCAGAAGAGACTCAGTCTCTCAGGATTGAGGTCAGGGGATGCTGAGAAAATGGCCATTGGTCAGGCTGAGATCAAGGAGAATGACTCCTGTAGACCACCTCAGCACAACACCCTCCCCAATGCCAGGGCAGAGGCCAGACACTTCTGTGTCCCACATGCTGCTTCTCTTAAGGCAATCCAGCAGAGTCACAAATACCCAGGTCTTTTTCAAATGTTCTGCTGTATGACCCTGCTCCCCCTTAACTTATTTTTCTGAAGCTGATTCAGGGGGCCCCACTTGAAGACTGCATTCTTAATCAAGTGCTTCTGATTACATTTGGCCCAAAGGGTCAGCTTGCCAAGATCCCCAGGGATGCTGACTCCCTTCCCTGTGGGTTAGCTGTCCCTTCCTACTTTGTGACATCTGCCAAGTGGGTGAGCACAGCACCCATGGCATGCATTATCCAAGTCCTTGATAAAAATTCAGCAAGATAGAGAGGGTCCCATAGCCTGCTCTGGGGGGCTCTCACTGCTTGGCATGTGCCCTAAAAAGGTCAAAGACAGAAAACAGGGGAGTCATGGATGCCAAAACATGCTTAGGAGGTGCTTTCTGCAACAGCAAAGAATTGGAAACAAAGGTGACGCCTCTTGATGACCGAATGAGCTGTGGGGCATGAATGTGACGAAATGCCACTGGGCTGTAAGACACAGTGACTGGGAAGGAGTCAGAGAAGAATGAGGAGACCCGGAATAACTGATGCTGAGGGAAGCACTCAGAACCAGGAAAACAAGCTTCTGAAGATCACAAGATGGAGACAGAAAGAACCAAGCTCAGCCCAGTGGTCTGGTCCCAGAGAAGAGAAGAGAAAGCGGACCTCCCTCCTTTCTTTACAGAGGTGGGGATTATGGGTCAAGAACATTTTTCTTTTGGAAACTTTTTATTTATTTTAAACATAAATACAAAATGAGAAAAGAAAAAAAAAACATTGCCACATACACAGCAGACCATGAGAAAGGATTCAATTTAAAATAAGGAATTTCCATTTTAAGAAAACCTCTAGAATAAATGCTACCTATTGTTTTCAAAGCTGCCAGGCTTTTCCTTGCTTCCAGGTTGCTTTCCTTTTGTTCTCTGCTGGGCACCTTTTCCTTTATTTTTTTTTCCTCTCCCCCTAAAGAAGGCTACAATTAAGCATGGCTATATATACATTGACATAGATATCTATAAACACACATATATTCATATACACACTCATACACATGTATGTAAGACCATACTATTCTTATGTCCATTTGTCATCTGTTTTTCTGAAGGTAGATAGCATCTTCCTTCATAGGTCCAAATCTTTCCATGTTTTTCTAAATCCACCAGCTCGTCATTTCCTATACTACAGCAATATTCCAACCCAATCACATCCTAACTGAGAGATTGTCTATGAAAGTTTCCCCCTAGTTTTCTGCATTCCATCTATTCTTGGCTGCACAGGTTTTATTTATGCAAGAAAATTTTAATTTAAAATAATTGAAATGATCCTTTTTACACTTCAACAATGTTCTCCCTTAGAAGATAGTTTAAGGTCTGATACTGCTGAACCTTCTTCCTTTACATCTTTTTTTCTTGGTTTCTTTGAAGTTCCATACCTTTTGCTCTTCCAAATGAACTTTGTTATTATTTTTCTAACCCAGTAAAATAATATTTTAGTAATTTAATTGGGATGACACTGAATAAATAGATTAGTTGAGTAAAATTGTCATTTAAAAAATTATGTTGGTTTTACCTACCCATGAACTATAAAGATTACTTCAATTATTTAGATCTGAGTTTATTTGTATAAAAATGTTTTATAGTTTATGTTCATATAGGTCCTCTGTCTGTTTTGGCAGGTATATGCTCAGGTATTTTATACTGTCTAGGTATTTTAAATCATCTAAAACAATATTGAAATATTGTTGACACATAGTGCAGTTTCTTTATTTTTTGCTTCTGATTAAATCTATTCTAACTTTAACTTTGTCTGAGATTATGATTACTATACTTTTTTTTATAAGATAAACTCTATTCCTGCTCTTCATTTTATCTTTATGTGTATCTCTCATTTTTATAATGTTTCTTGAAAACAACATGTTGTTGAATTCCAATTCTTAATCTGCTCTCCATTTATGTTTTATGGGTAAATTCACCCTATTCACATTCTAAGCTACCATTACTTGTTGTGTATGGGTCAAGAACATGGTGCATTTTGTAAAACTCTGATGTTTCAGTGAATTTTGCTGTATTGTTTTTTTTCTTGCTTTCTTATTCTTGTTACATGGGATTCATATCTCTCTCTGTCTCTATCTCTGTCTGTCTCTGCCTCTTTCTCTCTGTGTCTCTGTGTTTCTCTCTCTATCTGTGTCTGTGTCTCTGTCTCTCTATGTCTGTGTCTGTCTCCTTGTCTGTCTCTCTGTCTCTGTGTCTGTCTCTATCTGTCTGTCTGTCTCTCTCTCTTTCTCTCTCCCCCTTCCAGAATAACATGGGTGACTTTGTCCAAGTCTGCCAAAATCTAGAAACCAGCACCATCAGTATTCCATGGTTAGTAAGGTCCAGAAGTCAGCCTAGTAATGCTGTCACAAAAGGAAATGAGCTTCACCTGGTCTACCTGGTTGGCTCTCCCTGCTGACTCCTTTTCGAGAGCTGCATGAACCATCTCTTTAATGCTGTGTTCCAGGATACACCTGGAATCTAAGCAGAGCTCACTGGATTTCAATTTGCAGGTGACTTCCCTTTATTGGAAATGGACATTTTCCTTTCTCTAGTCAGTGCACAGCACCTTCATCATCTCTCATGACCTTCCTCTCAGCATTCCCCTCCTCTCAATTCTTTCAATATGAGGGGAGGGGGCTAGTCTCTGCCAGGTAACACAAACTCATCCAGGACAAGGGAAATCAGCTCCCTACTATCCATTCAGAGTCTATCTTGTCTAGTCCAAAGGATGACCCCCTCGGCCATGGAAAGAGAAGCAATAGAGGTTGAGCTGCTGCTTTCTTCTGTCCATGGGCCTCTGTGCCCATCTCCCACCCTAGCACTTATCGCATCCTTGGCATATCTCATCTCTTTCTGCACCATAACTGATAAAACTCTGTCCTTCCCCTTAGTTTTCCTCCCTCGCTCATTCTGAGTTGCTTCCTCCTGACTCTTTTTGCAGGACTGGATGGGGGGAGGGAGCAGCTCAGCTTCCTTTAGTTACCCTTGCCCTCATCCATACATGGCTCTTAAATCTCTGAATATGTAGATGCGCTCCCTCTGCATCCACACTGGACTCTCCAGAGACTCCTCTCCTCTTCTCCCTTGCCTTTGTTTTTCCTCACCTTCTAGAACAGCCACCCCATTCCCAGGCCTTCTAAAGA
Source organism: Vombatus ursinus (assembly GCF_900497805.2). Lineage (NCBI taxonomy): Eukaryota > Metazoa > Chordata > Mammalia > Diprotodontia > Vombatidae > Vombatus > Vombatus ursinus. The sequence goes on along the minus strand of NW_020953954.1, from coordinate 1,720,782 downwards.
TGCCCCTTGCCTTTCACTCTGAGCTGAGAAGCTACCTGGATTGTTCAGAAAAGATTTTTCCAGGTTGTCCTGATTCTCTTATGTCTAACTAAACATGGAGATGTGGTGAATGCAAGCACGGGATAGGAAGCATACAAAGGCTGCCACATAAGGACAGAGAAGACAGAAGCAGCCTCCCTCCTTGACAGGCCATGTGTCTCATTCTTGTTAACACACATGCTGTTCTCAGGCCATGGGCTCCCTCTCTCCCTGAAGCTTTCCTTCCCTAAATAAAGGCCATTCTCCTTCACTCATACAGGTCCCTTAGGGCAGTCACTCAAACCCAAGGGGCCAGCAGGCACCAGAAATGGTTAAGGATGGGGCTGTCTGCTCAGCACCACAAATCAGCACCTTCTCAGGCTCTATGAATTTGGCCAGCTAGGGAAGAGGTCCATGAGGAGAAAAGTCCCAGGTGTCCTCCAGCTCTGTCCCTCCTCAGCACTCCATGCCCAGACCTGGCCCCATCTGCCTTGTCCTGCCCTGTCCAACAGGGGTGGGCTTGTTCTAACTCTTATAGTGTTGGGCCATGGCTGGAGGTTTGGGGCAGGGGGCTCACTTTTCTGAGGAGGCAGGAAGAAGAAACAGACAGAGAATTGTCTGAAGAGGTCATTCTGAGCAAAAGGCAGAGTGGGTGTGAGCTCTGGGAGCGGAGGCCTCAGGGGAGGCAGTGTTGGGGAGGAGGGCTAGATGGGAGAAACTATTCCTTCATGGCCACACTCCAGTGAATGGATGGTGGAGAGGGAGGAAAAAGGGCCCGACTCGAACTATGATCATGACCTTGGGGCAAATGGGGAGTGTGAAGGTCTGGGGACTAAATGCTAACTGCAGCCACTCCAGCAGAGGGCCTGGCCTCTCTACCTCAATGGAACCTAGGATACACTCTCCCCTAAGCACTAACTGGGAGTGGGGGGAGGGGAATGGACAGAGCTCCCTGTGCCTACCTGTGGGTGAGGAGCACTGGTTCTCTGACTGGGTGGGGGGCTCAGAATGAGGGATGAGGTGGGAGGGTGAGTACGAGGACCGTAGGCCAAGCTCAGGTATAGGCAGCCATACTGATGACACATTCCTACCAGACAGGAAGCTGTGTCCAGCTGGACAATATGGCAGCCTTCTGAGATAGGGTGCTGTCTCCTTGGCCAAGCCTTGTCCAGAGGGCCCTAGTCCTTGTCTTCTATCCCCTAAGCCCTGAGGCTGTTGGACTGATTCTAGTCTCAGAGCAGCCCACTCACTCCCCTGCTCCTGCAACACCTTCCCCCAACCCAGCTTTGACCCCAGATCCTCAGGCTTAGATTCCCCCACTCTGTGACCTGTCAGGTGGATCTAACCCAGTTTAGGAGCACTTCGGGTTTAACTCTGGATTGCCTGTACTCAGACTCAGCAACATCTTGGGTGGAGTCAGGTTAAGTGGGCTTTGCGCTGGGATCTGTCTGGTCTCCTATCCCAGGGACACTCCCATAATAGACGAGGCCCCAGGTGGCCTGCAGATCCATCTGGCCACATCACATGAGTATGGTGCTTCCATATGGGACAAAAGCCAAGAAGGAGGTGGGCTGAATCTTAGGGGGGGATAGGTGACACAGTGGGAGAGGTGATGGGCAGATAAAAGGTGGACCCAGGTGGCCAAGACTGAGTCCTGAACAAGTCTGAAAGAGGTAACCCATAGTCTATAAAGCTGGAGATGCTTTGTAGAGAGGGTGAGGACAGAGTGATCCTGAGCTTCATTGGGGAGATAAACAAGAGGGGCTCAAAGCCCCTCATTAAGATAAAGCCTAGTTCTCTCATTCTCACCTTCTTTCTGTGTTATATGAGGCTGCTTTGAAGAGCTGCCCCTTGCCTTGGCAGTTCCGAATTGGCAAGGACCTGATAATTTAGCCAGAGGCTTGCATGAGAGACTCCCTCCCATCTACTTGCTCCAAATACAAGTCCTCCAGAGGCAGGACCTATCCATGGATACCTTCAACATTCTCACTGTGCTTGCAGAACTGGCACTGGCGATGACAACTGTAGTCAGCTTTGTACCTCATTTTGCTGGCGAAGAAACTGAAAGAGAGGTTAAGGGACTTGCCCAGTGTCACATAGCTAAGAATGAGATTTGAACCCAGGTCTTCCTAACTCTAATCCATGGCCCACTCTGCACTGTGCCATACAGCCTCCTTTATTTGAGCATTACAACAACCCCTCAAGAAAGGTGATCTTGTTCCCATTTTACAGAAGAGGATGCCAAGACTCAGAGCAGGCTTGTAACTTGTCAATGGTGACAGTGGAGGAGGGAGGGAGGCTGAGCCCGTGGTGAACAAGGTGAGACGATGCCATTGATTCTTCTTAGCAAGGAGGTGGTATTGCTTCCTCTGCTTACGTGAATTCACACTCAGTTCCCTGCATCAGGTTCAGCACATGGCTGGTCTCTGGTCATTATGGGATTCAGAGCCGGAAGGAACCACAGAGGGCATCTTTGAATAGGAAATCTGAGGTCTGTCAAGGGGGAGAGACTTGCCCAAGACAGCAGAGCTACTGATTGTTAGGGTCAGAGGCCAGGTGCTCACTCCGTTATACCTCCAGTGGTGACAATGGTCCTTTGGGATTCTCACTCTCCTATCCACCTTTCTAGCTATTCCTCTGCCCTCACTAACACACCCACCATGCTTTCATCTAAATCAATTATAAGAAGGCCAAACACAGATCCTTGGGGCACTACACTAGAGACCTCCTTCCAAGCTAACATGGAACCATTGATAACCAACCACTCTTTGAATTCATCAATCCAACCAGTTCTGTTGCTGCTTAAATGCACTACCATCTGACCTGCATCTAGCCACCTCAACCACAAGAATTTCATGAAGTCTTGGTCAAACAGTAATCGCAACATTGTAAGGATGATCGACCTTGAAAGACTTAGCTCTTCAGATCAAGACAATGACCCAAGACAATTCCACAGGATTCATGAAGAAAAATGCTCTTCACCTCCCGAGAAATAGCTAAGGAACTCTGAGTGCAGTGGGAGGTAGACTTTTAAAAACCATCTTTATTTTTATTGTTTTAACTTGTTTGTCTTTTCTTTTGCAATGTGGTGAATTTGGACATGGATTTTGCATGACTTCACATGCATAAGCAATATCAAATTGTTTGCCTTTCAAGGCGGCGGAGAGGTGGGAGAAAGAAAGAGAGTTTGGAAGTCAAAGTGTTAAAACAATTATTGTTGAATTTTTTCCAAATAATTGAGAAATAATGAAATATTTTTTTTTATAAAAAGAAAGTCTTGGTCAAATTCTTTTCTAAAACCTCAAGCATACTCTGAACTACCAGTCAAAGAGTGGCCCTATCATTGCCCCAAAAGGAGATGAGGACAGTTGGGTCTGGCCCAGACTGGGCGGGGACAAGCTGGCTCTTTGGTCTCCCTTTTTCCACATTCTCCATCTGGTGCTTTGATGATGATCTAGATTCAATGAGTGGGAAGAGGGTAGAGAAGGGACTTCAGACCTTGGCTTGGTACAGGCAGCCATTGATCCAGGGGCCTGATGGGTGAGGCCCAATACAATTAGGGGAGATAGGGGGCAGCTAGGTGGCACAGTGGATAGAGCACCCGCCCTGAAGTCAGGAGGACCTGAGTTCAAATCCAGCCTCAGACCCACCACTTGACACGTACTAGCTGTGTGACCTTGGGCAAGTCACTTAACCCCGATTGCCTCACCAAAAAAAAAAAAATTAGGGGAGATAGGCCACCTCCCTACTCCAAACCAGAGGGGATGGGCAAGAGGTTCGGAATGAGCACCACCAGGAAAACTCATTCACTTGACCATCATTATCTGTGACTAGGGAGAGAGAGCTTCTGTCTGGGAGGGAGGAGTGCCCAAGTGGGTAATTATGGAGACGCCAAAAGAACTTGTCAATATGATGTTTTAAAATACGCAGAAAGCCCAGGAGAGGGCAGAAACAGGGGGATTTTGTTACTACTGTACCTAAAATGTTTGTGGTTTTCCAAATAAACCTTTTTTTTCCTATGTTTCATATAATGAAATGTTCATGTGTGCTGATGACTAAGTCCGTAATAAAGATTTTTTAAAATAATATTTTATTTTCCCCCAATTACATGTAAAAACAATTTTTAAGACTTGGGTTTTTTAAGTTTTGAGCTCCAAATTCTATACCTCCTTCCCCCCGTCGCAGCACTAAGCAATCTGATATAGTTTGTACATGTGCAATCATGTAAAACATTTCCATATTAGTCACACAATAAAGAATTAAAAAAACAAACAAAATAGTAACAAACTCCAGAAGCCTGGGGAGACATTAACTGATGCAGAGTAAATGATGAACTTAGGCTATCATCATTATTTCTGCTAATAATTATCTTTGTTATTTGAATTAAACAGAACTAGGGAAACATCTATACGCAAAAACAGCAACAACAAAATTCTGTGAAATTGTAAGGACCAAGCTTGGCCCCGAAGAAAAGAGATGAGAATGCATCTCTCTTCTTTCTTTGCAGAGGTGGGGGACTACAGGTATAGAACGCAGCATTCCAGTTCTGCCATATTGTTCTAGTTGCCCATAACCCTCCAAAGGGCAATCCTATCCACCACCGCTGGGCCAGGAGACAGAAATCAGCAAGGACAGTTGTGGTCTCCTCACTTATCTTGGGGGATTTACTCCTGTGAGTCATTGTTGTTCCACCATTTCCTGGGCAAAGGTCATTCTCCCTGGTGCAGACTAAGGATTGAGCAGCACAACTCCGCACCTGGAGAGCCTGCCCTCCCATCTCTTCCCGTCAGAACTGTCCTCTTCCTCCATCACTGAGCCTTCCTTGACAGGCTGGCCAAGGTGATCTATCACTCTGCCTTCTTCAGATTTCCTGACTTATCTTTCCCGCGCCTCTCCTTGGCCCCCATATCACTCTTGACCTTGCATTGTCTTCTCTGTGACTGGACTAAGGCATCCTCTCTGCCTGGAACAATGCCTGGCACACAGTAGGTGCTTCAAACATGTTTGTGGCTTTGAATCCTACAGAGACGAAAGCCCCCAGGATCAATGTTGCTGCCACCTCCCGCAGAAGCCGCCTCTGGCTCCTGGGGGCCATCTTCTCTCATGTGCCCAACTTGGTAAAGGCACCCAAAGAGTCTGGGATCCTCTGGGGCAGCCAGCATTCTCCAAAATGGTGCTACTGCCCAAGAGTCAGGGCTGCCCAGTGGGCAGCGTGCTGGATTTGGGATCAAGAAGCTCAGGTCACAATTCCACCTCCTGTATGACCATGGACAGGTCACTTAATTTTACTGAATTTCCATCTTTTCATCTGAAAAATGGGGATTCCTCAGGAAAATGCCAACTCCTTTCTGTCTCTAGCCCAGTACTGGGCATGCAGGAGCTGTTCAATCAATGCATGTCAGATAACTGCGTGATAACCCACCTGCATCACTGACATCCCTAGAAATCCCACACAAGAGTGGATGGGAGGGCTCCACGGTCTCCAAAGCACCTGTAGCCTTGAGCCAGGGGTGACCCTGCTGAAACGGCCGGGAGTGGTCTTTCTCCCTTGGCAGTCAGACTCCAGATACCATTGAAAGAAGGGGCGTGCTCCCACCCCATGTTTGTCACCTTGGTTCTCTTTCCCTTTCCGTCCCATCGGATGGGAAGAGTGGAATGGGCCAGTCAGTCAAGCCACAAGCACTGAGTCTGGCTTCTGCTTAGCCCAATCTACTCAAGGCAGAGGGTGACAAGAAGGGTGAACCTCTTCGTCCCCACCTCACCACAATACCCAAGGGTGTGGCCCCTTTCTCCATGGGCCAAGCCAGGTCCATCCCCCCTCCCCCCACTCCTCCCCCAGATCTCCTGCTTCCTTAGGATGGGCAAAAAGAGTGATTATTAATCTCAAGCACATTCCCCTGCAAATGGCAAGCAGAGATCAGATTTTCAAAATATTGTCTTAAATATGTCAAAATAAAAATCCTTTAGACAAATAAGCACCAGCAACTTCCTTTAAGATGCTTCTCAGAATCATCCCTTCAAAGCTGGCCTCCCCAGGAGGCCCAGGAAGAGATGGCCAGGGCACCAGTGGGAAAAGCACTATGTCAGGCCTCTGGAGTAGGGAAGGATTGGGACAGAGGGGAGAGAGAGAAACACACAGACAGACACACACACGCACAGATACATGGAGACAGAGAAAGAGAGAGAGAGACACAGAGAGAGAGATGAGGGAGGGAAGAGAGAGAGGTGGGGGGGAGGGAGAAAGAAGGAGGGAGGGAGAGAGAGAGAAAGGAGGAAGCAAGGAGAGGAGCAGAGGTAGAGGAGAAGGGAGAAGAGATGAAAACGGAGAAACAGAGACAGGGAAAGAAAGGGAAAGGAGAGACAGAGACAAAGAAAAAGGAACAGAGACAGAAAGAGTCATCTTTCTGACAGAGACAGAGAAAGAGAAAAGAAAGAGTGGAAGGGAGAGAAAGAGGACAGACAACCAGAGGCAGGAAGGAGTGAAGGGTAGAGAAGAGGAGAGGACGGAGGAATAGAAGGGACAGAAGGAGTCTTGTAGGCTTTCAGGGCCCTGACCCTCTTGCCAGGCTGCCCCCGCTCGGGTCTGTCCCTTCTCGCGGGGGCTAGAACGCCCCCCAATGTCCAGTTTAATCTTATCGGTAGATGGTTTTCACTGCAGATGAAGGGGGGTGGTGTGAGCAGGGGAGGCCGCATTTCACCACCCCCACAGCAACGACAACGGCGCTGGCGGGAGGGGCACACCTCTCCTTTCCTCCCACTTCCTGCCTCAGGTCTACGGTGAGTGAATGGCAGAAGCCACGCTAGTTTCTAAGAGGGTTAGGGGCGGGCGGCAGAGAGCATAGGGGTTCTTGCTTCTTGCTGTAAGATTTATGGCAGACAAACGTTGGTCTCCCCCTGTCACCACCCGCGGCCCCGCCCCATCTGGCCCCTCCCCGCCTCTCCATCTGGGCCTCTCACTGAGGGGGGGCACGAGGACACGAAGGCAGCTACAAGCACCGAGCGCCCCCATCCCTCCGCCCAGATAGGTTGCCAAATTCCCTTCCAGCTAAAACAGGCAGGCTTCTGGCTGAATGTGCACCCCCGCCACCTCCAGGCCTTCAAATAGACGGAGCAGCACCAGGCTGAAAACCTGGACGGGTGGGGTTGGGTCCAACAGGGATCTTCCTGCTCTCCACCCTGTGCCTCGGGACCAGGAGGGGCCACGTCCCCAAAGCAGCCCCTCTCCCAGTCACCAGCAAGGCGCCGGGCTGGGCCCCCGGCTCCCACAGAAGGCTCATGGCTCGGGTCCCTCGGGGGCTGAAGCCCCATCCGTGCCGTTTGGCTCCTGCCTCCTGGCGGAGCCCGGGAAGGGGCAGATGGCCCGAGCCTGAGGCTGGCCGGCCCGGGGGCCCTGCGCTGGCCCTGGCTGCCCACAGCCTGCGAGGTTTCGAAATCGAGCAACAACAAAGACAGAGGCTCTCGGGGGGCGGTGTGTGTAGACATCATCTCCCCGAGCCGGTTAATAATAGAACCTGCTTAGCAGGCGGCAGGCTCGGGAGGAGGGAGAGGAGCAGGAGTAGAAGGCCGCCGCCATCCTCCTCCCCATCCTCGCCACGGGCTGCTGCGCGCCTGCATCCAGCTCTGCCATCCCCAACGTGCTGGGGCTGGGGAGGGGTCCCCCACGTCCCCCGCCGGGGGGCAGCCAGGCCAGAGGCGCGTGCGGGTGAGGAATGGGACTGGGGCCGGTTGTCCTTTCCCGGAAAGTCTCAGCTCAGCCTCAACTGGCCTGACCTCGGGATCGTGGCTTGAGGGCGAGAAGAAACCTTAGACGTCAACTAAACTCGGGCCCTCCCCTTAGCTGGGCTGCCTCACTTTCCTCTTCTGCAAAATCTCCAAGTGTCATCTCCCTCTTGTCGAACTGGAGGGGCCTCCTGCATTCCTTGCCCCCCTGGACTTCAGGTGCCTTCTCAGCCAGATGAGGCGGCTGCCCCGGGGGCCAACTCTGGGTTTCCTGGCATGGTTCAGTGACTCGGGGATCTTGTGGGCACACGGGAGCCAGGGTCTGCTGGGTCTCTGGGCCCCTGAATTCCAGTCAATGCTTGTTCACCCTCTTTGGCAAGCCACTAAGGGCCAGGATGCAGTGGTTAAATCTCTAATTCCCGGAAAGTTGCCTGTCTGAAGGCAAGGAGAGCCCTGCTTTAAGGCCTGCTAAGCACTCTACACTGGATCTTCACAACAGCCCTGAGAGGGACATGCTATTGTTAACCCCATTTTACAGATGAGGAAACTGAGGCAAACAGAGGCGAAGTCACTTGTCACCTCAATGGAGACCAGCCCTCCCCAAACGAGGAAAAGGGATGGAGTCAGAAAAGTGAAATGCCCTTAGCAGCAAATAGACTGCCTAGGGGCGGGGCCCATGCCTAAAGATCCTGTAGGCACATCTTTGCACCCTGGGGTGAAAAAGCAGAGAGAGACAGAGAGAGAAAGAGACACAGAGAGAGAGACAGAGACAGACACAGAGACAGAGACACAGAGAGAGACAGACACAGACACAGACACAGACAGAACCAGAGACAGAGACAAGGTGGGGAGAGAGACAGAGATTGATTTCTCTCACCCTGCCATGGGCCCTTCCTTGTGCACACATGACTAAATGAACGGAAAACTGCCGTGCATCTTCTCCTTCCCAGAGAAAGTCCACACACGCACACACACACACACTTCCATACATGCACACACGCACACAAGCATACACACATGGCTACTGGCTACACAGACACATAATCACACTCACACACTCCCCCCCCACACACACACACTAAGAATTGTGGGGCTGACAATGGGCAGCCCAGAACCACAGTCCAAGGCACTCGTGGCCTTTGGCTCCCAGGGTGAGCTGAGCCCAGACAACCCCGGGCGTCTCTGCAGCGGCCCAGAGACAACTGGGGACGGCTTGTTCGTCTTTTTCCTCCTACATGCATAGGACAACAAGCTTATGAAAACAAAGGTATTTCTTATGTCACAGAATCAGCTGCCTTAGAACCCAAGAGGCCAGGGAGGGCAGTGGCACCCACTGAATCAGGTCTGGGGACACCCTAGCAGGAGGCTCTTTCCCTCATACACTCATCTGTAGGAGGCAACTGATATAACACAAGCTACTTGGAGATAAGAAGACCTGAGTTCCAATCCTGGCTTGGACTTCTAGCTGTGTTGTTATTGTTGTTCAGTCACGTCTGACTCTCTGTGACTCCATTTGGGGTTTTCTTGGCAGATACTGGAGGGGTTTACGATGTCCTCTTTATTTTACAGATGAGAAATTGAGGCAAACAGGGTGCAGTGACTTGCCCAGGGTCACACAGCTAGGAAGTGTTGGGGCTGGATTTGAACTCAGGTCTTCCTGGCTCCTAGCTTGGTGCTCTAGCTGTGTAACCAGTCACTTTTTCCCCTCTGAGCCTCCCTTTACTGCTCTATAAACTGAGATCATGACCCAGGTACTGGCTACTTCATAGGGCTGTTATGAAGAAATGCTTTGTAAACATTGATGACCTATAGAAACACGAGCTGCTCCAATGCACATGGGATGATGGGATGGTCGCACATCTCTGTGAGGCTACGGACCTACAGGCTCTCCTTCAGGTGCCATGGCAAGGACTCCTCAGACCCAGGGATCTCCTCAAGTTGGCCCCTCCAAGAGTCACTGGCCTGCCCTCAGGGCAGGACAAAGTGCAGAGGGACCCGCTGATAAGCTGGGCTTCCCAGGCCGTGGAGGGGCCAGAAGGCTTCCTTACTATGGCCGAGGCCAATTGTAGCCCTGCTCTCCCTGGCTCTATGACCCTGGGTGTCTGCTCTGGAGCCCAGGCTCCGGGATGAGAAAAGCCCCAGTCTTGGCTGTTGATCCTTTGCCCCCAGCTTGGCCCTGGCCAAACCCCACCCCCCCAGGTGCCAGACAAATCTTTGGACCTAGATGGCATTGGCAGAGCTCTGCAGGAGAGAAGGAAGGCTGGAAAGAGATGTGCAGGTGACGGGTCCAGCCTGGCTGGGGTCTGTAGCAGTGCAGTCTGGTCTCAGCAGACTACAGTTCTAAACTCACTGAGGAGAGGGCTGGTTCAGGGAGGGTCTTCTCCATGCCTATCCCCCAGAGGAGGGCTAAGAGGACCAGGATTTCTCCTGGCTCTGCCTGTGGGCTCAGAAAGGGGCTTAGGCAAAAGCCCTGGCAGGCAGGGACCTCTGAGGGCTAGAGAGGGGTGTCCTCTGGCCCCAGCCTGCCCAGGACACTGTGGAGACCCCGCTGAAGGCACTCAGCTCACCTTGTGATGGGCCGGCAAAGTCATCTTGAGTTGACAGAAGGATCTTGATGCCCCGGTCATCAGCTGCCAGTTTCTGGCCATTTGTGCCCATCACTGCTGCCACTCATCTTTAGCTATAAACCCCTTGAAATGCAAGGTTGAAGTTCAATGCACCAACCACAAGAAGCCTCTGGCTCCAGCCTTGCAAGTGGAAGAGAGATTTCTCCATCTCCTGCCAGCCTCAGACTGACCTTGCCCCCTCCCAACATCTCCCAGTCCCCCTAAGATGGCCTGAACAGTGGCTCAGGGACAGACAAGGGCCTTCAGGCCTGCCCTCATGTCCCCTTTCCAAGTATCAGCTTCTGGTCCCTCTGAACTCCAAATCCCCTGCAGGGGCCTGGTCAGAGGCAGGACCAGAGCCAAGGAGAAAACAGCAGCAGACAGCAGGGTGGGTGGCCGGCTAAGCAGCCAATGTGCCTCAGGCATGTTGGGGGGATGCTGCAGGGGCATGTGCCCTCCAGGGCTCCCAGGACTTGGCTTCCGATTCTGGCTCTCCTTGCTACCTGGGCTACTTTGAGCTGGCTCCTTCCCTTCTCTGAGCCTCACTGTCCTCTGACTCTATTGGGGTGAAGCAGCCCACCATGACCTCAGGACTGCCAGCCTCCTGAGGGGAACCCAAGCCCAGGACTCATGAGGTCTGAGTCAGTCAATAACCAAGTAGCCAACAAGTATTCATTAAACACCTACTATGTGCCAGGCACTGTGCTAAATGCTAGGGATAAGAAAAGGCAAAAAGTCCCTGCCCTCAAAGGGCTCCCAGTCTAAAGGGGGAGACATCATGTAAAGAGGTGTAGAGACACAAGATACATACCAGGCAAACAGGAGATGAGCTCAGAGGGAAGGAACTGGGATTAAGGAAGACCAGGGAAGGCTTTTTGTAGAAGGTGGGGCTTTTGATGAGACTCAGATGCTATGAGGTAGTAGTCAGGAGGGAGGAGATTTAAAGCTCGGGGGTGAGGACCAGCCTGGGGGCCAGAGTTTGGGTAAGGCAGAAAAAGTTGGGCAAGGGAGGAGGGAGGAGGTTCATGAACGGGATTTGATGTTTGATCCCATAGGTGACATTGGAGTTGATTGAAAGGGGGAAGGGAGGTATGATATGGTCAGGCCTGAGCTTTAGAAAGATTGATTTGATGACTGATGGAGGATGAACTGGAGAGGGGAGAGACTGAGGCAGGAAGGCACCACCTCCCCCACCAGCTACTGCCATTGTCCAGGTGTGGGGAGGTGAGGGTCTGCACCAGGGTAGGGGCAGGGGCAGAACAGAGAAGGGGGTGTATTGGGTGAAATCAGCAGGCCCGGGCAACAGACTGGATATGGGAGGGAGGGGAGATGGTGAGGAATACAGGATGACACTTGGGTGGGAGCCTGAGGGGTGGGAGGAGGATGGTGCCCTCCATAGGGATGAGGAAGGTAGGAGGAGGGGAGGCTTGGGAAGAAAATCAGCAATTACTTTTGGAAGCATTGGATTGAAGATGTGGATGAGACATCCGGTTTGAGATGTTCCAGAGGCAGCTTGAGGAGCAAGGCTGGAGGTCAGCAGAGGTTAAGGTTGGGTTAGTAGTCTGAGAACCATCAGCATAGAGATGACAGATGACTCATGGGAGCTGGTGAGACCCCCAAGAGAAGCAGGAAGAGGGGGAAGAGAAGAGGTTACAGGGGAGAATGTGGCAGGTCACCCAGGATTGGCAGGTATGACCTGGATGAAGATCCAGCAAAGGAGATGAAAAAGAGGAGGAAACCCAGGATAGAGGAGGGAGGGGATCAAGGAACAGTGGCCACTGAGGTGCCAAGAGGTCAAGAGGACTGAGAAAAGCCCCCGGGATTGGACAATTAGAGATCAGGTGTGGGAAATAGGTCCTCATTCTCGGAAGCACAGACACTGTCCTTCCTAAGCAAAGGGTCAGGAGCTCCTAGGACTACTAGAAGCAGTGGTGGCTGCCCTCGGGATGCTTCCACTCCACTGCCGCTCAGAGCACCTCAACGCTGGTGTGGCAGGAGGGGGCCGGCCAATGGCCTCTGTCCTTCATGGCCATGCAGTGACCCCCCCCCATCTTTCCCCATTCTGGGGCCCACAAATTGATGACTCAATGTGGATTGTGGGGGAGGGGACCTGAAGGGAGCCAGCCAGCAGAGGCTCAGACCATGGTTTCACAAGGGCTGTAGGAAGAGGCCAGCCTTTGTGTACAAGGGCCTGTCCCCTTCTTTCCCTTCTCCTGTTTTCTTCTCTCACATGACCTAGAAGGAAACTCTAGAGGAGTGAAAACATTTCCCATAGCTAGTTCCTGAGTATGATTGTCCTGGGCCCTGTGGAAAATGTAGAGCCCAGCTGGGACAGTATTCCTTCCCTCAAGGACCTGACAGTCCGGGGGCGGGGCACACACCCTGCCCTGCATGGTTAGGACTTTGGGGAGAGGCAGGACAAAGCCCTGAGGTTGATACAAGGGGAGCCTCTCCCCAGCAGACCTTTCCTCCTAGCCCTCTCGCTCCAGCCCTTCTCGGATGCCCAGAGTTCAGGGAAGCCAAACTGGAGGGTGTCATCACACCGAATGGGGCATCACCGAGAAGATTCTGGGATCATCTGCACCCAGCACTGCCATCCCTGAGCGTGGAAGTCCTTCCTCAGAGACATGACTTTCCATCACACTGTGCCCGATGAGGGCGGCGGAGGAGTCAAATACAGGCTTCCCAGTTCTCCTGACTACAGTGTCAAGCAAGCAACCATCAAGAACGAATTAAGTGTAAGCCAGGCCCTATGCTGGGTATTGGGGGTGGGATGGGAATGGACTGGACAAGATGGGCTGGCATAGAATGGAATAAAATGGGCTGAGGTAGAATAGAATGGGACAAGACAGGATGGGAGGGGAAAGAGTGGGGTGGGGTGAGATAGAGATGAGATGGGATAGAACAGGATGGGATGGGGTGAGACTGAAAGGGATGTGGTGCGTGGGTTGGAATGGGGTGAGAAGGGCTGAGAGGGGACGGGGTGGAATGAGACGGTATGGAGCAGAAGAGAAGCCCAGCATTTGAAGGCCCGTGTCAGCGAAAGGAGCGCTGAGGGATGGATGACGAACCACAGCTCTGCCTGCTGTCTCAGAGACATTAGACTAATGTCAGGAAGAAGGGCCTGAAGCTTTGGAGCCTGGAGGTCATTCTGAATCAACAGCAAACAGGGAGCTTTCTCTTCTCTTCCCACTGCTTCCTTAGGGCTGGCTGATGAAAACCAGCCTCGAAGGAGGGTGGCCACTTTGTGTGTCATTAAGTCTGAATGTGCTCAGTAGCTTCCTCACTAAACCCCCACCCCACCCCCGCAGTTCCTGGGGACCCCAGCAGAGTCAGCAGGAAGAGAAAGTCTGCCGCCCATGAAATCCAGGCCCGCTGAGCTGCCGAGCTGAGTAGAGGAAAAACACACTTTCCCCCAGTCTTCCCCAGGGCTCCAGAGCAGAGAAAAGCAATCCCCCAGACAGAGCCATGGCGAGTGGCTGCAGCAGTGACAGCCCCTCTTCCCTGGCTCCCCCCAGATACTGGGGGCAGTCACCAGCCCTGGAGAAGGCCCAGGGAGTCCCGTGGCTCTACAGTTGCTAAAAGCCCCCCCGCTTCCCTGCCCCCAGTCTTGTGTTCCACCCCAGTCATGCAATGAGCAGATCAGTCAGGCACCAGGGCCTTTCCAGGGAAGATGCTGCTCCACATATCATCCTCCTGGGGCATCACAGGATTTAGCCGGTAGTGGGCTGGCCAGGACTCTGGGCTTCTCCTGTGTGGGAATGCTGAGCACTAGGAAAAGTGTCACTGGGGCTTAGAATGAGCGCACTAGATATCTGGGGGTCTCAGTGGACTACCAGCTCGAGTCCCCTTCTCTCCCACCCAGCTCAAGGCTTGTGGATTGACTCAACAAGCAGTTTCCTGAGCAGAGAGGAGAGTGCCCACTGTGCACACTGGTCCAGTGCCATCTGGAGAGTGGCCAACACAGGTTCAGGAGAACATTGATAACATGGACAGAGGAGGGCACCAGCATGGGGAAAGGGCTGGTTGGAGGAACTGGGGACGGTTAGCCAGGAGAAGAGGGGACTTAAGAGAACAGGAGCTGGGCTCAAACTGGAAAGGCTGTCCCCTGGAAGAGGGAGCAGCCTTGCTCTGCTTGGCTCCCCAGGGCCATGAGCCACAGTGGGGGCGGGGAGTGCAGGGTGCTAGCTTTAGGCTATGTCTGGAAGACCCAAAAATCATCCCAAAGAGGAAGGAGCTGCCCCAGAACGTGGCGAGCTCCCCACCAACAGAAGGCTGCAAGCAGCAGCCGGGGACATTGCAGGGGGATTACTGGTCAGGCACAGGTGTCCCCAAGGCCCCGGGCTCCCTCTCTGCCCTGACTCTAATGACTGCACAGCTCACTAAGCTGTCGGGCCCTCCCACCTGGTCAGAAAGGTTAAGGACACTGCTATCCCCTGAGCCCTCTTTGGGTTCTACTAATGACCATGTCCAGCTCTGCCCTCCTTCTGTGGCCTGTTCTGCCACTAGGAGAGAGTAAAGAACATTCTCCTTCTGACACCTCACAGTGAGCAGGCAGGGAGGGAGAGGGCGGCCCAGTCCACTGGGAGAGCCAGTGTGGATGAGCTTGGGGCTGTAGGGGAAATAGAGTAAGGTAAGGCAGGGACTTCTATAGGCTGCCAGGAGGGTGGAGAGGAGGGCATGGAGGAGGATGCGCATGTCCCAGGCAGTGGGCAGATGCAGAGGCCTCCCTGGCCCTATGACAGAGGCTCTCAGGGAGTAGATGCCGAGAACCCAGGATGGAAGCTATGGGAGCCTGGGGCCTCAGGCTGAGAGGGCAAGACCAGGGACAAAGGACAGGCACTCATACCAGCTGCTTTCTTAGGAAACTAGCAAGCTCCGGGTTAGCCATGACAGAGCTCCCGGGGCCTCCTGCAGTCAGACTCTGAAAGGACAGGCCCCTTATGCCAGATCCTTTCTGGGAAGGACCCTAGGGAGATTGGCTTTATGTCTGGGTCCCTCTTCTGAGAAAGACCTCCCAAAGGAGAGCAGGGAAGGAAGCAAGGCTGAGCAGGTCTCCCCACCTGAGGGGTCCAGGTTGAGCACCCAGGCCTGAACCAAGGAAAGTGGTGCCGTGTCTGGCTGGCCAGTGGGTCTGGGAGCTCCTCACCCTTTCTGCCAGTGTGTGATCAAAGCAAGGCTGCTGCACAGGACTGCAGGCTGGCCCCCAGCCAAGCCCACACCAGCAGAACCCTGCAGCAGCAAGGACGGAGGGGAGGGAGAAGGGCAAATCCATTAAAGGATGACACTCTGCCTGAGCCAGGGTGG
This sequence comes from Vombatus ursinus, assembly GCF_900497805.2. NCBI lineage: Eukaryota > Metazoa > Chordata > Mammalia > Diprotodontia > Vombatidae > Vombatus > Vombatus ursinus. Next base: position 1,705,132 of record NW_020953954.1, on the reverse strand, counting down.
GGCCAAGCAGTCCCAGTGACACGCCCATCTACAGTCCCCCAGACTGCCCCCCCCCCCCGGGGCAGCTCTGGCTCTGGAGCCCCAGCACCTGGGTTCAAATTCTGGCTCTGCACAGGACTCCCTGTGTGACCTCTGGCAGCTCCTTGCCCTGGCCGAGCCTAAGTTTCCTCATCTGTAAAATGAGGAAGTTGGACCAGATGAGCACTAGGACCCCTTCCGTTTCAAAGTCCACGTGTGTCACTCTGCCCTTACACACACACACACACACACACACACACACACACACACCCAGCATGGTTTCCCTCTCCTAGATGGAAGCTCCCTGACGCAGGCACAGTTCTCCATTTTGCCTGGGCATCCCCACGGCTTTGCATGCAGGCGACGGTTCACTTTAAAAGGTGTTCATGTTCATGTCGCCTCCTCCTGAGCTCTGCTGGTCTGCCTTCCTCCACCATCAGCGACCCTGTTCTACCATCCCAGGCCCTGGGGCTCCTCAGCCACAGACTTGCCCTGTCCAGCGGTCCCCTTTGTCATTCCCAATTCACACCCAAGGCCTACAGCGAGGAGCCCAAGCAGACCGAGGAAACACTGGAGCTGGCCCCCACCACCCAGCACAAGCAGCCCTCCCCTAAGTCAGGGGGAGGTGGGGCAGGAGGGGGAAGGGAGGGGTGCGGCAGCTTGGGCTTGGGCACACCGTGATATTCCTAATGGTTTCCAACCCGCCCAAGGGCCAGCGGGTCTCTCTCATCTGTCTAGAAGCTTCTGCGGTCCTGGCAGTGAAAACTAATCTGCAGTTTCAGTCAGTAAAACCTTGCCTGCTGCACTAAATGGACAGAGAAGGGGAAGTCAGAGACGGGAATCAATGGGAGCACTGACCACACGGGCCAAGCCAGGAATGGATCAGAGCTCCTCTCTCTGAGCTCCTCCGGGTTAATCAGGAGGAAAGCTTTTCTCTCCACTGCACATATGCTCATCAGGGTTTCTAAATCAACCAGAAAACCCTGAGCTGGGCCCAGAGGTGCCAACTTTGCCCATTGGTCCCAAGATGGGCACCCATGGGGGAGACCCAGGAAGAGAGAGCTTTGCAGACCAGCAAAAGCGGGAGCCTCGCAGATGCCATCTCGGGGGTGCCCATCTTGGACAGTACTGGCCCTCCCAGGGCCCAGCCTCCTCTTGGATGGCCCCAAACCCAGTTCTTGTCCAGAAGACCAAACATGGTGGTGAGCCCAACCTCTGGGGGCCCTCGGCCATCTGCTTTTCCCTCTGAGCCCAGAGCCAAGGATTTCTCAAGGATGGCCAAGGGAAGGAGCCCGTGCAGCATGACTAACAGCCATGCGCACTGGCCACACGTCCTGCCCTGACCAAGGTGGGGCCATAGAAAAGAGAAGCCACTGCACACGTCTTTTCCCTCAGTGGTCCCTGCACCTTGTCTGGTCACACAGCAACACACAGGTCTCCGCCTAGCTCAGAAGAGACCATGGGGTGGGAAGCACTTACTGTGTGCTGAGCTCCTCACCCATGTGAGCCGCCTCCTGAAGATGCAGACCCCCAGAGGGTGCTAGGGAACTAGAGGAGATGCCCTGAGGGACAAGGTCTTCTTCAGGAGGCTTGGGGCGGGATCCCTACAGCCAAGACCGAAGGAGATCCAGTGCGGGCTGACTGGGCAGAGGGGCCGGGAGATGAGACTTCTCCGTGGCCATGGAGGGTGTGACCAGGAGCCTTGGGAGGGGAGGTGGGGTCGCTATAAGGAAAACCTCCCTGAGGACTGATTAGAAGGGCCAAGCAAGTGAGAACTGCAGGACACACTTGGAAGTCAGCAGACCCTTTGTCCACTAACACTCATGCATCTAGAGCTAGCTGTCTACTCATACTCTTAGATCTTTTTCAGACAAGCCTCTGTCTTGCCTGCTCTGCCGCCTTCCGCACTTCAGGATGTTTAGATCCAGAGGACCTGAATCCCAGCTCTGCCAGTAACTACCTGTGGGGCTGGGGACAGGCCCTTTAGACTCTGTGGGCCCAAATTTTCTTCTCTGTAAAATATGTGAGTTGAGCTCAGCAGTGTCTAGGGTGCGCCCGGCTCTCACTCTGATCTTCAAAGTCTTCTTCCCCTCACAAATGCCTGCACGCCCACACCCTGCCCCAGTGACATTTGGGGGCACACAAGCCCTCTGACAGGGAGCCTGGTTGTCATAGCACTATGCCATCAGACTCTGGCACTCAGGAACTGGGCATCCCTCCCAGACGCCTCCACTAGCCTCCGTGGAGGCCAAGGTCATGCTGGAAGTCAGAAAAGCAAACTCCAGCCATGGGATGGGCCCTTCTCTCCAGCTCAGGGGATCCCTGCTTGGCCCATAACTCTGGATTCTCCTGATGAAACTACCTATACTCTTTGCCCCAGCGGTACCACTACTTGGTCTGTTTCCAAAGATGATTAAGGAAAAAGCAAAAGAACACATATGTTCTAAAATGTTTTTGACGAGGCGAGGGGAGAGTGGAGAGAGTCCCTCCCTTCCCTTGGGTCTCAGGTTCCAAACCTATAAAATGGGGGCAAAATAATCCCTGCACAACCCACCTCAGGGTTATTAACAGTGGCCCAACCACCCTCCACCAGAGGGGGGAGGAAGGGCTAACACAGGCCATGGGAGCCAGAGGACCCTCCAGCATGAAGGCAGCGGAGGGAGAGGCAGGGAGGTATCTGGTGGACAAAAGAGGAAAAGATTCCTCTAGCTGGGGAAGAGAAAGACGTCCTGGAGCCTCAGGGACTGACCAGGGAGCAAGACCCAGGCCCATACCAGCCTCTTCTAACTGGGGCCCCTTTTCAGGAATAAGAGGCAGAAGATGGAGAAAAAGTCCCCAAGTACTGAGCAAAGAGGATGGCCTCTTCTCAGGGCAGATTTCCTTCCAGGGCCGCTGGCCTCAGAAGCTCCGGGGGGCCGAGGGCCTGGCTCCCAGCTGCTAGGGCCCCAGAACACAGGGATTCTCAGAGAGCCAGAGGGACAAATGCCTGTGTTGAATGGGGCTTGTGCCCAGGCACTGATGCCAAGCGGGAGCATAATCCCCTGCTTTGTCTTGGGGACTATGCCGCCACAGGCAGGGAGGGAGGAAGGAGGGAGAGAGCGGCACCCCCTCGTTGCCCAGGCCCCATGGCAGTCCTCTCTGTTCGCCCTCTGGGCCCACCACTGACCCCTAGGATGGGCCCCGACCCAGGCCGGCAGACGATCTGGACGGGAAGACCTGTGGGAATCAGAGGAGAGAGAGGGGGTGGGCCACAAAGTGTCTCTTTCAGCCCTTTCTTTTTATAGATGGGGAAACTGAGGCCCAGAAATGAAGTTTGAATACAGGTCCCAGGAATCCAACTCCAGTGCTATTGGCCGACTCTCCACCGCCCCCACCCCGCCCCCACCTTCACTAGGCAGTGAGTCCAGGGAGGGTCCCCCTGGAGACAGGTGACAGAGGGTGCCTCTGGGCCAGCCCAAGCTGCCCACCCCCCACACCTGCCTGCACTTGCAGTAGTCTTTCCAGGCTGCAAAAAAAAAGACATGCTGTAGTGGATCCTTAATGCCTCTGTCCAGCACAGTGCTCTGAACACAGTTAGGGCTTAATAGGGAAGGGGACAAGCATTTATGTGGCACCTACTGTGTGCCAGGCACTCTGCTAAGCACTTTACAAATAAGATCCTTACAACAACCCTGGGAGGTAGGTTTTGTTACTATCTCCATTTCACAATTGAGGAAACTGAGGCAAACAAAGGTTAAGTGACTTGCCAGGGTCACACAGCTAGTGAGTGTCTGAGGCGGATTTGACCTCAGGTCTTCCTGACTCCAGGTCTGGAGCTCTATCCACTGCACCACCTGCCTTAATAGATAAGAATATTTGTATAGAGCTTACTGTGTGCCAGGCACTGTGCTAAGTGCTTTAAATTATCCTCATTTGGGAGGCGCTATTATTATCCCCATTTTAGAATTGAAGAAATTGAGGCAAATGGGTTAAGTGACTTGCCCAGGGGCCCACAGCTAGTGTGAGGCCAGAGTTGAACTCAGGTCTACCTGACTTCAGAGCCAGGGCTCTACCCACCACACCACCCAAGTGCCCAACATATGCTGCGTGTTTCACTGAATGCTTCTACTTTCCCAGAGACATAGCTACATGACAGTGAGAGGCATGGGAAGGGGGCTAGAATTGTCCCCTCCCTGTAAATTAGAGAGCCACCACCTGGCCTGGTCACGCCTGAGATCCCGTGACCCCATGGGCAGGCTCAGCTTTGCCTCTGTACCCCAACTTCAGCCAAGTGTCTAATGGGTAGATGGGCTCTCTGAATGCAGAGATAATGGGATCCTGGAGACCTTTTGGGGTGCTCCTGGCCCTGGGCCACGGGCAGCCTGTTAGGAGCATCCCGTCCTTTGGATTTCATGGCTGTCTCTGGGGGCTGGAGGCAGAACTTCCCAGACAGTTCTTTGACCACCCCACCCCCAGCTCAGTGAAGGGTCCTAGGCTGGTGTGACATCTGGACAAATCCAGGACTGGACTCAGATGGCATCCAGGATCCACAGAGCCAGAGGACGCCTCAATAATGGTTCACCCAAACCCTTCCACTTACAGAGGAGCAAACAAGCTTACTGTGGAAGAGACTTTCCCAAGATCTGGAGCAGAGCTGATAAGCTGGGACAGGTGGTCTGTCCCACCCAAGGTCCTTCAGACCGCTGAAAAGCTATTGGAAACCCCCTCAAGGCTTCCCAGCTGGTGCCCCACCCTGCCCCAAGGCCAGATCCCTGGGGCACTTGGCTGGAGACCTTTTGCTACACTGACATAGAACCATCATTTCCTCCAGTTATGAAGCCATCACCATACCCCATCCTTTCCAGCAAACCTTCAGATAGGCCTTTCCCTACTCTCAATCTATCCTTTGGCCCATCACACAGGGAGACGTGATTTGTGCTGCTGTGGCCACATCTCTCTCTCAATTTTCGAGACAACTGGCTGGGGAAATGGGGGAAGAGGACCAAGGTCTGGGCCTCCCAAAGGCCTGATACAGTGGCTCTGCTTACAAGCTCCTCAGGGCCAGAGTCCTCCTTTCTCAATGTGCTGATAGGGAAAGGAGAGACCCAGGGTTCCCAAGCGCATCTGAGGTCCCAGAAGAGGGAGGCAGCTCTCATGAGTCCACAGAGGCTGGAGAGCACGTCGTCTGCACACGACTGCCCAGTCAGTCACGGCGGGGGAAATCACAAGCAGTGTTTGGGCTTCAAGCATCATGCCTGTGTGGATGGCTGCCTATTCTGAATCTCCAGCACAGAATTCCCAAATCCCTGGGATCAGAAGGAGCTCAGTGGGATCTAGCCTGGCCTAGCCCAGCCCTGCCCTGACAAGGAAGACATCACACTAACAAGCAGCCTTTCGGCATGTGCCTGAAGACCTCCAGGAGCATGGCAGAAATGAGACAGTCCCCGTCCCCACGTCCCCCGCAGTGGGCCTGAGTCACTGGCCTCCCCCCACTCTACTCTGGGTATCCCTGGAGAGCACTGAGCTCCAACCCTTCTGGACCTAATTCCCCCCTCCGTTGACAAATGGTTTGTTTTGTCTCCAGTTGGGGGGTGGGGAAGGGTGGGGGAGGGGCACGGCACCTGTCAGGGTTAGGTTATACCTGCCCTGAGGTTTTGTCCCCTGGCTCAAGGGGGGGAAATTGGGAGGTGGATTGGGGGAGTGTTGGACTCTCAAGTGTTAAGGGTATATGTGGTTTTATTGCAGATAAGCCCCGTCATTCAATAACATGAGGTTGGAATGTAGACCATCTTCTCGCCTTCCCATTGGTTGACTCTTCATTCCCCCCCACCAACCTTTGGCTTTGGCCACACCATAAAGAGGCTGTGGGTTAACTGGGAAAGTGCTCAGAGATAAGACAAAGACAATTAAGTGGCTGTGTCCTATGAAGATTGGCTCAAGAAAAGAGCATTGGCACACTCAAACTCTGTTGGTGGAGTGCAAAATGATCCAACTCTTTCAGGAAGCAGTTTGGAATTATTCAAACACCTTCATATATTTTGATCCAAAGATCCCCCTGCTATTCCTGTACCCCAGGAGGTCACTGACAAAAAGAAAGATGAAATAGACACCAAAATATTTACAACAGCACTTACTTTTTATAGGTATTCTACATAGTCATTTTATAGTAGTTTCTAGTTCTGTTCCAAAGAACAAAGCAAGCATCCATTGATTGGGGGAGGGGTGATAAAGGGGGTCCCTCGACATCAGGGGCTTTACTGCTCTGTAAGAAACAATGGCTGTATTACTAGGTCTATATCCCAAAGACATCCAAAAAAAGGCAAAAGGACCTATTTGTATGAAAATACTTATAGTAGCTCTTTTTGTGATGGTCAAGAATTGGAAACTGAGGGAACACCCATCAATTGGGGAATGACTAAACAAGCTATGGTATATGACTGTAATGGAATACTACTGTGCTATAAGAAATGACCAGCTGATGATTTCAGAAAAACCTGGAAAGACTTACATGAACTGATGCATAGTGAAATTAACCAGAAGAAAATTGTTCACAAGAACGGCAACATTGTAACAATGATCAACTGGGAAAGACTCAGATACACTGATCCAAGACAATCCCAAGACCAATGGTGAAGCTGACTTCAGAGAAAGAACTGATATTGACTAAATTGACTGAAGCAGCTATTTTTCACTTTCTTTCTTTCGTTTTCCCCCTTTTATTTGAGTTTTCTTGTACAAAATGACTATTATAACAATGTTTTGTATGACTGCACATGAATAACCTATATCTGATTGTTTGCCATCTCAAGGAGGGGGGAGGGGAGGGAGGGAAGGTTAGAATTTGGAACTCAAAACTTTAAGTAAAAATGTTTTAAAATTGGAAAACAATAAAAAATTAAAAAGGGTGGGGAAGAAACAATGGCCCTGAGGATTCCAGGGAGGCATCGGAGGAAGGGGGTAGACTGATGAAGAGTAAAGTGAGAAGAACCAAGAAGACAGCAAACAGAAGATGATGATGGCAGAAATGGAGATGAGCCCCCCTCCCCACCAAATGCTGACAAGTGATAAGGGCCTTCTCTCCCTCCTTTGCAAAGGTGGGGGCCTATGGGTTCCAATCCCACCAGTCATAGTTAATGAGCTGCTTGGTTCCATTGACCTGCTTTTTTGTCCCTTTTCCTTTGTTACAAGGGACACCCTCCAGCTCGAGGATGTCTTTCCTTGACTGTGGTGCCCAGAACTGAGCCCACACCTCCAGGGGTGCTCTGATCAGGCCAGGGGACTGAGAGCATATCCTGAGGCCTGGAAACAGGCCTTTGCTGCCTCCTCACTAGCTTAGGGATCACCTCCCAGCCTGGACGCCTTTATCTTCTGCTGAAGTTGCTTTTTGAACCTGAGTGTCAGACTTTACATTTATTCCAACTAAATTGTCTTTTTCTTTTTCGTTGTTTGTTTGTTTTTAGTGAGGCAATCGGGGTTAAGTGACTTGCCCAAGGTCACACAGCTAGTACGTGTCAAGTGTTTGGTCTGAGGCCTGATTTGAACTCAGGTCCTCCTGACTTCAGGGCCGGTGCTCTATCCACTGTGCCACCCAGCTGCCCCTAAATTACCTTTTTCTCTCTCTGGTCTCACGTTCTAGCTCTAGCCAGTGGAGAGCTTTATGAATTCCAACTGTCCTTCAGGGCAGAAGCTGTCCCCACCTAGTCCCTAGAGCTCCAGCAGCGCAGGGCCAAACAGTTTGCAGGGAAGCCTCTTGCCTCAAAGATGTCAAGTCACTAGGGACTGACTGTCCTTTGGCCTCTCTCTGGGGCTCCAATCTCATCTCTCTTTGAATTTGTCAAACCCAACTCCTCTCTTGTGCAATAATCACTTCACAATCAAGGAGTCCCAAACCAAACCCCTCCCCAAGACCCCTGTTGGTGGCAGCGTACCCACTGCCCTCATTTCCAAGGCCCATAACCTGGGGGTCACCTCTCCTCCCTCTTTCATCCTTTATAGCCAGTTTATCACCACTTCAAGGTCTATCCCACCTCCCATCAACCTTAAGTTTCTTCCTCTTCACTACTTTCTTCAATCTACTTACAAATAGGCTCCTTAACTCTTAAAAATCCTTCACTTGAACCTCCTATCTTTCCAAACTGCCAACCCCTCTTCTCCTCCCACCTTGTTCTGGTAGCCAGGCAGCCTCACTGCTTTTCTCCATCACACTCCCTGACAACCTCGTTCACTCTCACAGTATCCAGGCTCCAGTCTACCTTCAGTCTTAACCTCAGGTCTTGGCTGTCCACCTGCCCTCCTGGAGAAGGTCTCAGTAGCACCTTCTTGGAAGCGGCCAGCATGTCCAGCACTTCCAAGGCTGAGTTCCTTTTCTCCCAGGCCTAGGGGATGACCATGGCCTCCTCACAGTCCTTCCTGCCTCCATTCTCTTCTTTCAAATCCATCCATCAGGATCCTTTTTATGCCTTGTCTGTAACAAGTCACTAACTTCTGTTTCCTTCACTCTACTCAAACAGCAGCCACCCTGGTTCAGACCATCATTACTGGAAGGAAGCAAGGAAGGAAGGAAGGGCGGGAAGGGGGGAGGGAGGAAGGAAAGAAGGAAGAAAGGAAGAAAAAAGGGAAAGAGAGAGAAAAGGAAGGAAACAAGCATTTATTAAGTACCTACTATGTTCCAGGCACTGTGCTAAACGCTTTACAGATTTTATCTCATTTGATTGCAGTTGGGGTTATACTAATTACCAATTGCCTGTTCACTTGTTTTTAAGTCCTGTCCGACTTCTCATGACCCTATTTGGGGTTTTCTTGGCAAAGATACTGGAGGGGTTTGCCATTTCCTTCTCCAGCTCATTCCAGGCACAGGCAGAGAAAATACTCTGAGTGGGGAGAAACAGTAGAGGCAGAGTGGGAGGGTGAATGAGGTGTGAGACCAGAAAGGGAGGAAAGGGACCCACTGGGGAGGGCTTTAAAGTGAAATGGAGTAGGCAGCCACTGCGGTTCCAGTGACAGATTTGCGCTTTAGGAAGATCACTTTGCCAGCTGAGTGGAGGGTGGACTGGAGGGGGGAGCTACCGAAGCAGGGAAGCTAACCAGCGGCCATTACCACGGTCTACGCTCATGGAGAGGAGGAGCCGCACTGGGGTAATAGTGCTGGTGTCGGAAGAGAGAAAGGGCAGAAATCAAAGATGTTGTGACAGCAGAACGGGTGGGGGGCAGGGCTGTTGAGGATGACATCTCCATCCACCAGAACAGGGGTGCTAGGAGAGGAGAGGGTTTGGGCAAATGATGATGAGTTCTGATTGAATATGGTGAGTTTCAACTGTCTCTGGGACATCTTGTTTGAGACTGGAGGGCAGGAGAGAGATTGGGGCTGGACAAGCAGATCTGAGATTCAACTGCATAGAGATGACAATTGCGTCTGTGTTTGCTGATGACATTGCCAAGTAAAATAGGTCAGAGGGAGAAGAAAGAGGGCCTGAGATAGCTCCTGGGAGGCAGCCGGGCTTCCTAGCTGGGACCAGGAGGAAGACGCAGCAAAGTCCCCATTTCATGTCCACAGATAGACTCAGAGCCGGAAGGGACCACAGAAGCCATATGAGTCCAAAGAGAACACAAGGCCCAGAAAGGGGAAGGGACTTGCCCAGAGCTGCACAGGTGGTGCCTGAGCCAGGATTGGAACTCATGTCAGACTACGGAGGCAGAGGTCTTTCAGCTGCCCTACACTGCCCTCCTTTCTTGAAAGCGGAAGTGGTCCTCAGCTCTTGCCATCCTGGTCTGTTCCAGTCACTCTTCACTCTCTCTTGGGCTCCTGAGCATGACCTATGCCCTATGCCCTGCCCCAATCCCCTTCTCCCTGTATTTGTTCAGAAACTCCCGTTTTCCCATCTTTTCCCATTGATGTCCTATTCCCTAGCCCCTCACTTAAAGCTGCTTTTTCCAGGAAGCCTCACCAATATGGAAATTACTTTGTCTCCAGCCTTCCTATGATGTATTTGCACTTCTACCATAGAGCTCTCCATGTTTGAGCCCCATCCCTTGCTCCTGGGCTACTCCTTTGGGGCAGCGATCCCCTGGGGTGTCTAAGCAGCCCTCTGGGTCGTCTTCTGAAAGGTGAGGAAAGTCCGTCTCAGCTTCCCCAGGCAATGACCCTTGGAGCAGCTCAGTCTAAGCTCTCATTGCCTCACCAATAGTTGCCACCAAGGTCTCTTGCTCTGACCAACTCCCTCCCCCATTTCCAGTCTCCCTGGTCTTTGATCTATCTTACAAGTGCCCTTCAAACAATTGCACTGGCTACAGGATAACATGGTGCTGCTGCACCCTAAGGACCCTGGGACTCTTCCATCTGACTCAAAGCTGAAACCTTCTCTAGATGCTGTCTCCCCATTAGATTGCAGGCTCCTTGAGAGCAGGGACTGTCCTAATTTTCTATTTGTACCTCCAATGCTTTGCACATCAAAAATGCTTAATAAATGTTTTATTCATAATAGTAATAATAACCATAATAGCTAGCATTTTTATAGTACTCTAAGATTTGCAAAGTGCTTTACCTATATTATCTCATTGCATCCTCACAACAACCCTGAGAGGGAGCTGCTAGTATCTCCATTTTACAGATGAAGAAACTGAGGCAAGCAAGAGTCAGAGTCTCATAGATAGTGAGTGTCCAAGGCTGGACTTGCACTCAGATCTTCTTGATATCAGGGTAGGTAGGTGGTGCAGTGGATAGAGCACTGGGTCTGGAGTCAGGAAGAACTGAGTTCGGATCTGGCCTCATACACTTACTAGCTGTGTGATCCTGAGAAAATCCCTTAACTCTGTATGCCTCAGTTTCCTCATCTGTAAAATGAGCTGGAGAAAGAAATGGCAAACCACTCCAGTATCTTTGTCAAGAAGACCCCAAATAGGATAACAAAGAGTTGGACTATAAGCGAACTGGGAGAGCAAGGAATAGTTCACCTGTCAGATTTATGGAGAACAGAAGAATTCATGACCAAACAGGAGATAGAGAACATTATGAAATGCAAAATGGATAATTTTGATTATATCAAATTGAAAAGTTTTTGCACAAAGACAATGCAACCAAGATTAGGAGGGAAGCAGAGAACTAGAAAAGAATTTTTACAACCAGTGTCTCTGATAAGGGCCTCACTTCTAAAATATGTAGAGAATTAAGTCAAATTTATAAAAACACAAGTCATTCTCCAATTGATAAATGGTCAAAGGATATGGACAGGCAGTTTTCAGATGAAATTAAAGCCATCTTTAGTCAAATGAAAAAAATGCTCTAAATCACTATTGATTAGAGAAATGCAAATCAAAACATCTCTGGGGTACCACCTCACACCTATCAAATTGGTCAACATGACAAAACAGGAAAACGATAAATGTTGGAGAAGATGTGGGAAAATTGTAACACTAATGCATTGTTGGTGGAGTTGTGAAATGATCCAACTATTCTGGAGAGCAATTTGGAACTATGCCCAAAGGGCTATAAAAATGTGCACACTCTTTGACCCAGCAATAGCACTTCTAGGGCTGTATCCCAAAGAGATCATACAAATGGGAAAAGGACCCATATGTACAAAAATATTTATAGCAGCCCTTTTTGTGGTGGCAAAGAATTGGAAATTGAGGGGATGCCCATCAATTGGGGAATGGCTGAACAAGTAGTGGTATTTGAATGTAATAATGTGCTATAAGAAATGATGAGCAGGCAGACTTCAGAAAAACCTGGGAAGACTTGCATGGACTGATGCTGAGTGAAGTGAGCAGAACCAGGAGAACATTGTACACAGTAACAGCCACATTGTGCGATAACTGACTTTGATAGACTTAGCCCTTCTCAGCAATGCAAGGATTTCCAAAAGTCTCGTGATGGAAAATGCTATCCACATCCAGAGAAAAAACTATGGAGTTTGAAATGCAGATTGAAGCAGACTATTTGCTCTTTTTTTCTTCTGTTTTGTTTTGTTTCCTCTTTCTGGTGGTTCCTCCTATTGCTTCTAATTCTTACTCACAACATCGCTAATGTGAAAATATGTTTAATAGGAATGTATATGTAGAGCCTATATCAGATTGCATGCCATCTTGGGGAGGGAGGTGGGGAGGAAGAGAGAGAAAAATTTAAAACTCAAAAGCTTATGGAAGTGATTGTTGAAAACTAAAAATAAATTAATAAAAGATAAACAAACAAACAAAAGAGTTAGACATGACTGAAAACAACTAGCCGCCACCAGCAAAACTTCCTGCTGCCAAGCTCAGCACTCTCACCACTGGGCCACCTAGCTGCTTCCGTAAAGCCCCAGATCCTCTGCCTGGCCTTCACAAAATCGCAGATTCCGAGATCAAGAAAGGACTCTTGTACCAGTTAGTCCCACCCACCCCAGAAAGGAGTCCCTCCAACATACGGAACAGCTATTTCCAGCCCCTGCACAAAGCTTGCCCTTGGAGGAGGCTGAGGCCCTTGCCTCCGTTCTGCTCTATGTCCCACTACTCTTCAACACACATTATCTCCTATTCCAGCCAGCCACCTCCCTAGGGAGCAAGTCTTATTCATTCCCACCTCCATACTATGCCCCTGTCTGGAATACCCTGCTTGGCACACTGCCCATCCAACGGCTTTTCTAAAAATCCCATTCACCCCCATCTCCTTCTTAGGAGTCTTCTCTGCGATAGGCTTATGGCAACTCGTCTACCTGCCATGCCAAAATGCAGGGATTGTCACCATCATTTTATGAATGGAGCCACTAAGGCCCAGAACAAGCTTTCTGATTTCTCCCCATTAGAGAATGAGATGCCTTTCCATTAGCCCCACTCCCATGGCACTCATTCCAGAAGGCTAGGGGCTCTGCTTTAATGTCTGATGTGAGTAAGTCATTGCTAGGAGGCAATGCTGCCTTGGTGGTTAAAGTAAGGAACCCTCAGCTCACATCCTGCCTCCGGTTCAGCTGAGCTGAGCTGTGTGACTGACCTCGGCCACTAGTTTTACTCCCCAGTGCCTCATTGGAATAAGGCGCTCCCGCTCTGGGAGTTCCTTTTCATCAGTGAAATCACAAGTCTCTCTCCATAGCATAACAATGCAGCTTCACCTAAAGTTGAAAGATGGAGGGCCATCAGCACCCTGGAGAGGTCCTTGAGGGAGGAAGCCTGCTTTGAGGCCTCAGACTTCCAAGGCAGGATGGATTTGTTTGCCCTGGTCAGATGGGAGGAGTTCTCACCTCCATACCTGGGGGTTCCTTGGAGAAGATGGAGCTGTGGGACACCCTCCTGGTACCTGCTAATCTTGGAGGCCAGAATCCAAGAAACATTGGTTGGCTAGAAGATTTCTACTGAGGAGGGATGGGGTTCTGTGGTGACAAACAGACCAAAGGCCTGAATAGATGGTCAGGGCCAGGAGCACACATTCTCAGTAGCTGGCATTAGCCACTGCCTCCAACACACACACACACACACACACACACACACACACACACACACTCACACACACACACAAACCCTCACACAGACACACACATATACACACTCACACACATAGACACACACAGACACACCACACACACACATGTTCTGGGCTGACTCAGTCAGCATTCCCTCAATGGAACCCTTGCCTGGATCAAGCCAGGAATAAATATGGGGAGAGAAAAATGGTTTGCTGTAAAATGTGGAATTCTGTGCCTCTCTCCTCATCCTCCTGCCCACCAGCTCTCTCCTTTTGTAGTGACACCAACTGCCGCCCAAGCTCTGACGCACTGTGGAGGAGCAGAATGGGGAATAAGTTAGGCTCTGCTGGCCCTGCCGATGCGAGATTTGGGTATAAATAGAGAATGACATGGAACTACTTGGATATCAATATATAATGAATCTGCCTCAGACATATCAGACAGCTGACCTGCCTGGGAGAGAGCAAGAGAAAAAGGCACCTAATCCAGATGGCCCTTTGGCCTTTACATGCAATTAATCTGTCCCAGCAAAGCTGCTACTCGAGAGGTCTTTGGCTTCCTAGAGTCCAGGCCGACCTCTCCAGAAGAGGCTCTTTGACGGGATCGAGGCACGGCCCTCCACGCAAAGGTCCTGAGCCTGAGCTTTCTGGAGGAGGGGTCGACAGCAGCAACAGCAGCAATACGTCCCAGATTTGGAGCTGGGAGAATATGAGGAATGAGGAGACAAAGGCCCAGAAAGGAGGAGGGATCTTTGGTCACCCAGGTGGGAGTGAGAAGACGTGGGATTTGAACTCTGCAAGTTGAAAGCTTCCCTATGCCCCGTTGTCTAAGAGGCCCATTGTGGACAAGGCCAGGCTGGAGCTTAAGGCCGCCGCCTGCACAGAACCCTCGCTCTCTGCTGAGTCTCTCGCCCACCTAAATAAGGCCTGAGCAGGCTCAGTTGGGCCCCACAGAATAGGCCGCAGCAGAGGCCAAACAAGGTCCTCTCCTCTAGCTCCCGTCTGCACTTTGCTGCCATGCCTCAGCTGCCATGGAACTTAGCCTGGAAGTTCCATGTGTCCCAGCCTCTTCTCTCACTGGTGAGCTCCTCCTGAGGAGTGGCCAAGGCTGGCCGACCTTCATTCCCCTCTTGCCTCTTCTTCTGACTTGTTGGACTTGGCTCCAAGCTCTAAGGGTGCCTTCCTCTCCTACACCCCTTTCAGCTCCCCTTTGGGTGCCTTTAGGTCCTTAAGGGCAGGGGCTGTATTTTTACTTGTATTTGGGTCCCCAGAGTTCAGCACAATGGCCAACACATAGGATGCTCTTAATAAATACTGCATGTAGGGCCCCTGCTCCCCACACAATTTCCTTCTCAGGGCCCACCAGGGAAGTCATTTCCCATCTTCAAGGGCTGGCAGAGGAGAGAACAGACACACCTGTGATTGCTGCCACCTCAGGGGTGCCACTGAGGCAAACACGGGGATGGGAGTCCTAGCCTTCTCTTCCTCCTCCCCTGGGAGGTACAGCTTGGACCCAGCCTGGCCCAGCTTGCCCTCCTGCACTTGGTAATTTCCTTGGAGCTTTCTGACCACTGAAGACAAGCCTTTCTCACAGCCCCAGTGGGTTGGGGAAGAGCCTAAGAGAGAAATCTGGTGGCCAGGCCAGTGAACAGGGTCTTTCAGGTCAGTCTTTGTCTCCTCACCATGGTCACCAGTCTAGACCAAGCTTGGGAAAGTACAAGTGCTCTAGCACTTGATGTTAAAGACAGACAAAAGGTGATGTGACCAAGCTATCTGGGAATCAACAGGGCAGCTATTAGACCCAGGGGCCCAACTAATAGACAGACAGAGAGATGGAGAGATGGATATGTGGACAGACAGATGAATGGACAGAGTGATTCACTGGGTATAAATCTTCAAATACAAGCAGCAGGACCAAATGTAGTCTCCACCCTTTTCTCCCCTCTATCCGCCTTTCCCCTCTCTCTCCCTCCCTCCCCTCCACACCGCCCCCCACCCTCCCAGCTGCACACAAGCAAACTTCCTTCTCAATATTCTCTTCATTGCATCAGAATCCTAAGGACCTTAGGGCTAATGAAGCCAGAATAAAGGCAGAAATCTATAGTTCCTGGCACCCAAAAGGAGGAGACTGAGGCCCAGGCAAGGTTGGGGCTGGTCCTCTTCCCCAAAGGGCTGGGGGAGGGAGGAGTCTGTCTGCTTTGTGTTCAAATCAGATGTTTTCTAAACATGATCCTTGCAGCATGCTATTGGAACACAAGGCACATCTTTTCCTGTTCATTACTGTTAATTACAGTGGAACCCTCCTATAATTAACTGTAGTACAGTGGGATTCAGTGAAACTTGGAGAAGCCCCCCTTCCCAGCCGCCTGGCAGCACTTTGATGGGGAAGAACAAAATTTTATCAGGAAGATAATTAGATTATTTCATAGCCTCCCTCTCGGAGGGGGCTTTGCTCTGCTGCACCTCCTGATTTCATGAGCTTCAGTGGCTTCTCAGGAAACAAACAGATCACTGAAGGGAGCTGCTGGGATACCATAGGGAGGCTGTGCCTGGCTCCCAGGCCCTTGGCCTATCTCTGCCTCTCCTCTCCCCTTCCTGGCACTGGGGTGCTTTCAGACTGGACCAAAGCTTCTCTCCTCCCTGCCTCAACCACTGTCTCCCATTCCCTCAGGGCAAGCCAGGGCATGGAGGGGGCAACCTTTAAGCTTGGGAGGTAGTACATGGACCAGAAAAGAATCAAGTTGGGGAGGCCCAAAGCTGCCCAAAAGCTCTCTCCTGAGCCCAGAACATTGAAGAGGGGGAAGAGAAGAGAGACAGGAAGAGAGAAACAGATGCTCATCTACATCCTTCCTGCCTTCTTGATCTACTCCAAGGATAGAAGGAATCTCTCTGAGGGTAAGGGCTGCTTTGGTTTGGGCATTTTATTCTGCAGGCCTGACCCAAACCCTGGCATATAGTGGGAAGCATGGTGATGAATGCTGGATGGATGGAGTTCAGTGGTGCTGCTCCCCTTTCTGGAGCTGACCAAACCTGCAGCCAGGGACCCCAAAGGCTGTCTGGTTCCTCTCTTCTTCCCTGAAGTCTGGGGGTCTCCTCAATCTGAATAAACAAATGTCCATCCACATGTAAAAGGCTATCAGGCACCAAACTAGGCACAAGAGATGAAGAACCACATGTGAAACAGGAACTTATCTTACTGGGAGAAAGCTCCGTACCTAGGTGAGCACATTCAAAATGTATATGAAGTGTGTATGGAGTCACTAGGGGATGGGGGAACACTGACCACTGAGCCTACCTGAAAGCAGGCCAGGCCTCCTGGTGAGCCCTGAGGGGACTGAAGTGAGGAGGGATGGTATGCCAGGCACAGGCAGAGGGGCTGTACAGAGAATAGCAACGCTGGCTTTTGATGCCAAACAAGACTTCACATTGGATTCCAGAAGCAAGAGGGTCCCTTTGGAGCTCTTGAGCAAGGGAGTAACAAAGTCACCCCTGGGTGTTAGGAAGATCACCCCAGCAGCTACTGTATGTAGAGAGTGGATGGGAGAGGCAGAGAAAGCAATGAGGAGGCTATTGGGATAGTCGAGTGGTGAGGGCCTGGAGCCTTGGGATGAAGAGAAGTTGGGAGACATGGTGGAGGCCACCATCCTCAGCAAGTGGCTGAATGAGTGAGAAGACCCACAGGTGATGCTGGGGTTGCCAGCCTGGCTAACTGGGAGGGTGGAAGAAAGTCAAAGATGCCAAGGAAAATGCCAGGCTTTGCCTCTCTGCTGAATACAGGAGCAGGCCTACCAGCAAGAGAAGCTGGTGTGTGCTTTTCACCTTAAGAAACAAAATGGCTGAGGACGGGGCATCTGAGCAGGCCCAGGATCCTGGGGCAGGTCAATGGGCTGGGCCAGACCAGGTGCCTTTGGGGCTTGGGGCTGGACCCTGACCCAGACCTCCTCAGGGACCCTCTGTCGGCGCAAAGATCCCTTTGCTTCCCTCTGGCCCACCTGCCTGCCCCTCTCTGGAGTGCTGGTCAGGAATGGGGGCCAGTGGTCTGGAGATCCTAAGGTCCCTCCTTTCACCCCGCCCAGACTGAGAGCTCCTCCAGGACAGGAGCTTACTGCTTTAAGATCTCCCAGGCCTTGCACCGACCTCCAGTCACAGTAGGCTCTGTATAGATGGTGGATGAAATGAGTAGAAGCCTGCCAGCTCCCCTCAGAGCCCACAGCTAAAGAGCTGGCAGCTCGGTAACATCCCCCTCGTCTCCGTTTGAGGGTGGGGCTGGGGCTCAAATCAGCCCTGCTCAGGAGCCTAATTGCCCCCCAAGGGGGCCCTGCGGCCCCTCCTTCCCCCGCATCCCCACGCACACAAAGGCCAAACCCTGGCTTAGCAGCTCTCAGAGAACACCCCAGGAGCACAGCGACGGAGGAGCCGAGTTCCCCAGGCAAGGGGCCACCTGCAGGGCTTCGAGCCTGCCGCTTGTGGCCCAGCGGACGATGGCGGCAACCTGCCGGGTCTGGGGCTAAGGGAACCGCACCGCGAGAGCAGGCACACTCGGAAGGGCGAGGAAGGCAGCCTCACCTTTGTCCCACCAGATCTTTGTCCCAGCGACTCAGCTCGCACCCCAGCTGGCCGAGGGGAGGGGAGGGTTGCTTGGGTGGAGGTGGTAGAGGCCGCTGGGGGCCCAGGGGGCGCAGCTGTGGGGTCGGCACGCCTATTAGCGAGGCTGCCTCCAGCAGATGGGGGCTCAGCCCAGGCCGGCCCGGCTGCCCCCCCCCCCCATCCCGCACAATGGGCCTGGGCCAGCCTGTTGGACCGGAGCAGTGGGCCAGTCCCTTGCCCAGCCGACCGGTCGGCTAAGGTTTGCACCTGTCCCAGCGATGCTACGACGGGCGCCCAAATACATCCGTCCGCGCTCCGTCCGAAGGGTGGGGTGCCACGCAGTCCTGGCCTGCCCTCCCTCGGGGCCCCGGGCCCGGCCGCGCCCCACCTGCCCGCAGCCTGTTCCCCTCCTCCCCTCGCCATGCCAGGCTAACCCTGTGCAGCCGGACGGATGGACAAACAGACGGACGAACCCCCGCGCTCCCTCTTTCCCTCCAGACCATTGTTCCTCCTGCCGCAGGGACGGCCGCCTGCCTGGAAGGAGAGGGAACCTGAAGGAAGAGGAGAGGAGATGGGGGGGGGGGCGCGGGAGATGGGGAAGCCTGCGGAAACGTCGCCGTGCCGCAGCCCGGTCTCTGCGCCTCCAGGGCCGGTGCTGGGGACCGGAGCTGGGGGGAGGGGGCAGGCCTGGACCTAGTCCGCCCCCGCCTCTGGGCCCGCCCGCCCGCCCGTCGGTCAGTCCATCAGTTCGCATCCCACTGGCTCCCCGGTATCGCGGAGGATTACACCCTTCTCCATCATGATGTCATGACAGACGGGCCGCCGCCACCGCCGCCGCCACCGCCTGGATCCTCCCCCACCCCCACCCGCGCCGAGCCGCGCCGCGCCGCTCCCGGGGAACGCAGGCCCCCGCGCCAGCCGCCAGCCCCTCCCGCCGGCCCGGCCCGCTCACGCCCAGCGCTCCGGTGGTCTCGGCTTCAGTCCCCGGCCCCGGCCCCCGCCCCCGCCCCGCAGGCAGGCCGCACCGCCCTCCCCCCACCCCCCATCAGTGTGTCCCTCCACCCCCCATCAGTGTGTCCCTCCACCCCTCCAACCCTTCAGCCGTGCCTCTCTCTGCCGGCCCCGCGCACCTGTCTGTCCTTTGCCCAGCGTCTTCTCCAGGCGGTAGGGTCCCACATACTGCGCGTGCTGCGCCCCGCTGCCCTCTTTCCCTGTTGATGTCATCGCTGGCCGGCAAGGCTGCGGGGCGAGGGCTGGGACGAGGGAGGCGGTGGGGGCCCGTCTGCGGGGCGGGGGGCGCCCGGCTTCTCCGCCTGGAAAGCCCGCTCGGCCGTCCCTCCCGGGCGGCTGGGGCCGCCGGGGCCGCGGCTGCAGGGGCTGGAGCCGGGGCCTGGGCTGCTGCTGGGGCTGCTACCCGACCGGTCCTCCGCTCGCCGTCCTCCTCCTCCGCTGCTTCTTCTTCTTCTTCCTTCCTTCCTTCGCGGAAGCTCTGGCCGGCGAAGCTTTGCTGGACGGCCGCCCGGCGGCCGGCCCCAGTGGCCAAGGCTCCTTTCCCGGGAAAGCGCGGGGCTGGGGCCGCCTAGGCGCCGAGAAGCAGCCGCCTCTGCTGTGCCCGCTGCTGCCGCCGCTGCTGCTGGTGATGCTGCCGCTGCTGCTGCTGCTGGTGATGCTGCCGCAGCTGCATGGTCCCTGGCGGACGCCCGCAAGTACCGGACCCAGGAGCCTCGCGCCGCCCGCCCGCGCGCGCTCCTTGTTCTCCGGCCCAGCAGCTGCTCACTGAGCGCGGAGCGGAGCGAGCGTGAGCGAGCGAGGGAGAGAGAGAGAGAGGAGAGAGAGCGAGGAAGGAGGGAATGAGGGAGGGGGGAGGAGAAGAAGGGGGAGGGGGAGAACCAGAGAGCGCACAAGCGGGCGGAAGCGGCCGGGACCGCGGCGACGACTGGCACCGCAGTCAGCCAATCAGTGCCAACCTCCACCCTCCCCCTGCCCCCTCCTCCCTCCCCTGAATCCCCCCTCCCCTCCCTGCTCCTGCTTTTCCACCCCTGCCCCGCCCGGGAGCTCTCCAAGCCCGGGAGGAGGGGCCGGGACGGAGAGAACGGGCTGAGCATCCTCCCCGGCCTGGCCCCCGGGCGCCCTTGGCAGCAGCGGCTCAGCCGAGGCCCTGACCCTGTGCCGGGGCCACTGAGCCTGGGCCCGGAGAACCTTCACTGGCGGCCACCCACTCACCCAGCCAACGGGGACTCCGTAGTATAGATAGAGTATGCACCCCGGCTGCAGGGCCCCAAGGCTCCAGCAGACAGAGGATCCCTGGGCACCCCTGCCTCTGCCTAGCCCCAGCCGAAAGCTTACCAGGAAGGAACCGAGACGACTAGAAAAGTCCTCCTAGCTGCCTGGCACAGACTTGGGGAGTGATGGGACTGGGTGTCCTTAGGGTCCCTGGCCCCTGGACTCAGAGTCCAACAGGAGAGCTGGGGTACAGAGGGGTGTCTTCTCCAGCCTTAATCTTCATAACCTAGGGAAGGAAGGCTTGGTTCGGTTCTGGTGAACAGGGGTGGGCATGGTCCTTCTCAGCCATGGAAAAGGAAAATCCCCGGCTCTCAGCACCACTGCTGGCCCTGCCCACGCTGGAGCACGGAGAGAGGGCAAAGCAGAGGTCCCAACTCCTGCAGAGCCTCCTCCAGATGCTCTGAGCATTTTGCCGGTTTGACTGTGGAAAGGAGGGCACAGACAGTTCTCTCCCACAGAGAAGAAAGGGAGGGACCCAGGCAGACGCATTAGGTAGCTTGCCCAAGATCATGCAACAAACAGCCTGATCTTACTTCAATAGTTAATCTGGTGGGTGAAGGCACTCTCTCCCTTCTCTGACCTAGATCACCTGGGGAGATGGCAATGCTGAGGACTTTGGGTAACCTGGTTTTGTCCTTCAAACTTAGCCAAGCTGGTCCTGAATGCAATATTGTCCCAGTAGATCCTTCCTTCCTGGTTAGAACTCACACTCCACTAGCTTGGCCTGCAAGAGCCTGGGGTCACCACCCTGTGGTAGTAAGGGAACACAGGTAGATTCAGGAGCCAGCCAATGGTTGTCCTCTGCCACCAAAGCACAATGCCAGAAGTAGAGGGGTGTGAATGTGGGGGGGGGAGCAAAGGGGACCCTGGGCAGGGAGCTCTTTTTCCTCCCCACTGGTCCTCTTCCACTCACCTGGGCATTTTCTTCCATTTGTATCTCCTGGGTTCCAGTCTCAGAGCCTTCAGGGGTCCTCCTCCTCCTAGCCAAGGGAGCCCCTCTCTTTGGACCCATGATCCCATCCATCCTATCTCCTTTGGGAGCCTGTCCTTCTCACCATCTCTTCCCTCCCGCTCCCCATACACTACTTCAGATAGGTCCGTGAGATTATTGATTCAGGGGGTTTTTACAGTAATGCAGATTAAAAGCCCTCCTGCCTGACCATCCTGTGTCAGTCTTGTTTCTGCTCTCCCAAGGGTTTCCCTGAGGGGAGGCCTTCCTTGCTGGCTCTCATGTATGACTAGAGTGCCAAGAGAACGCCCTGGCTGGCCCCCTGTCATCTCTTGCTTTTGTTACGTGACCAACCTATTTCTTTGTTTCATTAAATTCCCTGGTGGCCCCATTTATTCCTCTTCCTCTTTGGAAGAGTTTCTTCTCACATTCTAAGTTAACATCTTTTTCAATTCAGTGGCTTCTTCCCTATTCCCTACAAATATGCCTAGGTGTTCTCCATCTTTAAAAGAAAAAAATTGGAACCAACCCTTCAAGCTATAGTTCCATCTCTCTCCTCACTTTCACAGCCAAACTCAGAAAAAGCTGTCTACACCCTTGGTCAACACTTTGTCAGTGCCTTGCAATCTGGCTTATACTCCCACCACTCCATAAAACTGGTCTCTTTAAAGTTACCAATGACTGGTCTCTTTATTGCAAACTCCAAAGACCTTTTCTTAACTCTCTCACTTCTTGGAAACTCAGTAGCATTGACCCTATTGGCCATTGCTCTTTCCTGGACACACTGTCCTCTAAGCCGTCATGACAGTGCTTTCTTGGTTCTCCTTCTTCCCAGTTTCCTTTGCTGGGTCATGTCCCAATCCCTGTGTATGGGAGTCCTCTAAGGTTCTGTTCTAGGCCCTCTTTTTCTCTTTCTTTCTACTCTCTCTTAGGGAGCTCATTGATTCCTGTGGATTCCATGGTCATCTCTATGCCCGTGATTCTCAGATCTACTTATCCAGCCCTACCCTCTCAGCTGACCCCTAGTCTCCCACCTCCAATGGCCTACCAGATCTCCTGAACTGGATATCCTATTGGCATTTTGAACTCAATGTATCTAAACTGGAACAACTTCTCCTCTTTTCCCCCATACCCCTCCTCCTTCAGGGCACTACCATCCCCCCTATCATTTCGGCCAGAATCTTCCTCAACTTGACTGCCACTTTCTCAAACCCCACACCTAATCAGCTGCCAAATCTAGTTTTTTCTGCTCCCACAACATCCCTCACACTCATTACCTTTTCACCCCTCACGCAGTTGTCCTGGAGTCATCATCTTTGAACATTATTGCAATAACCTCCTGAAACAAAACTAGGGGATGCCACAGTGCACAGAGTGTTGAGCAAGAAATTGAGGAGACCTGAGTTTAAGTCCAGCCCCAGATACCTCCATCAGTGAACATTTGCTAATCACCTCCCATGTGCCAGGCATTGTGCTAAGTGATGGAACCAGCTGTGTAACCATGGGCAAGTCTCTACTTCAGTTTCTTCATCTGAAAGATGGGGATCATAATAGCACTTACCTCCCAAGGTTGTTGTGAGGATCAGTGAGAAAATATTTTTAAAGGGCTTTGTAAACTTTAAACTTTTTAAAATTTTTTCCCAATTACCTGTAAGACAATTTTAAACATTTATTTAAAAAAATTGAGTTTCAAAGTCTCTCCCTCCCTCCCTGAGATGGCAAGCAATTTGATGTAGGTTATACATGTTCAGTCATGCAAGACATTTCCACATTAGTCATGTTGTGAAAGAAAACATGGACCAAAAAGGTAAAAAAACATGCAAAACACAAAGAAAATGAAAAATAGCATGCTTCAGTCTGCATTCAGATTCCACAGTTTGTTCTCTGGAGATGGATAGCATTTTCATCATGGGTCCTATGGAATTGTCTTGGATCATTGTATTTCTGAGAAGAACTAAGTCATTCACAGTTGATCCCTGTACAATGTTGCTGTTACTGTGTCTAAAATTCTCCTAGTTCTTCTCACTTCACTTTATTTCAGTTCATGTAAGTCTTTCCAAGTTTTTCTGAAATCATACTGCTTGTCAATTTCTTCCAGTACAATAGTATTCCTTTATATTGGTATACTACAATTTGTTCAGCCACTCTCCAGCTGATAGGCATCCCCTCAATTTCCAATCCTTTTCCACCACAAAAAAGAGCTACTGTAAATATTTTTGTACAAATAGGACCTTTTGTTCCTCCCCCTCTTTTAAAGTTTCTTTGGTAGTGGGATTACTGGATCAAAGGGTATGCATAGTTTTATAGCCCTTTGGGCATAGTCCCAAATTGCTCTCTACAATGGATGGATCAGTTCACAATTCCACTAAGGGCTCTGTAAACTTTAAAGTGTTATATCAATACTAACTGTGATTAGAAAAAAATGTGACTACACAGTGGTGAGCTTCTCCAAAGAGATCCAAGTGGAAATAGTTATTTACTTGCTTGTGAACCTGTCATAGCTTCCCAGTAGAATGTAAGCTCCCTGAGGGTAAGAATTGTTGCTTTTTTTTGTCTTTGCATCCCTGTGCCTAGCACAGTGTCTAGCATAGAGCAGCCAGTCAAGCAGAGGCTGGTTAGAGATGTGTTGATTGGTTGGTTGAAAAGTGCATGTGGCCCATATCTCTGGCTTTAG
Source organism: Vombatus ursinus (assembly GCF_900497805.2). Taxonomy (NCBI): domain Eukaryota; kingdom Metazoa; phylum Chordata; class Mammalia; order Diprotodontia; family Vombatidae; genus Vombatus; species Vombatus ursinus. The sequence goes on along the minus strand of NW_020953954.1, from coordinate 1,681,210 downwards.
GTCACCTCTGAAGCAGCCTCTGACTTGCACTTTCCTAACCTAAAAGGAGAAAGATCAGCCAGAGAAGGCCAAGGAAACTATTGAGAAGAAGATGATTTGGGAAGATGGGCCAATGGGGACAGGACTTAAATCAGCCTTCATTTTAACCTAACCAAGAACCTAACGTAACCATCAGGAGACCAGGAGGCCATTCTGGCTGTTTCTGGACAGATTTGCTTTTAGCAATTTTTTTATTGATGCTTTTAAAAAACCTCATGGTTACTTCCTGACGAACTTACTCTGGTATTAAATAAGTACAGGTTCACCCTTTGATCCAGCAATACCACTTCTAGGTCTGTATCCCAAAGAGATCATAAAAACGGGTAAAGGACCCACATGTACAAAAATATTTATAGCAGGTCTTTTTGTGGTGGTCAAGAATTGGAAAGTGAGGGGATGCTTATCAATTGGGGAATGGCTGAACAAGTTGTGGTGTATGAATGTAATGGAATACTATTGTGCTATAAGAAATGATGAGCAAGCAGACTTCAGAAAAACCTGGAAAGATTTACATGAACTAATGCAGAGTGACATGAGCAGAATCAGGAGAGCATTGTACACAGTAACAGCCACATTATGCAATGACTAACATTGAAAGACTTGGCTCTTCACAGCAATGTAAGAATATAAGACAACAACAAAAGACTCGCAATGGAAATTGCTCTCCACATCCAGAGAAAGAACTATGGAGTCCGAATGCAGTTGGAAGCATACGGTTTGGACTCCTTCTCCTTTGTTGTTTTGTTTTATTGCTTCATTCTCATGGTTCTTCCCATTAGCTCTAATTGTTCTTTACATCATATGCTTGATGTATAAGTAGAGCCTATATCAGATTGTATGCCATCTTGGTGGGGGGAGAGAAGTGGGGAGGGAGGGGGAGAAAATTTAAAACTCAAAATCTTATGGAAGTGAATGTTGAAAACTAAAAATTAATTATCAAAAATAAAAATAAAATGACACTTTTAAAAATACCTAATTTTCAATCACTCCCTGTCTAGTGACTGCTTCCCTCCTATCTACAAACATGTCCATGTCTTCCCAGTCCTCAAAAAAAAACCACCCTCTTAATTGATCCATCCATCTCTGCTAGCTATTGTTTCATGTCTCTCCTCCCTTTTGTGGGCAAACTCCTTGAGAAAGTCATCTACAGTCATTGCCTTCACTCTCTCTCCTCTCACTCTTTTTAACTCCCTACGGTTTGGTTTCTGACCTCATTTTTCAACTGAAACTGCTCTCTCCAAAGCCACCAAGGATCTCTTAATTGCCAAACCCAATGGACTTTTCTCAGTCGTCATCCTTCTTGATCTCTCTGCATCCTTTGACACTGGCAATTACCCTTGTCTCCTGGATATTCTTCTCACTAGTTTGGTGGTGGTGTTTTGTTTTTTTTGTTTTTTTTTTTGTTTTTTTTTTGTGACACTGTTTTCTTCCGGTTCTCCTCTTCCCTCCTCAACTATTATTTCTCTGTCTCTTTTGATGAATCTTCATCCAGCCTGATAACCAAAGGGGATCTCCCAAGGCTCTGTCCTGGGCCATCTTCTTTTCATCCTCTGTACTATCCCCTTTGATAAGATCATCAGCTCCCATAGATTCAATTATCCTCCTTATGCAAATGAATCTCAGATCTATTATCCAGCCCTAATAACTCTCCTGACCTCCAGTCTCTTGGACATCTTGAGCTGTATCCAAACCTTCCCTATCTCCTATCTTTCCTATGACTGTTTTTCTTCAGTAGGATGCACAATGATTCACAGATGGATTAACCATGGCATGTGAGTAATTTTCATGACTTCCCTTTGCCAGCCAGCTCATTCCCACTATCACTATCTAACTATCTGTTTATCTATCTGTCTGTCTGTCTGTCTGTCTGCCTGTCTAATATCTGTATGTCTATGTAGATGTATAGATATAAATATTAACTTATTTTGTGTTCGTATGTAGATACATAGTTGTTTTGCATTGTTCTCCCCACGCCATTAGAAAGGGCTCCTTAAGAGCAGGGGCTATTTTTTCTTTTTCTTTGTATCCATAGCACTTAGCTCAGTGTTTGGCACATAGTAGGTCATTGCTTAATAAATGCTTATGAACTTGTTAATTTTATTTGACTTAGCAAAACAAGTCCCCACACTGGCTGTGCCTGATTATATATGCCTCGGTCTGCACCTGTAATCTACCACCTGTCACACACTAAAACCCATTATATGCATTGGCCACAGCTTGGCCAATCATTCCCCAAATGATAGGCACTCTTTTTGTTTCTACTTTTTTGCTACAACAAAAAGTGCTGCTAAAATACTTTTGTTAATCTGGACCTTTTTTGCTCTGTCTTTGGTTTCCTTGGGCTAACTACCTGCCTTGTAGTGATAGAGTCACTCCATCAAAGGGTGTATGGAATTTAATTTATCTTCTGAGTGGGTTGGACCATTACTTAGCTCCACTCAAATGCCTGACATGCCTGTCTCCCTGCAGCTCCTCCAGCATTAGCTCTTCCTGTCCTTGAACATCTTTGCCAACTAGATGAATGTGAGATGATGCCTCAGAGATGTTTGGATTTATATATCTCTTAATATTCTTGATTTAGGGCAATCTTTCATGTGGTAGTTTGCAGTTCACAGGTCTTTTGAAACTACCTGTTCATAATCTTTGACCAGTGAGCAGAAGGACTGTTTTCCTTCAGCAGGATGCACAATGATTCACAGATGGATTAACCATGGCATGTGAGTAATTTTCATGGCTTCCCTTTGCCAACCAGCCCACTCCCAAGCCTCCTCAGCCTGAGGTCAGGGAATGCCAGTGCATCTTAATACTAACTAGAGGAAAGCATGTCCACATCATGAAAAGGTAATTCTTGAGGGATGCATGTCATCTATATGGGCCACTAGGGGATACCATAGTGCACAGAACACTGGGCCTGGAGTCAGGAAGATTCATCTTTCTGAGTTCAAATCTGGCCTTAGACAGTTACTAGCTATGTGACAAGTGGCAAGTCACTAACCCTGTTTGCCTCAGTTTCCTCGTCTGTAAAATGAGAGAAGGAAATCTTGAATGGGATCATGGAGAGTTGGACACTACTGAAAAATGACTGAACAACAATAACACTATGTGCCTGGTACTAGGAGAGAATGCAAAGATGAAAACCCATTAGAGAAGTACCCAACCATCACTGGCTCGCCGCCATGAACCACAGGCTGGCCCATCTCTCCATCCTTCATTATGGGAATAAGTCACTGTTACCCAGGAGGGCTCATGAGAAGAGTCCAGCTAGAAGAGGAGGCCACTGGTCCCACAGGAAGGGCCCAGGATGCTGCCCACAGGGTGGGGAAAAGGGTCTTACTGGCATTGGTAAGTTTGTAGAACAAGAGTCACCCCAAAATGAACAGATATGGGCCAGCAAGGGCCCATTCCATGCCCACGAATGTCCCTTTCAGAAAAATTATGGATTCATGGCAGGGCAGAGCTATAGGCATCCCTAGACATCCCACAAACAGTCTCTTTCCCTTCTCCAAGCAGTGAGCTGACCTTGCTCCTACAAGGCCTTTGGGATGTGAATAGACTAGAGCAGGGGTGGGGAACCTGCAGCCTCGAGGCCACATGTGGCCATGTACATCCCCAAGTGCAGCCCTTTGACTGAGTTCAAACTTCACAGATCAAATTCCCTTCATAAAATAATTTGTTCCTTAAAAGCTGGACTCAGTCAAAAGGCCGTACCCAGGGACCTAGATGGCTACATGTGCCCTGGAGACCGCAGGTTCCCTAGCCCTGTACTAGAGGATGCTCCCAGCTGAGAAACACAGACTCCAGCATCTGTGTCCACTCAGGGCCTTTGACCAGAATTTGGATGACCACTTTTCAGAGGTGTGTGTCATGTCAGGGATTCCTTATCACATGGCTTAAGCTAGAAGCCACAGAAGGCCCCCTCAACTCACATTACATGATCTTGTTAAGCAAATCCAACCAGTCCGATGATGGGACCGAAGAGCCCATCCACGTTGAGACACCCCTGTGTCCTCAGAGGAGGCAGGTAGTGAGCTCTCTGGGGCCTGACCTCCTTGGAGAGCTTCAAGGCTGGCTGACCACTTCCCAGGACTGTTTAATAGGGGTTCCTTTGAGGTGCGGGTTGGACTAGAGCCCTCTGAGGTCCCTCCCAACCCCAACACGGTGATTCTGAGGCCCCTTCTCTAGTGTCCCCAACATGACAGACGAGGAAGAGAAGGAGTCAGCATACTCTCTGATCCTCACTGCCTCTTGCCCCATCCAGATCCTAGGGCAGGACTCACATGACCCAGGTCATCTCCCCCACCACCCTCCCACCCTCTCCCCACTAGGGAATTCAGTCCCTGGCTCTCTGTCTTCCTCCCCACACCTACCCTTGTCCTAAGACTTGGGGATCTTTTTTTTTTTCACTTTCAAAATATATTTTATTTCCCCCTCAATTACATGTTAAAATAATTTTAAAACATTAAAAGAGTTTTCAGTTTCAAATTCTATCCCTCCCTCTTTCCCTCCTTCCCCTCCTCTTTCACCTCCCTGAGATGGTAAGTAATCAGATGTAGGTTATACGTGTGCAATTACATAAAACATTTCCATATTAGTCATTTTGTACAGGATTCAAAAGAAAGCAAATGAAAGAAAGAAAGTGAAAATAGCTGCTTCAGTCTGTATTCAGTCAATATCAGTTCTTTCTCTGGAGGTGGAAGTCGGCTTCATCACTGGTGCTTTGGAATTGTCTTGGATCATTGTATCGCTGAGAAGAACTGCGTCCTTCCCAGTCGATCACTGTTACAATGTTGCTGTTACTGTGTACAATGTTCTCCAGGTTCTGTTCACTTCACTTTGCATCAGCTCATGTAAGTTTTTCCAGGCTTTTCCGAAACCATCCTGCTCATCATTTCTTATAGCACGGTAGTATTCCATTACAATCATATACCGCAGCTTGTTCAGCCATCCACCAATTGATGGGCACCACTTCGATTTCCAATTCTTGGCCACCACAAGAAGAGCTGCTATAAATATTTTTGTACAAATAGGTCCTTTTCCCTTTTTGTCTTTTATCTCTTTGGGATATAGACCTAGCAGTGTTATTGCTGGATCAAAGGGCGGCCCTTTGGGCATAGTTCCGAATTGCTCTGTAGAATGGTTGGATCAGTTCACAATTCCACCAACAGTGCATCAATGTCCTAGTTTTCCCACATCCCCTCCAACATCCAGCATTTTCCGTTTTTGTCATATTAGCCAATCTAATAGGTGTGGAGTGGTAACTCAGAATTGTTTTATTTGCATTTCTCTAATAAATAGTGATTTACAGCATTTTTCATATGACTATAGATTGGATCTGGGGATCTTAACAAACATATTCAACATACACACCTTGGCCTCCCAGCTCATCAGTCTCAACTGCTAAACATCCTCTGTTCACCCTAGTTATGCACAAGGACAGTCAGAATCTGGATCTCACCAGCACCTATAATTCTTCTACCTTCCATGATCTGGAATTTTGAAATCTGTCACTCTGGTTTTCCATTTGTTTTCATTGGTGGAGGAGGGAGAAAGAAAAAAAAATTGAAAAAAGATGAGACCTCCCTCTGATCACAAACTCCTCTCTCCCTATGTCTCTTCATGTCTTGTTTCTCATAAGTCCATTCTTCAATCTCCTAGGACCCCTAGTCTATCTCTCCCTCCCTGCTCTGACCTAACTCTCCTCCTTTTGCAAACTGGATGCCTAAGTTAATGAGCCCTAGACCTCTGCTCTGGAATGCTATGCCCCATGATGCCTCAATAAACTTCACTCCCACCATCCTTGCACTAACTGCCATCTTCCACACTCCTGCCTCCTCTTGTGCTGCTGAATGCCAGTGAAGGAAGGTGCCTAACTGTGCCCAATTGGCTTCCACAAATTTGGTTATCTAATCTCAGCTGAGCTCTCTCTCTCTTTCTCTCTCCTCCTCTCTCCTTCCATTTCTTTTTCTCCCTTCTCTCTCTTCCTATTTCTCCCTCCTTCCTCTTTCTCTGTATCTCTCTCTTCCCTCTGTCTCTGTCTGTCTTTGTCTTTCTATCTCTGTCTGTCTGTCTCTGTCTCTCTCTCTCTCCCCTTCCATCTCTTTCTCTCCCTTCTCTCTCTTCCTATTTCTCCCTCCCTCCTCTATCTCTGTCTCTCTCTTTGCCCTCTGTCTCTTTCTGTTTCTGTCTCTTTCTGTTTCTGTCTCTTTATCTCTGTCTCTGTCTCTGTCTCTCTCTCTCTCTCTCTCTTTCTGTGTGGGTCTACACAACCTGCAGACAAGGGGTCCTGTCAGTTCCCTAATGTGTGTCAGCAGGTGCCTGCTTTGGGAATTCCCAAACCTGAGAGCTTTCACTGACTTCTAGTGCCTCCAGGTTTTAAGGGACCTAAGAGGGGCAGGGCACTCTGCAAGGGGAGAGGTTGGACCCATGAGAAGAAAGGAGAGGGGGCTACCCCCATCCACAACCAGTTTAGTCTGTAAGTCTCAGGGCCGAGGTAATTAAAGAAGGCCAAATCAAGTCAGCCAGCAGCATTAAGCACCTACTATGTGCCAGGCATTGGGCTAAGTTCTGGGGATAAAAAGAAAGGCCCTGCCCTCAAATAGCTCACAGTCTAATGGGGGAAAAACATGTAAACATCTGCATACAATATACTGACAGGATGAATTGGAGATAGTCCACAGAGGGAAAGTATTAGCATGAAGAAAGGTCAAGATAGGCTAAGATTTTAGCTGAGACTTGAAGGAATTGAGGGAAACTGGGAGGTGACGATGAAGACAGAGGGAGAGAAGCCCAGGACTGGAGGATGGCCATTGCAAAGGTACGATTAGGAGCTGGACGATCTTGATGGTGAGACGTCCAGGAGGTCAGTGTCACTGTTAGGGAGTGAGGCGTAAGAAGACTGGGAAGGGAGAGGGGGCAGATTCTGAAGAACTTTGAAGGCCAAATGGAGCACTTTGTACTTGGTCTAATGGGGGTCACTGGAGCTTACTGAGTAGGAATGATACGGTCAGATCTTCACTTTAGGAAAATCACTTTGGTGGCTGAGAGGAGGAGTGGGGAGAGACTGAGGCAGGCCGACCTTCCAACAGGTTATTGTAATAGTCCAGAAGTGAGGAGATGAGGGTCTGCACCATGGTGGGGGCAGGGTCAGAGGATATATTGGGGGAGATACTACAGTTGGGGGAAGTGGAACAGGGCACTTGAACCTCACTCTCATCTGAATTGGCTCAAAGAAGGAGCAACTTCCACACTCAGTTGGGTATAAAAATCTATCTCAACCTGCAGTAAAGTAGGAGGGAAAGGGGGTAAACAAAGGGGAGGCTAATAGAAGGGAGGAAGGATTGGGGGAGGTAAAAGTCAGAAGCAAATCACTTTTGATGATGGATAGGCTGAAAGGAGAAAGAGTAGAAGAAACGGGGGGGGGAATAGGATGGAGGGAAATACAGTTAGTACTGTGAAAAAAATTTTTTACAGCAAGTGTCTTTGATAAAGGCCTCATTTCTCAAATGTATAGAGAACTAAGTCAATTTTTTGAAAATAAGCCCTATTCTTCAGTTGATAAATGGTCAAAGGATAGGAACAGGTAATTTTCAGATGAAGTAATCAAAGCTATTTTTAGTCATGAAAAAATGCTCTACGTCACTATTGATTGGAGAAATGCAAATTAAAACAATTCTGAGGTACTACCTCATACCTGTTAGATTGGCTAATAGGACAGAAAAGGAGAATGATAAATGTTGGAGGGAATGTGGGATAATTGAGACACTAATGCACTGTTGGGGGAGTTGTGAACTGATTCAACCATTCTGTAGAGCAATTTGGAACTGTGCCCAAAGACCTATAAAACCATGCACACATCCTTTGACCTAGCAATACCACTACTAGGTCTGTATCCCAAAGACATAAAAGACAAAAAGGAAAAGGACCTGTATGTACAGAAATATTTACAGCAGTTCTTTTTGTGGTGGCAAAGAATTGGCAGTTGAGGGTACACCCATCACTTGGGGAATGGCTGAACAAGTCTGTAGTATATGATTGTGGTGGAATACTGTTGTGCTATAAGAAATGATGAAGAGGATTGTTTCAGAAAAGCCTGGAAAGACGTACGTCAACTGATGCAAAGTAAAATGAGCAGAACCAGGAGAACACTGTCCACAGTAATAGCAACATTGTACAATGACCAACTATGATAGACTTCGCTCTTCTCAGCAATACAAGACTCAAGACAATTCTGATGGATTTGTGATGAAAAATGCTGCCCATCCCCAGAAAAAGAACTGATAAGAGTCTGAATGAAGATTGAAGCAGACTTTTTTAACTTTCTTTTTTTTGGTCTGTGTTTTCTTTCACAACACGACTAATATAGAAATATATTTTGTATGACTGCACATATATAACCGATATCAAATTGCTTGCCTTCTCAATGAGGGGAGAGGGGAGAGAGAGAGAATTTGAAACTCAAAATTTAGAAAAAGAATGTTAAAAATTATCTTTACATGTAACTGGGGAAAACAAAATACTAAATAAATAATTTTTTTTAAATTAAAAAATAGAGATGCTGCCAAGGTGAAATTGGTGGCCTTGAGAAGAGAGGGAGGAGTTTGGGTGCCACTGTCTTGGACGTGCAGATATTGACCCAGGAAATGTCTGCATCATCTGCCATTTAGGAAAAGGGCTGGAAGAGCAGACGGCTGGCCACCAACATTCCCCAGGGGCCAGATGGGCAACCAGCACCCTCAGTCTGCTTGGCCTCTGTCTCTAGGGTGCGATGGGAGGATCCACCTTGGCCAAATCAGAACGGAGAATGCCCCTGGGGTCAGAGCAATGCCATTCCAAGCAGCTGCTCTGCAAGTGAAGCCTCTAGATAGGGACTCACCTCGGTGAGTTATTCCAATGAGGTTGTATCCACAAGTACTTAGCATAGTACCTGACACGTAGCAGGGGTTTAATGAGTTCCCTGCTCCTGTGGAGGGCACCAGCAACCTGCCAGTCATCCAGATGCTCCCGGGAATCACCCTCACTCTCCCCTAACCCTCATACCCCACAGCCAGTAAGTAGCTGAGTCCAGTCAATTCAACTGAATTCAATTGAAAAAGCACCTATCAAGTGCCTGCTTTCAGTTAGGCACTGTGCTAGGGGCTGGAGAAGCAGAGACAAAATCCAAATCATCTCTGCCCTCAGGGAGCGTACACTCTGGTAGGGAATGACTCCAGGTCCTCTCCCCGCAGGTCTCTCTCTCTCCACTTTCTCAGCCAGCTCCTGCCCCTGTCATCTCTCACCTGCTACGGAAATGTCTCTGCCTCCATCCAATCTGTTCTCCACACCAGTGTCCAGGAATCCTCTCGATACATTATCTGATCATGGGACTTCTCCTTGCTTTAGCATTAGCACGTGGCTCATGAATGAAGCTGTTGCTGGAACTTAGCTTCACAAACAAGGCTTTCTGCAGTCAGGCTAGGGGGCCAAGGGATGCAATGGAAGGAGTACTCTCTGGAATGCAAAGACCTGGGTTCAAATCCTGCTCCCTGTGTCACCTTGGCTCTCTGGGTCTCAGGTATCCCACCTGCAGAATAACCAGATGTCTCTTCTCCAGCTCCGGACCGGGACTCCTGTCCTCCCTGCCTTAGCACACATCACCTCCCTTCGTGAGCTCTTAAGCTCTGGCCAAAGGACCACTCGCGTCTCCCAGCTGAGTCCTGCCCTCTCTCACTTTGGTGCCTTTGTAAGCTCGAAAGGAGCTCCTCCCACAAGCCCTTCTGCAGAAATCATGCCCTCCCTCCAAGGGCCAGCCCAGAGCCCCCTTTCCCATGGGGTCTCCATTGGCAAGGAGCCCTCAGTCACTCAGGGCCCTCCGGTGACTCTGCCAGGCCTCTCCTTTGTATTTCTCTCAGCCACGTCTGAGCTCCAGTTCTTTGAGGTTGCGGGCTTTCTTTGTGACTGTCTTGGACCCTGTACACAACAGGCACTTAATTAATGCTTGACTAGTGCACAGATGTTGGGAAGCCTTTTCATCAGGGTTCCCAAGATAAGGTAGAGAGTTGGTGGCTAGAGCAGGAGAAAGAGTCACACAGCATCCCACCGTGGCGGCATCTTATAGAGACACGGGGCCTGGCACAGACATGCTGAGGGCATGGCCATAAGGCCGGCCCACAGAAGGCCTCTCACTGGCTCCAGGAGCAGGAGGCCGCAGCTTCCTAAGCCTTCCCCGGAAAGCATCCCCTATACCTTGGTGACATACTCGGGAGGCAGGAGCTATTCTAGGCAGGCAAGGAGGGTGAGCCTAGCATTTTTAGAAAGGTATTCATTAGCGTGTGAAGCCCTTTAAATAATTTCCAGCCAGGTGTGTCCTGCCCTGGGGTGAGATAATTACACATTTCGGGCCTCCGACTTTGAAACACCAAGCCACCCTGATGGGGAGAGGAGCAAGTGCCTAGTGGAGATGACCCAGCAGCCCAGAGCTGCCGACAGCAGCATCGTGACGGCTCCAGGGTTGGCCCAGGCGAGAAAGAAGCTATTTCTGGAGAAGGCTGAGGAACAGAGCTGAGATGAGAGCTGCTCTCCCCACCCCCTACCCCAACCTGATCCTTTGTGCTTCCCAGTATGGGGGATGCCCTTCACTGACAAAACAAGCTCTTACCCAGTGCCAGGCACTGAAGCTACGAATGCAAAGTCAGGAGGACCTGAATTCAAGTCTGGCCCCAGACACTCACTAGCTATGAGACCCAGCACAAGTCCCTTAACCTCTGCTAGGCTCAGTTTCCTCCTCTGTAAAATGAGGAAAACAATAGCATCTCCTTCCCAGGAGGGTTGTGATCAGGACAAAGTGAGATAATGTTTGTAAAGTGCTTAGCAAGCCTTAAAGGGCTAGTTATTAATTATTATTGTTACTAATATAAAAAGACACTCCCTGCCCTCAAGAACCTTAAACATCCCGCTAGAAGAAAATGTGTGGGAACATAGTGAAGGGGCCAGAAGGGAGCAGGCTGACAACCCCCTCCTAGGACCAGCAACACAGCTGATTTGATTAGGGTCGAAGACTCAGAGGAGGCAGAGGAGCATGGAGGGGGGGAACCTGGTGGCAGGTGAGGAGAGGTGAGGTGGAGAAGTGATGGCAGAGCTGGAGATAGTGGCCCACTTATTGGGCATGGGGGGCAACCACAAACCAGCAGTGCCAGGCTGGGCAGCAATTCTGGGTATGAAAAGGTTAGCTGTTCTCTGGTCCTGGCAGCCATGGCTGCTGGTGAAGAGACGCTGGGGAGAGAAGTGGAATGTCAGGAGCACAGCCTGTTACTCTGGGTTCAGGCTTCCAGTGGTCCCCTCATTCTCAGCCCATTCCTCTGGCAACCTTCTTGAGCTCAGATGCATCTGGGGCCAGCTGCCAGGCAGGACTGAATGTCCCTGCATGCATCTGCATCGTGATCATGATTCATGGAACCGTAGATTCTCAGGGCTCAAATGGACCTTGCAGATACCTAGTCAGCCTGGACCTGACCAAAAATCCCTTCCAGCCTCTGCTTGTAGACCTCTAGGGAGCTCACCACCTCAAGGCAGCCTGCCCTAAACCACTCCTTGTGAAGAAATTGTACTGTCATTCAGCAACCCATTCCTGCTCTGTAGCTCCCCCCGCCCAGGGCTCCTGGTTTTGCCCCCTGCGGCCAAGCAGTACAAGGCTGATTGATCCCTCCTAAGGGGGGGCATCAATATTTGAAGACAGTTTCCCTCCTCTCCCTTCTGCTGCGCATCCCTCCCCCCACCACGAGTCTCCCCTAAAGAAGCATCTTAACCTAGCTTCCTTTGGCCTGGATACCAGATCCTTTTCCTCTTAAAGTCATTAGTGTCTTAGCATGGTTGACCTCCTCTGGGGCTCTCCAGCTGAAGAATTCCCTTCCTAAGCCACAGTTCCCAGAATGGGCCACAGTGCCCCAGAGCAGAAGACAGAAGGGCCCTGGTCACTTCCTTATCCCTAGACATGCGCCTCTGGATAAAGCCCAAGGTCATGCAAGATTTGGGGCAGCCTCAGCTCTGTGGACTTGATCTGTGGACCTGCTTCCCTACCCAGGACCAGGACACAAGTTCTATTGAACCAGTTTACATGCCAGGACTTCCATCTTCTCGTGCATCTTTTAAGGTCTAAGTTGCCCTACAGAGTCCTGGGTTTGAAGCCAGAGGACCTGGGCTCAGATTTTGGCTTGGTGTGATCTTGGTGGGAAATCCCTGCCCCTCCCCTCTGCTATACAAGAAGGCAGTGAAACCAGATGCTGCTGCTTGCACGTCTGATCTAGGATGCTCAGAATTTTCTTTGTGTCTAGAATTTCAGCCTTAAGCTTTCTATCCAGGGGTGCGCCAGTAAATGTTTGACAACCTTGGGTGGGGGGAGTGTCCTTGACACACTTTAAGTTTAATCTGCATTGCTAACATTCACCCCCTCATTACCTCAGGTCTAGACAATCAACAAAACAGTAAATCAAGCCCTGATTTTGTTTGTCAATTTCCAAGGTGTAAATTCTCATGCTGAAAATGTAACAATCACTAGGGCTCCTTGAGCAGGTACCAGCTGGCTCCTGCACCTTCCTATATCCCTCCTAGCTTGGCTTTTTGGATTTTGGGAAGTGTTCTCCCACCTTTTCTGACCCGGAGACATCAGCTCTCCCCAGATCTAGGCTCCCTAAGATCATCTGGACCTTTCTTTCCTCTTCTCTCACAAACAATAAGAGGGAGTGATGGGGCAGCTAAGTGGCGCAGTAGAACTCTGACCTTGGAGTCAGGAGGACCTGAGTTCAAATCAGGCCTCAGACACATGACACTTACTAGCTCTCTGACCCTGGGCAAGTCACTTAACCCTGATTGCCTCACAAAAAAAAAAGAGGGAGTGTTAACTCCCCACTCTCAACATTTCCCTTTGTTTTCACTCCAGTCAGCAGCTTTGTCACGGTGTGAATGACACGGAGACCAGCATTTTTCCTTACTGGTTCCTCTGCCTTCTGAGCGATGAAGTCACCATTAAGGGGACTTCAGAAATTCTTCGCCTCTGTACTTCTTGCAGAGATGCTCAGATAATGGAAGTCCCCCATCTCTAGATCAATTGGACCATGCCCCTGGGCTGCCAGCCTGGTAATCTCTTTCCTGAACTCCTCCTCCATTTCCTCTTTCTGTCCTGGTCATCTGAAGTTTATGCTAAGAGTGATACAGCTTCAGTTTTTTTCCTCCCCCACACACTTCGGTGCCTGGATTCCATTACATGAGTTAGAACAGTGATAGCTGCTCCTGTCCCCATTTACCCATCAGGATTCATGCACTCATGAGAGGCAGGCCCCTCCAGAGCCACACTCCAGCCCTGGGTCTCTTCTCACCAAATCTCAGAGACCCCTGGGCAGTAAGACTTGTTTTCTTGCACCAGGGCTGCTGGTCCAACTCGTTCCTTGCCATACTCAGTGCATTTCTGCATAGACATGCTTGGTCATGGCATAGAGGCCTGGCTCCTTTCTTGGATTCTGTTTCCTATGAACTTCTGGTTTCTCTGGCTTCTGTTCCTCTTACGTGGTGGCTACTTTCACCCTCAACTTCCCGGCTCCTACAATCTGACCTTCCCAGCCACTCTAGGAAGCCTTTCTTTCCTAGGTTCCCCATCATCTCTTACTTGCTTAATCCAGCGGCCTTTTCTAAATTCTAGGGTCTCTTCTAGCTCAGCTGCCTAATATTATGAATGAGGAAACCACAGCCTGGGGAGAAGTCAAGCGACTGATGTCTCTATAGCTTTTAGCCCTTCTCCTAGATGCCGTTGCTTCCCTTGGTTCTTATAACACTTGGGGCTCTCTCCTGCTTCTCCTCCTACTCATGGCTACTCCTTTTCAGCCTCCTTTGCTGGATTATCATCCCTGCCCCCGGCTCTGACAGGCAAGTTCTTTTTCTTCTCTTGTTGGGGCCCAGACCTCCACAGAGCTTCCAGCAGCCTCCCTGCCAAACAGGTCCCCTCTGACTTTCCAGTGTCCCTTTATGTGGTGCCTTCCCCCATTTTGAGGGTAGGGACATTTTACTTGCTTGCCTGCTTTTGCTCTCAGTTTTTATTGAGTTTTCCTCCTCTTAAAGTCTTTTTTTTAAGGGGGGCTAGGTAATGGAGTTAAGTGACTTGCCCAGGGTCACACAGCTAGTAAGTGTTATGTGTCTGAGGCTGTATTTGAACTCAGGTCCTCCTGAATCCAGGGCCGATGCTCTACCCACTGTGCCACCTAGCTGTCCCTTCTTAGTGTCTTAGCCTTTAAAAAAATCCCCTTTATTCATTTTCTGACTCTTCTCCGTTTACTGGTGGGATATCCCAGACCCAAATGCAAAGCTGCCTCAGCCTCCGCTTGCATTGGGAGATTTACATGTCACCAGCCTTGGTCTTTGTCCTTAGCAACCTTTGAGGGGACAGGGCTGTCCTCATCTGGGCTATCCCCTAGCATAGCACCTGGCACACAGTAAGTGATTAGTAAATGCTTATTGGACTGAGCTGGACTAGAGAGGGAAGATTCAGTTGAATGATGATATTAGAGAAGCAGAGGAACCTTGGGCAAAAGGCTTCCTCTAAATTCCTTGGTTTAACCACAACTGGGAAGAAGGATATAGCACAACAGTTAGTTGGTGTGGTTTGCTTTTTGTTTTTAAGCATAGGGCACCATGGACATACCTGAAGGCAGCAGGAAAAGAACCAATCGATATGAAAGGATTGAAGGTAAGAGAGTGTTTGGGAATGATAATGGGAGCCATCTGCTGGAGAAGTTAGGAGAAGATTGGATCCAGGGTGTATGTAGAGGGGTTGGCTTTGAGAAGGAGAGGGACCACCTCTTCCTCTCTGAACAATGAAGGAGAAAAGGGGAGGGAAAGAGAGCTGAATGGTATACCATGACAAGGAGGGAAGAGAGGGAGCTCTCAGCTAAGGGCTTTGATATTTTTGGTGAAGCAAGTGGCAAAATCCTTGGCTAAGAGGGTTAGGGGAGGGATGATACTTGAAGAGAGAGAGACGAGAAAATCTGGAACAGTCACTGTGGGAAGCAGGATAGAAAATCTATTACTGTTGTTTTCTAGAATGTGTGTAGCACTTAAAGGTTTACAAAGAGCTTTATAAATATGATCTCATTTTCATCTTCCCAACAAACCTGGGAGGTCAGTGCTATTATTATTATTATTATTTTTGGTGAGGCATTCGGGATTAAGTGACTCCCCCAGGGTCACACAGCTAGTACGTGTCATGTGTCTGAGGCCAGAGCTGAACTCAGGTCCTCCTGACCCCAGGGTTGGTGCTCTATCCACTGCGCCACCTAGTTGACCCTAAGTGCTATTATTTTTTTTTAAACATTTCCCCTAAATTTATTATTTTAACATTCTTTTAAAAAATATTGAATTCCAAATTCTCTTCCTCCCTCCTACTCCTACCCCACCCACTGTGAAGACAAGCAAAATACCAATTACACATGTGAAATCATGCAAAACATTTCCATATTAGCTATGTTGCAAAAAAAAAAAGCCAGAAAATTATACTTCAATTTGCACTCAGAGTTCATTGATTCTCTCTCTGGAGATGGGCAGCACCTTTTCAACATAAGTCCTTTGAAACTGTCTGAGACTGTTGTATTGATCTGAGGAGCCATGGCTTTCACAGTTGGTCATCATTACATTGCCGTTTTACTGTACCCAGTGATGTCCCAGTTCTTCTCACTTCACTTTGCATCACTTCATATAGATCTGGCCATGTTTTCTTTCTCCCTGAAATCACCCCTTCATCATTTTTTATAGCGCAGTAGTATTTCATCACAATCATATGTCACGACTTGTTCAGCCTTTCCACAATTGATGAGCATCCCTTCAATTTCCAATTCTTGGCCACCACAAAAAGAGCTGCTACAAATATTTTTGTACCTATAAGTCCTCTTCTTTTTTTAATCTTTTTTGGGGTACAGATCTAGTAGGGGCATTGCTTTATCAAGGGCTATGCACAATTTGATAGCTCTTTGAGCATGGTTCCAAATTTTTCTCCAGTGCCAGCGAAGGGTCCTCTGCAGTCTCTTTCTAACCAGTTGTCCAGCTGTCTTGCCGTCATCTCTGGACTAAGAGCCCTCAACGCTGCTACTGCTGCTCTTGCCGCTGCTTCCAAGGACCACCACCGGTATCACCAGCGCATGTGCTCTCGACCTGTGCCCACCCCGGCATCCCACATTGCTGCTTCTGACCTCCTACATTGTCTTGGGCTGAAAAAATGTCTCCCTCTGACCTTTGGTTGGCTCTACCATTCCAAAATCTGATCTGAGGAGTTATTTAAACTTGTTTAGAGGGAAATGTTGTAGGATTTTAGCTGCGCTGCTGCCTAAACTCTTCCATATTGGCTCTGCCCAACAAGGGCTATTATTAATCACTATTTTACAGATGAAGAAATTGAGATAGAGGTTAAGTGACTTGCCCAGGGTCACACCACTACTAAGTGTCTGAGGCTAGATATGAATTCAAGTCTTCCTGACTCTAGGCTCAGCTTTATTCACTGTGCCTTGCTATGGTAAGGTCCCAGCTTAAGGTTAGAGAACATAAATTTGTAGTGGACTCAATCAGTGAAGTTTTGTGATTTTCTCCAGCTTCATTAGTAGGAACAAAGGAAGTGGATAGTGGGAAAAATCCGGGATTGGGAACTTATCAAAGCATGATCAGCAAAAGGACAGAGGCAAGGGATTCATTCAGTGTTAAAAGAGAGTTCAAAGTTGAATCTCTTTACCAAGATAGGGAAGGTAGGAGAGGGTAGCCAGGGCAGGGGTGATGGACTTGGAAAGGACTGAGGGCTACAGGGATTGGAGTTCATCCTGGGGAGGAATAACGGGGGGAAAGGGGGAATGATAAGCAAGAATGATCAGATAAAGGCATTTAGAATTTGTGGACATGGACACCTGTAAGGGATGGCAAGCTCAAAGGATCTGACTCTGTGTGTGTGTGTGAGTGTGTGTGATCATATTGTGATGTCAGAACATTCTCCCCACTTCCTTAATGAGTTCTGTATGAGCTAGTTGCTCATCTGTGTCCTGTTACTAAAGTCCGTACCTGCTATTCTTCTCCACTGCAAATGGTTACTCTCCTTGAGCTGCTCTTTCACCCAGGAGATTATCTCCACCTCAGACCTGCCCTTGGTGTGTGCCCCCTTTTCAGGCTGGATGCCTTCTCTCCTATTGGCCCATCACCCTGATGGTCTCTGGGGTGTGGAGAGCAGGGAGATGAATAGAGAATAGAAGAAATTCAGAGCTGAATGGTAAGTTTGTGTGGACTGATATGCAAAGCTGGAGCAGAACCAGGAACATGATGTGACATCAGCAGCCGCAGCCATTATTTGTCTGGCCAAGCACGTTACATATGCAAAGCTCTGTCATTTGAGCCTCAGAAAAACCCTAGGAGGTAGAGGCTATTACTACTCCCACTTTACAGATGAAGAAACTGAGCCAAGAGAAATTAAGTGACTTGCCCAGGGTCATACAGTTAGTGCCTCTGAGTAGAGATTCGAGTTCAGGTTTTCCTGAACACGTCGAACACTGTCCGCTGGGCCATCTGGCTGCCACAGTGATCACCATGACATATGGGAGAAAGTAGTAACAACAAAACAATGAGAATTGAACGCTGAAAAATGCTCAGGACTAAGCTTAGGTTCAAAGGAGAAATGGAAAAGCCTCCTTCCCCCTTCCTTAGCAGTGGGGGACCCTGGGGCCGGACACTGAATATTCCATCCCACTTTGTAGATATGTGCTCTGGTTTGGCTGAGCTGTTTTTGCCCCTTAATTCTGGAAGATGGCTATTTCTTCCCAGAGGGCAGGATGTAGTGGGAAATACAGGAGATGTAAAAACAAAAGACATCAATAAAATTTATTTTTAAAAATAAATCCCTCCCTTTATTTGGCATTTAAAGTTCTTCCCAGCCTGGCTCCACTCTATCTTTCTAGACTGATTTGACATTCCTTCCATTGATGCATTCTAGCCTAAATCGACTCACTTGCCGCTCCCCATCCGTGGCATTCTAGCTCCTGCTTTGGGCTTCGGTTCTTTTTCCCCACCTCTATCCTTAGGAATCAATTCCTCTCTCTTTTCAAGGCTCAACTCAGGTCCTCCCTCCTACATGAAACCTCCCCTCATTCTCCATTCATTAGCTCTGCTCACACAGAGTGAAGCAAAACTACTGTGCATTTTGTATATAACCACACAGCATTTTACATATATGCATGCATATATGTATGTATGTATGCATGTTTAACACACACATATGTACCTATTACATGTTGCATTTACTTATCTTTCTGCATATTGTTTTTTCCCAGTGGAACACATGTTTCTTGATGACAGGGATAGTGCCATTTTTATCTCTTTTTTTTGTCTTAGCACCTAGGACAGTGCCTTTCGTTTAGTAAGCATAATACATCCTAATTGAATTGAATTGCTTCAATGAGTATCCATAGGCAGTTTTTCCTTTCCACTTTCCTTTTCAGTTTGAAGTTCTTTTGACTTGATTTGCAAAGCATCAGAAAGCTGGGCTCTTAGTAATACCTGTTGTGTGTCCTTCATCCCATGTCAGGAACCTGTCATTCCTATATTACAATGATGATATAGAAGACACTCTCTTCTTAACTGACTGTTCCCTTCAATGCCTGCTTTTCTTGTTTTCATGCCTTACCTTTGATGGGCAGTAATGATGAAAACACCACCTCTGCCCCTAAAGTCTTCACTTTGCAATCTTTGACAATGCTTTTTAGGGTTCTTCTGGCAGTCAGTTCACAAGCAAGATTTGATGGTATATTTAATATTACTTCTTGTATTCCCCCAGCAATGTATTCCCCATTGAACCATGAGGTCAAACTCAATTATTTTTAGAAAGGGGTATTCATTAAATTAATAAAGTAAGAATAGTTGGTAGTAAAACATAAACTTCAGAAGTCTCTATACCATTGTTGCACATTCAACATCCCTTTCTTTTTCTTTCCTTGGTAGTCTTCATGAAATTCCCTGACATCTGTGTAGCTCTCCTCCAGTCTCTGAGGGTTGGTGGCCTTGGAGAGCCTGATGCTGTCTGACCTCAGTCTATCTAATTTGTCCTCAGCTCCCAATAAGAATACTGCCATCAAACCTTGCTTTTTGGGGACCCTGCTGAGAAATCCAAACGTTCTGACTTCCCAAAGCTCACAAGGCCATGCTCTGGTAAGAAGAGGGGACTGGGTGCGGGGAAAAGAGAAGGCTTATCTCTTCCCACCAGTGATTTCCTCTCAGGGGCTCGGTTGGAGGTGTTGCCCCATTGTGAACCGCCTTGCTGTTTTGTGTGGCTTCCTTCTCCATTGTCTACACCTTTGGTTGATTGATTAAATACAGGTGTCTAGGAATTGTTCTCATGTGGGTTTGATTCTTGGTTAGTCCTGTAATTCAAAGAAGTGTCCCCACTGGATAAAAGTATCAGCACTTAGAGTATCTTGTTAGTTGTGTTAATTGCCTCTTCCACCTTTGTAAAGGAACACTTCCTCATCCTCCACAACTTGAGGGTGAAGAAACATTCCCTGAGGCCCTTTACCTTCTTTTCCAGTGGGAGGCCAGCTTGCACTTTGAGCATCAGTGGAAATCAGTGTGTCTGTGGCAGAAATACAACTATCACTCATTCAAGGCTGATCAATGCAAACTTTTCCATGCCTTGCATACATATGAGAAGTGAGATGTTCAATCTTTTTCCCATTAGTAGCTCCCCTGAAGAACTCTTCCAGAGTCTATTTTCCAAAATGGAATTATTGGATCAAAGGGTCTGATTATTTTTATTACTTTTACTGCATACTAGCTCTGAAGAGCCAGATTGCTCTTCAGAAAGATTCTACTAGTTGGAATTTTGCCAGCAATAAATGAGTGTGCCTTTTTTCTCTGCAACCTTGCCAGCATAAAGTTTCATTGTTTTTATAATTATTTTTGCCTTCAAAAGGTTAAGATACCAAAAAGGAGAACTTCTATGTTGCAATGGATTCTCACCAACAGAGATAAATGGTTACTGAGAAGACAATGATGGGAACCTTGGGGAAATGGATGGCTACTTTATCTTAGATTTTGTGACAAAAATGAAGAGGAAAAAAAGCCAATAAGAGTTTTCTCTATGACCTTGGTTTGAGGGGAGGGGCTTTCAAAAGCTTTAGAAGAAAGGTAGGTAGGATCTCTGAATGAAGATTCTAAAACAGGGGAAGCTGGGTCCAGAGAGAAGGAAAATGCTCAATACAGAAATTCTTAAGGCACAAAGAAAAACGCAATCGATGAAGAGAAGAGATGGAGGTTGTCTAAAGATATTTACGTGTATACGCTGTGGAACTCACCAGCCAATTTCCATTTTAAAAGAGAAGAAGGAAATGTAGACATGTAAGAGAGGATGGATAATACAAAAGCATCTTGTAAGAATAATATCAGGAGTCAGCAAGTGACCAGCAGACTGTTGAATTGAGCAGTGGATGGATGACCAGACCCATGCCCTCCTGCTGAGAGTGTGGGAAGGACAGGGTGTCTTTTCCAGAGACCTGAAAAACGCCCAGATATCTGGAAGGCTTTTTCTGCTCAGAACACACTGACTGGGGAGAGAAGTGTAATCCTGCTGCAGCTGGAGTCTGGTTTTTTACGGGTTGGTAGATAATCATAGGTGCAGCTGTTACTGATCCCCCTATGGAAGACTTTCACCACTCCTCCCATGCCTGGGGGGTTAAAGCAGCTCTTGCCTTCCTCATGATTAATGCAGTGTCCAATGGTCAAGTTCATGGTGATAGTTATAATGAAGGTTGTCTGGGTCAAACAGATGCTCGAGTTAGGCTGCTAATTAGGTTTAGGTTGGCCTCTGGCTCTGATTGCATCCATGTGAATTTTCTTAGGAGGCTGTCATTGAAGAAAAAAATAAACAAACATGTACCTTGGAATTGCTGGAGCAGGGTATTCAGAATGCATTTATAATTTTTGGAGGCCTTTTCTTTTCTTTCTTTCTTTCTTTCTTTCTTTTTTTTTTTTTAGTTTGGTCACACTGAAGGCTTAAGGCAAGGAAAAGATTTGATTACCAACGGAAGACCTGCTCAGTTTTCAGTGTTTTGTTTTGTTTTGTTTTGCCAGCTCATTCCCAATCTTTTGTGATATCATTTTGTAAACTTTTCTGAATATATCTCTTAGGTGAAATGGAAGAACTCTTAAGATGCAAGAAACTCAGAAAGTTATGGAACACTCTCAAATCATCATTTTTGGTAAGTCAAGTTTTATGTTACGTCACGTTAAGTATGTATTTGATTCAATTATGAAGTGTTAATAGAAAGGGAAGTATTTCACAAGTGAGTTGTCAAGCTTTGTCATCTAGAACTTGTCTTAAAAAGTAAGTGAAAGAACAATCTAGGGAAATAATTATGGTATTTGACATCATGTCTAGGGTTCCAAATTGAAATCAAAGGTGCTTTAAAATTGTAATGTATTTATTTAAACATTGTATCATCTCTGTCAAGTAATAGACAAAATACACAAGCATCTCCTTGTCTCTTAAAGCTAAAAAAAAGAACAATCTCAGGAGTTGTAAAGCTCAGAATGAGCTGAGGGTAGTGAGGAAAGGTGTGAACACAAATGGGTTACTTAAGCTACCTTGGGAGAAATAGGAAGAACAAAGAAAAAAATGAGCCACTATTTGGGAAGGGGGAGGGAGGGAATGAAATAAGCATTTACATAGCACCTACTGTGTGCCAGGCAGTGACTCTACAAAAGGTGGGCGGAATGATGATGGCTGTGGGTCATAACATAACATAAGATAAAGCTGCTCATTGCTTATTTTACGTCTTTTTCTGCCAAGGAAAATGACCTTTACAGGGGAAGGGGAAAAGCAAAAATCGTGGCTAGGGAATTGATAACCAAGATAAATAAGCAGATAAAGCAAGATGAGCTAGCTGTAGGCAGGTGATGTCAAGTCACTAGCCAAGGTGACTCCCTCCTGTCTACAAGGAACTGGGAGATATCGTCACCGAGCCACTGTCAGAGATCTTGGAAAGTTCAGGAAGCCATGGTGAGTGAAAGCACCATGGTCAAAACTATGAATTGTGCTGACTCTTCTGAAACACAAACTGGCATTCAACCGCAAGAGTCATTGAATTGTATGTAGCCTCTGGTCCAGTGATGTCAAAGCAAGGCATCTGACCCAAACAGATCAAAGAGAGAGGAAAAGGTCCTGGGTCTCCCTCCACCCAATATTTATAGCCACATTTTTGATAATAGTAATGAACTGCTTGTTGATTGAAGAATGACTGATCATTGAAAAACTGAAGAACACTAGTCAAAGTACCTAGGCAGCTAGGTGGCCCAGTGGGTAAGGACACTGAATGTGGAGTCATGAAGACCTGAGTACAAACCCCACCTTGGGCACGTATGAGCTATGTGTCCCTGGGTAAGTGACTTAACCTCTCTCAGACGCTGTTTCCTTATCTGTAAAATGGGCATCAATAATGGGATCTACCTCTTTGAGTTGTTGTGAAGGTCAAACGAGAGAGATAAACTATGTACAGTGCTTTGCAAACCCTAAAGCACTATATGAGGACTACTCATCATTGTTATTACAGTGACTCATTTGGACTTTGGGAAGCTAGGTGGCACAGTGGGTAAAATGTTGGGCCTGGAATCAGGAAGACTTCTCTTCGTGAGTTCAAATCCAGCCTCAGACACAACTCACTTCACCCTATTTGCCTCAGTTTCCTCATCTGTAAAATGAGCTGGAGAAGGAAATGGCAAACCACTCCAGGATCTGTGCCAAGAAAACCCTAAAATGGGGTCACAAAGAGTTGGGCATGACCAAAATGACTCAGCAACAACATTGGGACTTTGGAGGGCTGATGGCAAAGTCAACTGGCCACCTATTAGCAGAGAGGATGAGGTCTACGGGATAGGAATGCAGGAACTCTTTACAAATTTGGCCAACATTTATTTGTTTTGTTTGTGCTTATTTGACAAGGGGGCAGGTGTTTTGGAGGGATGCTGAAGTCATTGGAAAGTGCCAGGAATGTGAAGAAAAAAAGAGAATCAATAAAACAATTTAAAAGGAAGACAGGCTAAGAAAGAAAAAAAAACAAAGCATTTTAGGAGAAAAAAGGAAGTTATTACAGCATTGAAGAAGGGCAAATGTCCCCTTTTTCAACAAAGGGAAGGGAATAGAGCCTGCAAACTTAAAGGAGATTGAACATTCTTAACTAAAGAGCATTGATTCTCTGAAAAATTCTAGAATGGATCATCCAAAGGATGCTTAGTGGAGAAAAGCAGACCGTCACCAAGAGCCAACTCAGCTTGCCAAGAACAGCTCTGGCCAGACTCATGTTCCTCCCATCTTTGCCAGGGTGGCAGGAGGGGAAGAAGGTGGGAGGCAGAGGGGGGAGATGCTGGAGGTAGTTTACCTAGAGGTTAGCAAAGGAGCTCACGTGTCTCTTGTGCTCTTATTCCACAGGCTGGAGATATGCAGACTAGATCTCCTTCCAGTTCTCAAAGTGTTGTCTGGAAACCCCTGAGGGTCCCTTTGGCCCCATCAGGAGGTCCATGAGGTCAGATTGATACAGTAAGTATCACTAGCTATAACCTTCACAAATATGAGTTCTTCGGAAGGTCCTTATTATTTCTAAGAATGTAAAAGTCTCGACACCAAGAAGGTTGAGAAAACTGCATGAGATGATACTAAACGTGGGTTAATTCAGAACTGTTGAATGGCCAGACCTCAAGGTAGTTGTTATGACTCAGTGTCATTTCAGCAGGAGGTCTCCAGAGGAGTGCTTTAGGAATCTATGTTTGGCTTTTTTGTATTTTTATCAATGACTCTGATAAAGTGGCATAAACGGGATGCTTCCCAAATCTGCAGATAACACAAAGTTGGTAGAGATAATACGCTGTATGACACAGGCAGTATTCAAAAAGATCTGGACATGTTAGAAAGCTGAGATGAATCTAATATGATGCATTTCAATAGAAATAAATGTAAAGTCTTATACTTGGGACCAAGAAGTCAATTTTATAGATACAAGTACATTTGGCTGGACATAAAAATGTATCTGAAAAAAATCTGTGGGTCACAATGGACTATAAGCTCAGTGTAAATCAATAATGTGATATGGTAGCTTAAAAAAGCAATCCAGAAAGACAGATTTCCAAGGATAAGGATAAGACTTCCTTAATCCTCTGCCCTGGCCAGACCACATCTAGAGGGTTGTATGCAGTCCTGCCCTACACGGTTTAGAAAGGACGAACTGCAGAGCATCCAGAGAGAGGCAGACAGATGGTGACAGGCCCCCAATCTATACCAGAAGCAAACTTGTTGAAGGAGCTTGGGGTGTGGGGCCTGGACAAGGGAAGCTACTGGGATGGGAGAGCTACTTTCAAGGGTGGTGCCTACTACATGTGTGTAATAAGGCAACGATGTAGCCAGGCAGGACGGAAAGAAGGACTTTGCCCCTGAGCTTGGCATTCGGTCTTTGCCTTTCCTTCTCCCCTTCATTTGTGTGGAAAACCAAAAGAATTTGGGAGTCACAATATGGAAGCCCTGGAGCCTGGGAGCACTTGAGAGCTCATCGGAAGGGCGCCCTCTAATCTTCGGCTGACTGGGTACAGCTTAGGAATTAAGCAGGGAACCGCAAAGAAAGTCTAACTCTAAGTCAAAGTGAGGCCTCGGACAGAGATTCTGCTCTTGGTGAGCAGGGTGTGGGTTGTCACCTGCACCAGCAATAGTAGGACTCTTGTCTGTTCCAACATGTTTGGCACTTGCATCGGGGGAGTCTCCTTTTGAGAGTAGACACATATATCCCAGAATGTTCTGAGAAAAGACAGACACTGCTTGTGGGAGGAAAAGCCCCAAAGAGCTTTTCCCTAATCCAGTGAGTTGTTTGTAAGGGCCCTGCCTTTCTTATAAAAATAAAGCCTCTGGTTTCCGAGCTGACGGAGTGAGTGGGACCTGCAGTTCCTCTTATGAAGAGTAGGTTTCTCCTCCATTGAGAACTCCCATTGAATCCTGAAGCTGGGAGACGACAGAAGTCCCCTCGCCACATGCCCTTGGATCCGTGCCTAGCTGCAGCTGGCAGTGTCCATGGGGAGGGGAGGACTGTGGCGCAGGGCCGATACAGTGCTAGCAAGGCCCAGCTCACATCACGCGGCAACTCCTTCCTCAGAGGGGCTGCATGACACATGAAACTCAGCAGATGCAGCCCAGTGGTGTCACTAGAAGATAGCCACACCCTGGCCACAATGAAGACATGGGTCTCTCCTCTATGTCTGGACGCTATGTGTGGCCCTCCACCCTTGTGCCATGGTAATATGTGTTCTCTACCTCTGTGCCTCCCCTCATATGTTCCTTAAATGTGTCTACTCTTCTCATTGATCATGAAGGGGAGTGTTCCCCCAGGTTTTCGAGGAAAATGTTTTGTAACTGTATTTCTTATCGCTAAATGCCTTTCCTTTGAACTAATTGTGCCATTAAGGTAGCTAGGTGACTCAGTGGATTGAGTGCTGGGACCTGGAGTCAGGAAGATTCATCTCTGTGAGTTCAAATCTGGCCTCAGACACTTCCCAGCTGTGTGACCCTGGGCAAGTCACTTCACCCTGCTTGCCTCAGTTTCCTCATCTGTCAAATGAGCTGGAGAAGGAAATGGCAAACCACTCCCATAACTTTGCCAAGAAAACCCCAGATAGGGTCATGAAGAGCCAGACACAACTTAAATGACTGAACAAGAATTGTGCCATCTGTCTGATTATTAAAGGAAACACTTCAGTGGGAGCTTGTAAACTATGGCTTTGAGTATGTGCAGTCTCACAGAGTACCTTGAACCAAAGGCAGCCTTGTCTTACAGAAACCAGCACTGAATCTGCCTCTGTTCCTGTATGATCTGTGTGACTTGGGAAAGTCGATCTCCTGGGCCCTCAGTTTCCTTATCTATAAATTAGGGGGAGGGGAAGAAGACTAGGTGGTCTCTGAGACCACTCCTAGCTCCTATGGTCCCTCCCCTCCTCATCTGCAAACTGAAGGGGCTGGACTAGGTAGTCTTGAAGACCCTCTCAGCCCTGACTGCCCTTCCCGCGCTCCTCCGCTCAGCCTGGGGCTCAAGCAGAACTCTCGTCTGTAGACAGGGTTGTTGGCTGTGGGATCTGTGGTCCCTGGAAGGACTATTCCCAGCTAGGGAGTAGAGCCACCATCCCTAGAGGAAGACCCTGAGAGAGGTCTCCACACTGTCTGCCATCCCTGCCTGTGCTGGAGCTTGGGGAAGATGGGTGAAAGGAACAACGGTTCCTGATTCTCAGAAAGTCTGGGAGAGGGCTCTAGGAGACACACTGGTATTAGTGGGTCTGTGAACTGGTCCAGTGATTCTGGAAAGCAGTTTGGAACTATGCCCACGAAAGGTCCTAGCCTGTGTGTCCCCTTGACTCAGAGGTACCACCGCTAGGCCTATTCTACAAAGAAAGCATAGAAGGAGGGAAAGGACCCAAATATACAAGGGGTATTCACAGGAGCTCTTTTTGGGGTGGCAAAGAAATGTCTGAACTAATTATGGTGTGTGAATGTGGTAGAACACTATTGGGCTATTAGAAGCGATGAAGGGAGTGTTTTCAAAAAGCCTGTAAAGACCTGGATGAACTGATGCAGAGAGAGTGAGCAGAATGAGCAGAAAAACTTATACAATATAGCAATATTGTAGAAACAGAGACTGTGGCTCCCTGTTACCTCCAGGATCCAGAGGACTCCTGATGAAAGGCATTCCTCACCTCCCGACCGAGGGGTGATGGACTCAGAAGCAGATGTGGCCGATGGGGAAATTTGTTGTGCTTTACTAAACATAATTATTACAATGGTTTTCTTTTTCTTTTCCCCCTTTTTTTTAATTGGGGGAAAGTAAGGAAAGAAACAAATGTTTTTGTTAGTCAAAAAAAAATAAAAATTTCAAAATGTGGATGTTGGGCCAGAGGAGCTGCCCAGACCCTTTCAGCGCTTAGTCTGTACCCCTAAATTGCAAAGAGAGATTTCAGGTCCCTAGAGGGGGAGAGTTTAACAGTTTGAGTCCTCCCACCAATGCGACAGATGGCCTTGAAAAGTCATGACCTTTTTGTCATTGGAGGGGTTCAAGGAGGGCCTGAGGGAAGTTGAAGAGGGAATGCCTGCATGGGTTAGGAGACTGGGCCAGGAGACCCCCAGGGGCGCCTTCAAGATTGAGGATCTGTGAATCCCAAGGTCCTTCCTCCCACCACAGACACAGACACGCTTTGCATCTTAGCGTCAGGAAAGTGCCCTCAGCTGGGACCAGCATTGGGCTGAGACCAGACACCCTGCTTTCGGTGTTCATGTGTCGCCTTAGTATTCAAGCTAGAAGCCAGGTGTGGCCGGTTCCCCCATCTCTCCACATCCTGCTCTAGCCTGGTGTCTTTGTGTCTGCCACATGGAAAAGCAGCCGCGGGGAGGCTGGGCAGGCTGCAGGTCTGCGTGGGCCAGAGCAAACGGCTTTCAGCAGGGCTTCTCCTCCGAACTCTGGCCTGACCCCAGCTCTCAGGCTCACACAGGGTGAGGTGCAGAGTTGGGCCCTAAATGGGGGCATTTTCTCTGTCCTAGCTGACAGGCAGCAGCGTAGGGTTTGAGGTATTGTTCCTGTGGGCTGGGCCTGGTATTTTTGGCGCACTAATCCTCTTCCTTGCCAAGCAACCAGGCTTTCTTCTCTGGAAACAAGCTGGAGTTAGCTAGAGAGAGTGGGCCAGCTCTGGAGCCAGAGGCAGATCTGAGCAGGTGCCTGGCCGTCCAGACCACCTGCAGTCCCACTCGGGGGATTCCTGAGGGTCCTCAGGGGAAATGCTGAGGCCCAGGTGCGCTCCCCATCCCCACATTTCTCTCTAAAACTCCCACAAGAATTGATGCCCAAAGGAACCGTGGCAAATTCAGTTGAGCAGAAAATAAACATTGTTGTGTATCCCCATCTGATTGATAATGGGCATATCAAGACGTGATCGTGTTTGTACTTGGGTGACTCAGGCTTTAGTATTCCATGCATTTTTAGAAGGACTGTCTGTATTTACTCATCTAATGAAACTATAGTTACTGAGACCTGTGAGGAGGTCCTGGCCTGGGAGCCTCGGCACAACGGAAGGTCGAGGCCAGCCTGGCCCAGCCTCTCTGGGGCTCTGTCTGTTTTCTGAACCCGTAACAGGTTCAGTGGTTGATGTCTGTAATTCATTTTTCAAAACTCAGAGTACATCCACCACATTCCCCACCACCAGGCCCAGATTACGTGTCCGAAAAGCTCGAGAAGCAGTGTGTTCACTCCTTAGTTACAAGCCAAAGAAAAATATCTACTAATTATGTTGAATGTTAATAATTAAAGTTAATATAGTTCAATGAATTGAGATGATATTTCTTGAAATTTGCCAGCCCCATCATAGTGTTGGCCGATAAATCAACCCCTTCTATTTAAGTGACTGGGAGATCTCCCCTTCTGCAATATTATTTTTTCCTCCTGAAATCTGCTCCTAATAAGGGAATTTTTCTTGGAGGTCTGTCAGGCCTGTCCTTCCGATGATCCCTCACTCAGCAGGAAGCTCATTCATCTCTTGAGCCGCTCGTCCCACGGGCACCTTGGCTTCCTTGTCAGGGTCCTCTAGGCTAGGGGAAATGGAAAGGGCCCTGGCTGTGAATCCAGAAGATTGGGGGTCATGTCCTGGCCCTGCCATTTCCCAGCTGTGACATCTTGAGCGAGTCCTTGCCCTCCTCCGGTTCCCACAATTTTCTCCTCTGAGGAGGTTATGGACAATGGGTTCACGCACAATCCCCACCCCACCCCCAACCCTAGCTCCAAAGCCCACAGTCCCATGACTTGGACTGAACCATGGGATGCCTCCAGCCCCTTTCATGACTCCATGGTGGAGCCTGCTTCCCTCTCCCCCCACGCCCAGCCTTTGCCCCACCTGCCCAGACCCCTTTCTAGCTGCATTCAGCCCCATCTTCAGCTGCCAGCTGCCTGTTGCTTAGTCTTTGATGGGAGTTGGGGGTGGGCAGGACAGTGGGTTCTGTGGCCCCAGGCCACAGCATTGGGCTTCTGAGGCTCTGTGGCAACCCTTGTTATCCTTCGGGGTCCAGCCTGTTTAGGAAAACTGTCCAGTCCTAATTAGCCAGAATGCTTGGAAAGGGAGGGGAATACTCTTCCCTGTCATTTATGAGACCCTGTGCTGTGCAAGGTTGGGGAAGTGCATTCAGACGTGGACTGGCTCTGATCCCTGTGCTCGGTGAGCAGAGAGCAGCTCCAGAGAACAGCAGAGAGGAGGTAGGGGATTGAGGGGGTGGGGTGAGGTGAGCGGGGTGAGGAGTCTGAGGGTCCACCCAGACTTGCCTGGCATGGCCTGGCCTCCATACAGGGCCCTAGAATTCAAGTCAGAGGCAGAGAATACACTTCTGCCAGGAAACTGGCCCAAATTTGAGGAGATGCAGGGGCAGCAGGTACAGGTGGGGCTGAGTGATGGGGGGGAGGCCTGGGGGATGCAAGGAGGACTTGGAGCAGACTGGGAGGGTCAGAAGGACACACGTGGTCAGGAACCAGGGAAAGGCCAGCCTGAGACAATGGCTGACACTTCCTCGAGCAGGCTTGGTCAGCGGTGGTGATGCCTCCTCCCTCACCCAGATCAGGCTTTTGGGCACTTCAGGAGGCTAGGCTCTCCTTAGGCCTCTGCCAAGCTGCTGGGACGTCCCGTTACATCAGGCCAGGAATGAGCAGAGCCTCGGGTGTGCTAGGTTCCTCCTCCCACTGGGGTCCCCAGGGAACCCACCTTCCTCCCCTGCAGGGTGTCTGCCGTAGAGCACTCCTGTCCATCCGCCCCGGGCTGGCCTTGGCTTTGACCTCTCTCTGACCAGAACACAGTGGGGTCCAGCCAGCTCAAGGAAAGGAGCTCAGTCAAGCCTAGACTCAGGCCGGGTGAGAAGGTGATGGAGGAAGGAGCAGAGCAGCCTGGAAACCAACAGGCTGGCCAAATGCAGCACAGTCAAACGCCACAGGCAGGCCCTCTCAGTGTAATCAAAGTGCTGTATTACCGGGCAAAGGCTTGTGCCTTATCTGTGAGGCCTCCAAGCTGAGGCTGGCCTGGGGAAAATCTCACCTTGTCCCTTGCGGGGGCTGCACCCCAGAATTCCTCCTGAGGAAACAGCTGCAGCCCTCTCCTGGACCCCTTTGCTGCAATGGGGTGGAGAAGACTGAAGGGCCACTTGGGAGCTGTCACCAGAAAGTCCTTCTAGAGCCGGGGCATCTTGAAGCTCATCATCCAAGAAGGCCCAGGAGGCCCAGGCTTCCCTCCTTCCACATGACTGGCTTAGAAGCCCCCTAAGACTGTGTGGGAGTGCTTGAAGGCACGAGCCTGCAGGGAGGGCAGTGCTATCCTGTTCCCGACCCTGGGGGAGAAAGTCAGAGATGCTCCAAAATGGAAGAGCCAACCATGCCCTGCCCCCAGCGCTTCCTGCGGCGGCGGGTGCCCTCCCGGTGCTGGACTCTCAGCGCCGCCTGCTTGCCTCTCATCTTCTTTGTATTTTTTCTTTTCTCTTTAATGTATGAAATAACACAAGCATCTCCACAGCATAGCAGAATTTTTACAAAGATACTGCACATGAAACTGTGAATCGATTATGTACAACTTGCTATTCCTTTTAAACGTAGAAAGAGCTGTCACGAAGCTCTTTTTTCTTTTTTCTTCCCTCCTTCTGCCCTAGTGATGGCTACCATTAGACACAAACATATGTATACGTGTGTGTCTGCGTCTGCGTATCATTCCATATCATGCCATACGTACTTCTATTTACCAGTTCTCTCTCTGGATGCAGAGAGCATCTTCCTTCATATGTCCTTCCGAGAATTTATAATAAATAAAACAACTTATTCGCTCAAAGTTGTTCTTCAAACAGTATTGTTGTTGCCTTATACAACATTCTCTTGGTTCTGTTCATTGCTCTCTTTGTTATTTCGTGCAAGTCTTCCCATATTTTTCTTTTTTTATATATTTTTTACAGGATAAACAAAGACTTTATATAGGAAAGTTATTAGAATTAAGAAGGGTTTGGAAAGACTTCCTGTAAAAGATGGAATTTTAGTTGAGATTTATTTTTTCTAGGGTTTTTATTTTATTTTATTTTTTTTAAATTTATTTTAGTCCCATATTTTTCTTTTCTTTTCTTTTTTTTCAGCCAAAGACAAGGTTTATTAGAACATCCATCATATTGCGCAGACTCTTAAGGAATCTGAACATTAGTAAGGTGTGGCTAGATTATAATAATCAGAGCTCCATATTTTTCTAAGATCACTGAGTTCATCATTTCTTACAGCCCAAAAGTATTCCATCACAATCATACACCATAACTTGTTCAGCCATTACCCAACCGATGGACATTTTTGACATTTCCAGTTCTTTGTCACCACAAAGAGAGCTACTATAAACATTTTAGAACATATAGGTTCTTTTCCCTTTTCCCTAATCATCATGGGAAATAGAACTAGTAGTGGCATTGCTGGGTCAAAGGGTATAGACAGTTTGATAACTTTGGGCATAATTCCAGCTTGCTCTCCAAAATGGTTGGATCAGTTCACAATTCCACCAACAATGAATTAGTGTTCCAATTTTTCCACATCCCCTCCAATATTTGTCACTTTCCCCTTCAATCCTTTTAGCCAATCTGGTAAGTATAAAATGATATTTCAAGGTGGTTTTAATGTGCATTTCTCTAATCAATAATGATTTAGAGCATTTTTTCACATGACTATAAATTGTTTTGGTTTCTTCATTGGAAAACTACCTGTTCATATCCTTTGACCATTTATCAATTGGGGAATGACTTGTATTCTTATATATTTAACAAAGTTCTTTATATACTTTAGATATGAAACCTTTATCTGAGAAACAGTTTTTTAAAAACATTTTCCCCAATTTTCTGCTTTCCTTCTGATCTTGGCTACATTTATTTGTATAAAACCTTTTTAATTTAATGTAATTGAAATTATCCATTTTACACCTCACACTGCTCTCTGTCTTTTGTTCATTCAGAAATTGTTCACCTTTCCATAAGTCTGAGAGGTAATATGCCATGTTCTTCAAATTTTCTTGTAATATCTCTTCATCTGGGTCATGTATCCCTTTTGACCTTATCTTGGTAAATGGGGTAAAATATTGGCCTATGCCCAGTTTCTGCCATACTACTTTCCAGTTTTCCCAACCATTTTTACCAAGTAATGAATTCTTATCCTCAAAACTTAAGTCTTTGCATTTGTCAAATACAAGGTTACTGTATTCATTTGCTGCTATAAATTATATATCTACTCTTTTCCACTGGTCTACCTTTCTATTTCTTAGCCAGAACCAGAGAATTTTGATAATTACTGCCTTAAAACATAGTTTAAGATCTGGTATTGCTAAACCTCTTTATATTTTTTATTAGTTCCTTAGATATTCTTAAATTTTTGTTCTTCCAAATGAATTTTGTTATTATTTTTTCTAATTCAGTAAAATACTTTTTTGGTACTTTAATTGGGATGATAATGAATATATAAATTAGTTTAGGTAAAATTGTCATTTTTATTATATTGGCTACCCATGAACAATTAATATTTCTCTATTTAAATATGATTTTATTTGCATAAAAAAGTTTTCATAATTTTGTTCATATACTTCCTGGATTTGTTTTGGCAGATATATTTCCAGGTATTTTATACTGTCGAGAATTATTTTAAATGGGGTATTTCTTACTATATCTTCTTTTAGAGTTTTTGTTCGCAAAGTATAGGAATGCTGATGATTTATGTGGATTTACTTTATATCCTGCTACTTTGCTAAAATTATTTTTTCACCTAACTTTTTAGTTGAATCTTTGAGATTTTCCAAGTATAGCATCATATTGTCTGCAAAAAGATAGCTTTATTATCTCATTCACTATTCTGATTCCTTCTATTTCTCTTTCTTCTTTTATTACCAATGCTAGGATTTCCAATACAATATTGAATAATACTAGCGACAGTTAGCATCCTTGTTTCACACCCAATCTTACTGGGAACATTTCTAGCTTGTCCCCATTACAGATAATGCTTGTAGATGGTTTTAGGTAAATTTTTTTTATCAATTTAATGAAAAATCCATTTATACCTATACTTTCAAATGTTTTTAATAGAAATGAGTGCTGTATTTATCAAAAGCTTTTTCTGCATCTGTTGATATAATCATATGATTTTAAAAAATTTTATTATTGGTATAATCAATTATGTTAATAGTTTTCCTTATGTTAAACCATCCCTGCATTCCTGGTCTAATTCCCACTTGGTTATAATGTATAATCTTTGTAATATATTGTTATAATCTTTTAGCTAGTATTTTATTTAGGATTTTTGCATCCTGATTTATTAAGGAAATTGGTCTGTAATTTTCTTTCTCTGTTTTTACTCTTCCTGATTTAGATATCAGTATCATATTTGTTACATAAAAGAAGTTTGGTAGGACCTCTTCTTTGTCTATTCCAAATAATTTATTTAATATTTGAATCAATTGATCTTTAAATGTGTGATAGAATTCACTTGTAAATCCATCTGGTCCTGGTGCTTTTTTTTCTTAGGAAGCTCATTTATGGCCTGTTCAACTTATTTTTCTGAAACAGGTCTATTATGCAACCAAGATTAGAAGGAAAGCAGAAAGCTGGGGAACAATTTTTACTGCCAGTGTTTCTGATAAAGGCCTCATTTCTGAAATACATAGAGTACTGAGTCAAATTTATAAGAATATAATTTATTATCCAATTGATAAATGGTCATAGGATATGAACAGGCCGTTTTCATATGAAGAAAGTAAAGCTATTTATAGTCTTATGAAAAATGCTCTAAATCACTATTGATTAGAGAAATGCACATTAAAATGACTCTGAGGTACCACCTCACACTTTTCCAATTGGTTAATATGACAAAAAAGGAAAATGATAAATGTTGAAGAAGATATGAGAAAATTGGAACACTAATGCATTGTTGGTGGAGTTGTGAACTGATCCAACCATTCTGGAGAGCAATTTGGAACTATGCCCAAAGGACTATAAAACTGTGTACACCCTTTGATCCAGCAATACCACTACTAGGCCTTTATCCCAAAGAGATCATTAAAAAGGGCGAAAGGCCCACATGCACAAAAATATTTATAGTAGTCCTTTTTGTGGTGGCAAAGAATTGGAAATTGAGGGGATGCCCATCAAATGGGGAATGGCTGAACAAGTTGTGGCATATGATTGTGATGGAATACTACTGTGCTATAAGAAACGATGAGCAGGATGATTTCAGAAAAACCTGAAAAGACTTGTATGGACTGATGCTGAGTGAAGTGAGCAGGACCAGGAGAGCGTTGTACACAGTGACAGCCACATTGTGCGATGACTAACGTTGATAAACTCAGCCCTTCTCAGCAATGCCAGGACCTAAGACATCTCCAGAGGCCTCATGATGGAAAATGCCGTCTGTCCCCACCCAGAGAAAGAACCGTGGAGTCTGAATGCAGATCGAAGCAGACTGTTTCCTCTTTTGTTGTTGGCTTTTTCTTTGTCATGGTTTTTCCATTTTGTTCCGATTCTTCTTTCACAATATGGCTAATGTGGAAATATGTTTAATATGATTATACATGCATAGCCTATTGTCAGATTGCTTGCTGTCTTGGGGAGCAGGGAGGGAGAGGTAGGGACAAAAATTTAGAACTCAAAAAATCTTATAAAAGTGAATGTTGAAAACTATCTTTACATGTAATTGGGAAAAAAATAAAATACCATTTAGTGGGGAAAAAAGAAAATAGGTCTATTTAGATATTTTATTTCTCTTCTGCTAATCGAGGTAATTCATTTTTTGTAAATATTCTTCCATTTTGCTTAGTTTGTTGAATTTATTGGCATATAATTGGGCAAAATAATGCCTTATAGTTACTTTAATTTCATCTTCATTCGTGGTATACTCACTCTTTTCACTTTTAATACTAGTGATTTGGATGGCAGAGCCAAGATGGCAGAGTAAAGCAGGGACTTGTCTGAGCACTCCCCCAAACCCCTCCAAATACCTTTAAAAATGACTCTAAACAAATTCTAGAGTAGCAGAATCCACAAAAAGATGGAATGGAACAAATTGCCAGCCCAAGACAATTTGGGAGGTCAGCGGGAAAGGTCTGTTCCACCAGGGTGAGAGAGGAACACAGTCGAGAGCGTGCTGTCCCGGTGCAGATCCGGCCCCTGCAAACCCAGAGATGGCCTCGGGAATTACTGAATCAGCAGCAGTAGCTGAAAGATTCCTGAGCTCTCCACTCAGAGATGGTAAAGAGGTTGCACAATTGATCAGAAGGAGATTACAGGGGCCTTTTTGCTAGCACTGAGGCAGGACTCTGTTCCTTTGTTCATACTTGGTTCTGCATCCTGGGTGGCAGTCCTAGGGTGAGGAGGAGCACTAGCATAGCAGAGTTTGCAGCCACAGTGGAGGAGGGTCCTCCTCACAGTTCTAGGGCAGAAAAGAGTGCTCACAGACCAAAGCCCAGGCCAGGATAGTAGTAAACATCTTTCCTTAGATCATACCACCTTGGAAGAACTGAAAGCTTACAAGTCCCTAGAAGTATCTCTGAAAACAGCAGCACAAAACCCCTGAAGCTTGGGACAGTACATTCTCCACCCTGAAAGCAGAGCCCTACTTTAACAGAGTTAAGAGTCAAGTAATAGTCTGGGAAGCAACAGAAAAAACTCTGCCTATTGAAAGCTACTATGGTGACAAAGAAGCAAAACACATACTCAGAAGATGATACATACAAAGTCAAAGCTCCTACATCCAAAGTCTCTGAGAAAAATGTGAATTGGTTTCAGGCCACGGAAGAGCTCAGAATGGATTTTGAAAATCAAGTGAGAGAAGTAGAGAAAAAATTGGGAAGAGAAATGAGAGTGATGCAAGAAAATAATGAAAAATGACTCAACAGCTTGGTAAAGGAGACACACACACAAAAAAATGAAGAAAATAACACTTTAAAAAACAGACTGGGCCAAATTGTAAATGAGCCAGATGTTTTTTTCCAGTGAGGCAATTGGGGTTAAGTGACTTGCCCAGGGCCACACAGCTAATAAGTGTTAAGTGTCTGAGGCTAAATTTGAACTCAGGTCCTCCTGACTCCAAGGCCAGAGCTCTATTCATTGTGCCACCTAGCTGCCCCTCTAACTCACTATTGATTGAAGAAATGCAAATTAAAACAATTTTGAGGTACTACCTCATACCTATTAGATTGGCTAATAGGAGAGAAAAGGTAAATGACAAATGTTGGAGGGAAAAATTAGACTTTAATGCACTGTTGGTAGAACTGGGAACTGATTCAACTATTCTGTAGAGCAATTTGGAACTATGCCCAAAGAGCTATAAAACCATGCATACCCTTTGACCTAGCAATACCACTACTAGGTCTGAATCCCAAAAGGGATAAAAAACAAAAATGAAAAGGATGTATATGTACAAAAATATTTATAGCAGCTCTTTCCTGGGGGTAAAGAATTAGAAGTTGAGGGAATGCCCATCACTTGGGGAATGGCTGAACAAGTTGTGGTATGTGATTGTGATGGAATACTACTATACTATAAGAAATGATGAGCAGGATGCTCTCAAAAGACCTGGAAAGACTTGCATGGGCTGATGCAAAGTGAAATGGACTGTGTACAAAGTAACAGCAATAATGTAAGGTGATCAGCTGTGAATGACTTGGCTAATCTCAGCAGTACAATGATCCATGACAGTTCTGAAGGACTTGCAATGAAAAATGCTATTCATCTCCAGAGAAGGAAACGATGGCATCTGAATACAGATTGCAGCAGACTTTTTCCTTTGTTTTTTTGAGTTTTTTTTCCTTGTCTATGTTTTCTTTCACATAACTATTATGAATGTTTTGCATGACTACATATGTATAACCTATATCAAATTGCTTACCTTCTCAATGGGGGGTGGAGGTGGGGAGGGAGAAACAGAGAGAATTTGGAACTCAAAGTTTTACAAATGAATGTTTAAAATTATTTTTATATGTAACTGGGGAAAAATAAAATCCTAAATAAAAGCTTAAAATTAAAAAAAATCCTAGTGATATGGTTTTCTTCTCTTTCTTTTTAAAGTCAAATTAACCAGAGGTTTATCTATTTTATTGTTTTTTTTTCATAAAACCAACTCCTAGTTTCATTTATTAATTCAATATTTTTACACTCAATTTTATTAATCTCACCTTTAATATTTAGGATTTCCAGTTTAGTTTTTAATTGGGAATTTTAGTTTGTTCTTTTTCCAGTTTTTTTTTTTGAATTGCATACCCAGTTCATTGGTCTGTTCTTTCTCTGTTTTATTGATGTAAGCCTTTAAGGGATATAACTTTTCCTGATTACTGCTCTCGCCGTATCCTATAGGTTTTGATATGTTGTCTCATTATCATCATTCTCTTTAATGAAATTATTGATTGTTTCTATGATTTGTTCTTTAATCCACTTATTCTTTATGATTAGGTTGTTTAATCTCCAATTAGTTTTTAATCTATGTTTCCATGATCCCTTATTAAATATAATTTTTATTGCATCATGATCTGAAAAGAATATTTTTAATATTTCTGCTTTAAACTATAAAATTGTTATGACCTAATATATGGTCAATCTTTTAAAGGTACCATGAACTGCTGAGAAAAAGTTGCATTCTTTTCTTTTCCCATTCAGTTTTCTCCAGTTATCTATCATATCTAGCTTATGTAAAATTCTATTCACTTCTTGACTTCTTTTTTATTTATTTTTTGGTTAGATTTATTTAGTTCTGAGAGGGGAAGATTATAGTGCAACTATCTATCTGCACCTGTAACTTTTGTTTAAAAATTTTAAATGCTATAGTATTTGGTGCATGTAGGTTCAGTATTTACATTACTTCATTGTCTATGGTACCTTTTATCAAAATGTAGTTACTCTGTTTATCTCCTTTAAATCTATTTTAGACATGAAATCATAATTGTTACTCCTGCCTTTTTTTGCATCAGTTGAAGCATAATAAATTCTACTCCAGTCCTCTATTTTAACTCTGTGTATCTGTCATTCTTAAATGTGTTTCTTGTAAACAACATGTTGTTGGATTCTGCTTTTTAATCCATTCTGCTAACCATTGTGCTAGAACTGCTATTTCCGGTTTATCTTCCCATTCATATTCAAAGTTATAATTACTATTTGTGAACTTCCCTCCACATAATTTTGATCACTATTGTCTTCTTATTTCTCTTTTTAAGCTATCCCTGTTACCTGATCCTCTCCCTTTACCTTCCTATTCCTTGTTTTACCCACCCCCTGAGTCCCTCCCTCATCTTCTCCCCCCCATCTTAATCTACATGTCCTTCTAAAAATCCCTCCCTTATTCTGTCCCTCGTCCTCTTATTTCTTTATAAGTTTAAAAGGCTTTTCTGCCCTTTTAGACGTGTATATTGTTCCCTCTTTAACCCAGATCTGATAAGAATAAGGTGCCGGCACCGCCAGCTCTTCACCTCAGCCTACTTCACCTCTTTATCAGTCCTTCCTTTCACATCCCATTTGTATGAGATAATTATGCCTTTTTTTATTTTTTCCTACCCATTTTGTTTTTTAGAATCACCCTATATATTCAACTCAGCACAAACCTTTCTTTTAAACTACCCTAGTAATGACTTGACTGTCTACTGCTAAGAAATATCTTAAAAATAACATTTTCTTAATAATAACATAGAAGTAAACAGTTTGACTTTAATAAGTTCCTTATAATTCATCTTTCATGTTTTCCTTGTATTTCTTTCTTTCGGATCTTACATCCTGAATTTTCCATTGAGTTCTGCTCTTTTCCCCCAAATACCTGAAAGCCTTTCAGTTCATTAAATATCCATTTTTCTTTCACTTAATATTTTACTCAACTTTGCTGGGCATGTTATTTTTGGTCACAACCCCAGCTCTTTTGTTCTTCAAAATATAATGTTCCAAGATCTACAGTCTTTTAGTGTGGAAGCTGCCAGGGATTGTGAAATCCTGACTGTATTTCTACAGTATTTAAATTGTTTTTTCTTGTTGCTTGCAACATTTTCTCCTTTACCTGGGAGTTTGAAATTGGCTACGACATTCCTGTAAGTTTTCCTTCTGGAATCTCTTCCAGGTGGTGAACAGTAGATTTTTTTTTTCTATTTCTACTTTGCCCTTTTGTTCTAGAACTTCAGGGCAATTTTCCTTAACAATTTTTTGTAAGATTATATCAAGTTTCTTTTTTTTTGTCATAGTAGTTTAACTATTTAGAAGGACAGGTAGTTTAACTATTCTTATATTTTCTCTCCTTGATCTGTTCTCCACATCAGTTGTTTTCTTTTTTAATGAGATGTTTCAGATTCTCTTCTATTTTTTCATCCTTTTGATTTTGTTTTATTATTTCTTGGTATCTTGTAATGTCATTCAATTCCCTTTGCCCAATTCTAGTTTTCAAGGATTTATTTTCTTTCTTCAGAATTTAGACCTCTTTTTTCTAACTGGTTAACTTTCTTTTCATAATTTTCTTGGGTTGCTTTTATTTTTTCCTAATTTTTCCTCTCTCATTTGATTTTTGAAGTCCTTTTTAAGTTCTTCCAAGAACTCTTTTGGGGCTTGTGACTGACTATTTTACTCATTGGAGCTTTTTTTTTAACCTCACTATCTTCCTCTGAATATGAACCCAGATCTCCTTTTATACAATAATAGCTATCTATGGTCAGGTTCTTTTTCCTTTGCTCACTCATTTTTATTTATTTTATTTTATTTTTAGCAGCTTATTATTGTAGTCAGGTTTTAATTCAAGTTGTGGGTAATGGTGCACCAGGTCTCAGGTCCTCCTAACTGTTATTTTCTGAATTCTTTTTGGGGGCTCAACCTCAGGCCCTCTTCTCCTTCCCTAAGCCACAGTTTGGGCCCTAGCCATGCTGTCCCAAAAATGTTCTCGCTCCCTGCCTTCCCACACTCAGCTTCGAGGTGAAAGTTCCGAGGCTTTTAGTCTAACACCAAGTGGAGGTATGGGGCTGTACTTCTCCAGTGGGCTAAGCAGGAATTCTAGTCTGAGTAGTTAGGCCTGGGTGAATATGGGCACTCAGAGACAGGGACCCTTCCCGGGGGGTAGAGACTGCCATTCTTGCAGCCTGCCTTTTCTATCCTGCTCTGTTCTCAAGGGAGGAATGACGGACATTCTCTGCAGCCAGGATGGGTCATCTCTGACAGACAACTAGGGGCTGCCAGGGGCTTGTGTGAGGCCCCCATGTGTGATTCCCCATCAGGCAGGGGATAATGCTGACTCACCTCATAGTACTAACGACCTGCACAATGCAAGGAGCCAGGCTCCAAGGAAGTCATATGTGTGGATGGAATGTTTCCTCTCAACACATCTGGAACACATCTTCACATTTTGTGAAGGCAGCCTGATCATTTCCCTACTCTCTAAATGTTCTCTGTAATATGGTTGCTGTGGCGGGCCTCCAGCATATCCAGACCTACATAAGAGTATGCCCATGGTAGAATGGAGAAGGCTCCATCCATCCCAGGAAGGATGTGGCTGGACCAGCAGGATGTGAAGGCCCGGTTGGCCTGACCATCTGTGGGAGGATGCATACTGATGAGACTCTCGATAAATGAAGAAGAAAAAGACTCAGACAAGGCCCCTTTCAGAAAGGGTACCCCCCCCAATACCCATCTGTGTTTATAGATCAAGCACTCAGCTGATGGGGGAGGGGGACAGGAACTCCTCAGCCCTCCAAGATGGCAGAGGGGAACCTGAATGAGGACTCTAAACCCATGGGAGACCTGAGGTGGAAGGTCACCACAGGCTTATTCATTCCATCTTCCACTGTGAAGATGAGGAGCCCCTTGTGAAACAGGAAGCAGGCACATTTAGTTTAGGGTGCCTAAGAGAAGGTGTAACTTTATATGTTACGGAGTAAACTATTAGAAGTGGGGAAACACCTCAGCAGGAGAGCAAACGATTACGTGGGGTCCTGCAGGGTGCGGTCACGCTTAAGAGAGGGGCCACTAAAGAACCTCTCAGGCTGGCATCAGAAAGGACAACTCGTCCCTATCTCTCCCCGCCCCCCACCCCCACCCCGCAGCATGTTCCTTGGGAGTCCGTTGGCCACAGAAACCCGGGCTGAGCAGGCCATGGTGCTGACTCGTGACAGCAGCAACCCCACGTCTCTGTCAGGAGGCCAGGTAAGAGTCTTCAGGCCACAGCACAAGAAAGCATCCCAACTAACCACCCATCCCTCTGGGTCTCGCCACTGGCCTGCTTCTCTCACTTTGGACTGGGCCCGCAGGCACCGTGCTAAAACAAGGGTAGAACCACAAGTCTTGGCAGGACTCTACATGACCTGATGAGAGAGAGATTTCATGGAGATGTCTGAGAGTCTCCCCACTGGCAGCCCTAGTTTAGTTCCCTTCCAAGAGAATACATTTTCTGTATCTAATGGGACCCTGTGAGTCCTTTGCACCTTCTGCATTCTTTCTGTGGGGCGAAATAAAGGCTTTCCTCAATCTGTTATGCATTTGTTACCTCGAGTGCTTATACAGGAGGCTGGGATACTGTTATCCACATTTGTGGAAACCTAGACATGAGCATATTTGGAGAGTTCCCTGAGCAGACGAGCAGAATGAGTCAAAGAATTAATGACTTTTGGGAGTCAGCCCCCCAAGACTTGGCCTAGTCCATGTGAGTCCCCAGCTCAGTGGACAGGGGACTTGAGTCAGTAGAGATCATCAGAATATTAGTTATGTTGACAGCTCAAGTTTAGAGAGTTTTTAAAGGACTTTCACACAGTATTTTTGTCACCATCATTCTTCGAAGTGGGTTAGTGGAAGTATTACTCTCCCCATGTGACAGAGGAGGGAACTAGAGTCCAGGGAGGGGTACTCAGTGACCTGACTCTATGAATTTTAGTTCTGTCACACGAGGATCAGTTCTCAGCAAGTCTGCCTCACTGTCTCTGTCTTCACTGTCCCCAGCTCTCTTGCTCAGTCATGTTTCTCCTCACCCCCTGCCCATACGTCTGCTCCTGACTCTCCCTCTTCCAGATCCAGGACAGGAGGATGAATCTGCCTCCCTCAGCACCATCCCTATGAGTTCTGTGAGTAACGTTCCTCGCCCCCAATCTCCGGCATGGGTGTCAAGGACTCCCCCTGCTCTGTAGACCTCTGGCTTTATGAACTTCCGGGGGAGACGTCCTGCTCATTCCTGTGTGTCTGTGGGTGCAGTGAGATTCTGCATCACCAAGTCCTTGGGGAATTAGAGACAGGCTTTGCAAGGCAATTTCCTCATGCCTGTTCATCAGGAAGGGTCATGCTCCTGTCTGCCTCTCCCCCAGGCTACCTGAGCATGTACCACAATTTCTACCCACTGAAGGTGTGACTCCTCAGGTTTGAGCCCCATTCTAACCCCCCACCCTTGGCTGCGATGACCCTTATGCTGAACCCCTGCTTTTCTGACCTATATTCTGAAAGTGTTCTTTTTGAAAAGCCATCGAAGCCCAACATGAAACCTTGCACTTGGATAAACAGAAGCTAATTTGAGCCTCATCCCTGCTCTGTCTCTGAGTCTTCCTCCCGCCTCTGCCCCTGTCCCTCCACGGTCTTTATGGCCATCCACTTCAGGTGGCACTTGCTTTGGGCAATTCCTGAGCCGAGTCAGAATCGGCCTTATTGATGTGCCCACTGTAGCAACAGGGACCTAATTTGAAGCATGGGGCTTAGTAATTTCATGGTAGAACAGCATAAAATGGGAGAATAAGCCATCCAGAAGGAGGAGATTATGTAACCGGCCAAAGGAAGCCTGCAGTGGGGAGAAAAAAAAAAAAAACAACCCATGTTCCAACCACACAGCTTGTCTTGTGATGCCACACACTCTCTAATTGGTTTTAAACAAGAAGAACATAAGCCACTAGTAAGAAAGAAATAAAATAACCTGGGATTAATAGACCTTTGCTTTTGAGTTCATCTGAGCTGAACTGAGGAAAACAGAGAGAAACTAAGACAGACCGACCAATGGAGACAGAGACAGAGGCGTCATACAACTCCATCAAGGGCCAGGGGCCCAGCCCTCTCATTTTACAAGGGAGGAAACTGAGGCCCGGGTCACACAGGGAGTGCATTTGAGAAATGGGATATGAATGACTCCAGAGCCAGGTATCTTTCTACTCTGGTCTTCTGTTTCATGGCTTCTCCTGCTCTCCTCATAGATTGACAGAATGGGAAAACTGAACTCTGACTTAGGATATGAGCAGCTGCTTTTGGAGTACTCATGAAGTTCCCTTTAAATGGGATGTTGTTTTGAGCTCTTTGCAGACTCTTGAATCTGCCACATTACTTTCAGTCTATACTGTGTTCCCAGTGTAGACACTGTCACCAGTCATTGCTGCATTGGAAACATTGCTAGGACACTGACA
The DNA here is from genome assembly GCF_900497805.2 of Vombatus ursinus. NCBI lineage: Eukaryota > Metazoa > Chordata > Mammalia > Diprotodontia > Vombatidae > Vombatus > Vombatus ursinus. The sequence continues at coordinate 1,637,722 of NW_020953954.1, read as the reverse complement.
AAAAATCCTTCGGCCCTTATCACAAACAGCATGACCGACTTGGGTTTACACCGGGAATGTAGGGTTGGATCAGTATTAGTAAAACTGTCAGCGTAATTGACCATATCAATCACCAGACAACAAAAATTATATGATCAACAGGTGAAAAAAAAGCTTTTTGACAAAATGCCACATTCATTCCTATTCAAAACACTAGGAAGTATAGGAATCAATGGAGTTTTGCTTAAAATGGTAAGTAGTTTCTATGTGAAACCAAGAACAAGCATCATCTTAATGGGTATAAACTAGAAGCCTTCCCAATAAGATCAGGGATGAAACAGGATGCCCATTAACACTGTTACTATTCAATTTCATACTAGAAATGCTAGCTAGGTCAATAAGACAAGAAAAAGAAACTGAAGAAATAAGCATGGGAAGCGAGGAAACAAAAATATCCCTTTTTGCAGATGATATGATGGTATACTTAAGAAAATCCTAGAGAATCAACTGAAAAACTAATAGAAACAATTAACAACTTTAGTAAAGTTGCAGAGCATAAAATAAACCCACAGAAATCATCAGCATTTCTATATTCCACCAACAAAACCCAGCAGGAAGAGATTGAAAGAGAAATACCATTTAAAATAACTGCAGACAGTATGCAGTACTTGGCAGGTAGACTACCTGCCAAGATATACCCAGGAACTACAGGAACACAATTACAAAACACTCCTCACTGAATAAAGACAAATCTAAATATTCAGAAAAATATTGATTGATCATGGGTGGACTGAGCCAATATAATAAAAATTACAATACTACCTAAATTAATTTACTTATCTATCCATATCTATCAAATTACTAAAGAATCACTTTATAGAGCTAAAAAAATTCATCTGAAGGAACAAAAAGTCAAGATTTTCAAGGGAATCAATAAACAAAAAGTGAAAGAAGGTGGCCTGGTAGTACCAGATTTCAAACTATATTACAAAGCAGTAAAAATCAAAACAATTTGGTACTAGATAAGAAACAGAGTGGTTGATTAATGAAATAGATTAGGTACACACAGAAGCAAATGACCACAGTTTTCTAGCATTTCATAAACCCACAGAACCAAGCTATTGGGACAAGAATTCACTCTTTCACAAAGACTGCTGAGAAAATTATAAAGTATTCTGGCAGAAACTAGGCATAAAACAACATCTCTTAGTAAATACCACAATAAGCTCAAAATGGGTACCTGGCTTAGACCAAAAAAGAAAAAAAAAGGTGGTATCATAAGTAAATTAGGGACACATAGAAAAATTCACCTGTCAAAGCTGCGAATAAAGGAAGAGTTCATGATCCAACAAGAGATATAGAGGCTCACAGTAGGTGAAATGGAAAATTCTGATTCTATTAATTAAAAAGATTTTTGATTATTTGAAATTAAAAAAGGTTTGCACAAATAAAACCAATGCAGCCAAAATTAGAAGAAAAGCAGGAAATAAAAAAAAAATTATAGGTTTCTCTGATATTTCTCAAGTATATGATAGATTTCTCAAATATATAGGGAACTGAGTCAAATTTGTAAAAATAAGATCCATTACCCAATTGACAAATTGATAAATCAGTTTTCAGAGGAAGAAATCAAGGCTACCAATAATCGTATGAAAAAATGGTCTAAACCATTAATCACTAGAGAAATGCAAATTAAAACAATTCTGAGGTACTACTTCACAGCCATTAGACAGGCTAAGGTGACAGAAAAGGAAAATGACAAATGCTGCAAGAGGGGGAAATCAGGTAACACTAACACTATTGATGGAATTGTGTCTAGTCCAACCATTCTGGAGAACAATTTAAACTACACCGAAAGGCCTATATAAAACTTTGCATACCCTTTGAGCCAGCATTACCACTACTAAGTCTGTATGCCAAGAAGATCAAAGGAAAAGGACCCACGTGTACAAAAATATGTATAACAGCATCTTTTGAGCTGGCAAATAATTGCAAATGGAGAGGATGTTCGTCAACTAGGGAATGGCTGACCAAATTGTGGTATATCGTTGTGATGGATATAAGAAATAATAAGTGGAATGGTTTCAGAAAAACCTGGGGAGACTTACTTGAACTAACACAAAGTGAAGTGAGCAGAATCAAGAGACTCTTACGTGATAACAGCCATATTGTAAGGATGCTCAAGACTGGGAAAGACTTGGTTACTCTGATCAAGAAAGTGATCCGCCACAACTCCAAAGGCTCATGATGAAAATGACCCATCTCCAGATAGAGAACTGATGTTCTCAGAGTACAGAATGAAGCATAGTTTTTCCTTTATTTTTCTTGCTTTTCCCTTCAGAACACATCTAATGCAGATACATGTTTTGCATGATTTCATATATATGATGGGCATCATATTTCTTGCCTTCTCAATAGGCAGAGGAGGGGATGGAAGGAGGGAGAAAATTTAGAGCTGAAAATAAATATCCCTATTTTCAAAAAGCCTTTGGCCTTCCATAATTTACAAAGTCCTCATCTGACCTGCACATGAGACGGTAGACCAAGGCTGAAGTCAAAGCACTTTCCCCCTTCCCAAATGACTCTTCTTCTCAGGGCCTTGGCTAGAACAACTCCCTCCAGGAGCACCATTCAAATCTTTGGATTCTGTACTGGGCCACTGTCTTGTGGATGACTCAAAGGACATGACAAAGTCTCTCAACTAATCTAAACAGAATTCCTATGCAGCGACACTCTCATTCATCAGTGACTTCAAAGCAATTTCAAATCGAGCAAGGGTTTTTCATAGATAGCATAATCTAATGATTGATTGATTGATTGATTCAACCAAGGTGACTGGGAACCCTGCTGTTCACACTTGCTGAACAACTGAGATATGTTCTCATTTTTTAAGGTATAGAATCTTGTCATTTCCTTTAAGTGGGGGTGTAATTGTCTAGGATGACCCCCACATTTATGTGAACTTCACATGGTCAAGGGTTAGAGGACTTTGGATTTCCCATCAGGGACTTAAGCCTAGTAGTGTCCCCGGACAGCAGATGGTGCTGGAAGCAGAGGACAAATAGGTACCCTGAGCAAAAGCAACCTCAAGATTCTCCAAGGAAAAAGGTTACATTGTGACCAAGGGACACTTCGTGAGCATCCCACAAAGAGCCATAAGTTCTTCCAGAGACCAAGGAGTTAACATTAGCCCCTTATTACATATGCTCTCTCAATTTGAACCCACCTTTTCCTGGATTCTGTATGTACTTGTGGGAAAGAGTACCCACAGAACTTTCTGAGGATGTTTTATACCAGCTGCTCTTGTTATACCAACTTAATAAATACCTTTTTGTAAAACACAGCTGGTGGCTCAGTGGAGAGGGGGCTGGGTCTGGATTCTGGAAGACCTGAGTTCAAATCCAGCCTCAGACACTAGCTGTGTGAGCCTAGGCAAGTCATTTAAGTTGTCTGCCTCAGTTTCTTCATCTGTAAAATGAAGATAATAACAGCAACTCTCTCCTAGGTGATAATAATAGCATCCATCCCCCAGAATTGTAGTGAAGATAAAACAAGGTAATATTTGAAAAAAGCTTTGCAAATGTGAAAGTTCTATACAATTGCTAGCTATTTACTATTATAGCTAATTAAGTCTAGATGACTATTGATATTCATTGATAACCACAGAGGAAAGAGACATGCTGGTGAGGACTTGTGAACTATAGAAGTGGGAAAACAACCCTCCAAAACTCAGTAGTCCCCCTGGAACTGTGAGAAGACTTAATAACTGCTCTCTGGGGGGCACAGCCTGCCAGTGGGAATAGGGGATCAGGAGAGTAGCCTGAGACCATGTACCAAATATAAACAAAGAGAGAGTGGAGTCATAGAGTTCACTGAGCACCCCATTACATTTGGTTTCAGACACTGACTGAAGACTAACTCTCCTTTCCTTTACTAGGACCAATAAATCTGCAAGCAAATTGTGCAGCCCTCACTTTGTATTAGCACTGGCCTTGGTTCTGGGAATGCAAAGACAAAAATATTACCCTCAAGGAGCTTACCTTTTATTCAGGGAATACAACCTGTGTAAACATTAGTAGGTACAAAACACCTAATAATGGTCAGAGAGTTGTGAGGAGCTGGGGGACAAGAACTACAAAAGGTTGCATGCTTAGTACATGCTTGTAGCTTGCCATGTAGGAAATGGGACTTGAATTAAGGTTGGCAGAGAGCTAGGGATTCCAAGAGGCTGAGAGAAGGAGGGTGTGGAGGGGGAACCTGCACAAAGGCTGTTAATGACATGAAAGATGAAGGGTCCCATGAGAAGAATAGCAGGAAGGGAATGGAGGGGAGAAATGGAGTAAAGGGTGGTGGGGTCAAGTTCTATAGAACTTTAAATGCCAAACAAAGGACTTTTCATTTGATCCTGGGGGGAACAGAGGGCCACAGGAGCTCATTGAACAAGGCAGTAACTAGGTCTGACATGTTTTGTGAAAATCACTTTGTCAGCCATGAGGAAGATGGACTGAAGAAGCAGAGAGAGCAGGAAGCCAATTGGGAGACAGGGGAGAGGTGCTGTGGGTCCAAACTAAGGTGGGAGTAATGGATGGGACTGGATGTGAGACATGTTTAGTGGGGTATGTGCAGAACCAACGAGACTTAGTAATGGAAGGGATATGGAGTGAGGGAGAGAAAATCAGGAGGAAGTTATAGGAGTCCAGTTCCTGTTCAGTACAAGTAAGAACTTTCTAACCACAAGAGCTTACCAGGAAAGGAAAGGGCCCTCTCTGGTGATAATGAGCTCTCTATCTTGAAAAGTGTTCGAGGTGGGACATGATGAACGATGTCTGAGGTGTGGTAAAGGGAACTCTCCTTGTACTAAGCGACCTCTCACATCCCTTCTTGTCCTAAAGTTCTATCTTTTTCATTGCTTCCAGCCCTGAAGGTTTAGGGTTTCTCATTACCTTGGTCTTGGGAACAGATCTACAACTTCATCTCCTCTAAGTCATGCTAATGTGTTTTCTCTCATACATGGAAACAAATGGCTATTTTCCGGCTGGTTTAGTATAGTAGGAGGAGGAGGAGGAGGAGGAGTAGTGGTGGTGGTGGTGGTGGTGGTGGTGGTGGTAATAGTAGTAGTAGCAGAAGTAGTGGTTGTTGTAGTAGCAGTACTACTACTATTATTACTACTAGTAGTAATATCTACGATAGTCATGATAGTTAGCATTTATATAGCACACTAAGGTTTGCAAAGAATTTTACATATATTACCTCATTTGATCCTCACCAACACCCCTGAGAAATAGATGCTATTATTACCATCATTTTACAGATGAAGAAGTTCAGGCAGAAGTTAAGTGATTTTGTTCAGCATGACAAAGGTAGTGAATGTCAGAGGCAGGATTCAAAGTCAGGGGTTGCTGAGTCTCAGATCAGCTCTATCCATTGAGCCATGATTCCTTTGGGCAGCATATAAAATACAGTGTAAAAGGCAATGTAAAATGAAAAGATATCCACCAAACCCTATTTACAATGAAATAAATGACATGAAGATGGGTGTTTCTCCATTCTCTTCCTGAATGAGGGACCCACGGGGGCTCCATATCTTATAGATTCATAGGATCAGGTATTTAGAGCTGGAAGAAATATTAGAGACCATTCACACCCTCACTTTACAAATGAGGAAACAGAATTGGACAGAAGGGACTTGCATAGGGTCACACAGCTAGGAAGGAAGGAAGGAAGGAAGGAAGGAAGGAAAGAAAGAAGGAAGGAAGGAAGGAAGGAAGGAAGGAAGGAAGGAAGGAAGGAA
>NW_020953954.1:1630548-1631552 GCF_900497805.2 Vombatus ursinus | reverse complement strand
AAGAAGGAAGGAAGGAAGGAAAGAAGGAAGGAAGGAAGGAAGGAAGATGTGAGCTTAGGTCATCTTGATCCCCAGTCCAGGCTTCTTGTCACTACATCATGGTGGTAGCAACCCTATGAGATTGCCCCATATTCAGTCAGTGCCAGACCCCATTCTTGGTTCTTCTATGGTTCTTTGCTTCTACTATTCTGTTGCATAGAATGCCCTCCATTCTCCAGATGCTGCTCATCCTTCAAAGCCTGCCTTCAGTGCCACCTTCTCCATGAAGCTTTCTCTGCTTATTCCAGTATACATTAAACCCTTACCAACTTCAAAAGCCTTGAGATATACAGACTGAGTTTTCCTTTGCTGTTGTGTGCCACATCACTGTCCTCCCTTACCTCTCTCTCCCTCCCCAAAGGCAGACAAAGAATGGGTGGCTGTATACCTTGATGTGGCCAGAGTCACAGGATGGGGATGGTGGCTTTATCAGGGACAGTGATAGCAGGGTGCCTCTATTGGGAGGGCCACCATTCTCCTTGTCCAATCAACAACAAGCCTGTTAAGTGTCTTCTATGTGCAAGGCTTGGCTGATAAATCATATTAAGTCCCTACCTTCCAGGAGTTAACAATCTAATGAGAAGGAGGATGCAGATAAATAGGATATAACACAAAGCAAAATATACTCAGGGCATCACAGGAGACATGAAACACATCGATATTTTGGCAGGGGAGGAATTCGCTTTAGCAGGGTGTCTCAGGGAAAGCTTTGCAGAATGGATGGTTATTTTAGCTAGTCCTTAAGAGTAGGCAAGTGACAGGCACGGGAACCAGATCAAGGGATCACAAGCCAGCCAGGCTGGCCACAGCTGGAACACACAATAGAGTGTAGTAGCTATGGAGGCTTGAGAGGAGACCGACAAAGACTCTGACCATGGTCCTGAACCCCAGAAAGGGACGCTGCACAGTTATATTAAAATCTCTCTCTCTCTCTCTCTCTCTCTCTCTCTCTCTCTCTCTCTCTC
>NW_020953954.1:1608475-1630448 GCF_900497805.2 Vombatus ursinus | reverse complement strand
TGTGTGTGTGTGTGTGTGTTTATCTGTCTGTGTCTCTCATCCCCTATCTTTTCCCCCCCAGCTCTTTTACTTCCTTTATCTTTCCCTGCTTTGATTCCAAGACTATTCTCTCCCTCTGCAAGCATTCCCTGATTTATTAAGCCCATATTTTGACCTCACAATAAATGAATCCAGAAGACAAAGAAGTCATGATGAATGGAAAGGAGGGCCCCAGGTTTTTGGGGGTGGGTGGGAGACAAATGAATTAGTGGAGTGGGCTTCATAGCACACCCATGGGTAATGAGAAAAATGATTTTGTGGAGCACTTGGCATTCTCTCACCATGTTCATGATAAGCAGAGGCAAGAGACCACCATGGTCCCAGTACTTGGAGATAGTTGCTGTCCATGGGCCAACAGATTCTGCTAGAAAGTTAATGAACAATGCTCTGAAGAACTTAACAAGTTCTCCAAATGAAATCAATACCTGTCCTCCTATTTGGTGACTCAAATACAAAAATGGACACAAGAGAAAGTAGTGAAAAACTTTGGGAAAATATGGTTTGGGATCTGAAAGGAAAGAGACCATGTACTGCCACCCATAGTCAGAAGCCTCACAACTGTGTATTTTGATACTTAGCTGCTTCATGAAGAGATGAGAGGCACTGGACACGATGGGCATTGTGTAAAAAAAAAGGGGGGGGCAAGAAAGAAACTTGACTAGCTTCCTCAGGAGATGGGATGCTCCCGACTCAGGGACCTGGGGGGCCTCTTGCCTGACCCTTGCTAGTGCAGCCTTCCCCTCCATATCATGCCAGACACGCATCCATTCATTCTGTGCCTGAAGAACTGCAGGGAGGGAAGCTGCTGCTTCCACAGACAGCCATTTCTGTCGGGGGGCAAGCATGACTCTTAGCAAGTGCCTCCTTCCATCAAGCCCAAATATGCCTCTTGGCACCCTCATCCCTTGCTCCACCCTTTACCTCTAATCTTCTGCATCTCAGCCCTTCAGCCTTAGGGAATCTTTTCTTTTCCAGGCTAAACATTCCCATTTCTTTCTCCTGCTCATGATAGCATGGACTGGGGGCCTTTTGCTATCCTGATGGCCTCCTCTGGACACTCACCACCTTCTCAATGTCTTTCCTAAATTGTGTTGCCCAGACTTGAGCACATGATGTCATCTGACCAGGACTGAGGATGGTAGGGTGGTTACCTTCCTCTACCTGTGCATTATGTCTCTCTTTGGGTCATCTAGAATGACATCTTGCATTTGTGGAGTTAAGTGTTAAGAACTGGGAGAGAAGAGCATTGTGGGTAGGGTACTGGGCTTGGAGTCAGGAATACCTGGATTTAAAGCTGACCTCTGATGCTGACTAGGGAAGTGGGGAAGGGATTATTGGGACCATTTTCAAATAAGGAAAATAGGGCTCAGGAAAGGAGAGTGCCTAGTCTGAGGTCACCCAGGCAGTAAGGGGGTCTTTCTTACTCCAAAATTAGAGGTCTTTCAATCTCCCAAGGCTGACTTGTTAAGCTAACACAGGTCAGTGTCACCATGGGCCAGGATAAAGACTTTCTAATTTGTTTCCAAGTATAGAGAGAAGCACCTGAGAAGGAAGGAATAGGGAATCAGTAAGGTAGATGGACAGCATGGTGTGGCATGATGGAAACCAAGAGCAGGAGTCAGGGCTTTGAATCAATTCAAGAGATATTTGTGCAATGCCTGCTCCAGGCCAAACCCTGTGAGGTCCCTGGCACTGCCTCAAAACTAAGGAATTTTTGAGAGGTTTTTGTTTCCTGAGTTACTATGGCCAAACAATCAATCCCCTGGGGCCTGACCTGCTGGTGGTGTGTGGCTCCAACCTGGTCCTAGGACAGAAGGCACAGTCTGTTACCAGGAGTAACCACTCAAAGCTTTTCCAGTTTGACTGAAAGAAGCTGCTTGAGCTTGTGGTCAAGAGCTGGAGATCACCTGCCTTCCACAATGAGAACCTCAGGCAGCACTGTCATGGAGGAGGCCCAGAAATGGAAGGCCCTGAAGGAGCTGCTCGTGAGATAGCAAGGCGACACCACATGGACGCAGAGACATCAGAGGCGAGGCACAACACGAGAACGGCAGATGAGAGTTGCTGTACTGAAAGAGAATCAGAGGAGGAGAAAGAGGAGGGAGAGGAGGAGGATGAAGAAAAGAAGGAGGGGGAGGGAGGAGGAGGAGGGGAGGGGAGGAGGAGGGGGAGGAGGAAGACAGAGGAGGAGGAAGAAGGGTGAGGAGGAGAAGAGTTACAGTTTGGCTGAGATGTGCACAGGAAGCCAAGTGTGTAATATGACTGGAAAGGTGAACTGGGGCAGGGTTAGGAAGGCCTTTAGGTTCTGGAGCTGTCTGGATTAAATTCTCCAGACAATAAGGAGCAGGTGGAGTTTATGAGCTGGGCAGGGACATGTGGAGACCGCCAGCTGGGACAGCTGGAAGGAGGATGGGCAGAGGGAGGAGGGAGAGTCTGGAGGCAAGGAGGCCAGTTAGGAGGCTGTGGCCTAGTCCAGGAGAGGATCCTAATAAGGTTACAAGGTGCTTTGCAAAGTATGTGTTAGACTTAAGGCTGGGAGGGATCCTTGGGGGTCGGTCTTCTTTACTAATCCTCTCTGTTTTGACCTGAGGAAACAGAGGTGGAAGGGGGAAACAATCTTCGGAGACCTCACCAGCAGTGCAGAGCTGAACTGAGACTCCATCCCAAATCCACCCCCTCACTGGATGTTCTAGCAGCCCCTTCTGTGGATTCTGTCCCTCGGGGTCTCTGTTGGCAGTGGAGCCCTGGATTGATGACCCCAACCCTGTGTGGGTTCAAAGGCTCTCTGCCCCACAGATCACCAGCAATCAGCTTCCCAAGCTGCTGCCATATCTCCTGCGGGCCAATTCTGGGCACAGCCTCAAGAACTATCCCCAAAGCCTTTCCAGTTTGGGCCCTGCTGGCATGGCTTTTGAGGACCCAGGATCAACTCCTCCACCAAGGCCACAGAAAAGGACATGAACACCAGGATCTCCAGGCCAATGAGCCGAAAGTCTATGTGTGGTGGTGAGGGGTAAAGGAAACATCCCCCATCCTGGGGCACTGAAGAACCTGGGCAACCCTGGTGAGGACTGAGAGCCCAGAACTCCGGCTTAGCTGGCCCCCCTGACCAGGGTCAGGATAAATGAGGAGATGCGGGTCCTCACTTCCTATTGTCTGCCCCCTCCCACTTGAAATTCTAATTTCCTCCAGCTCATCGAAGTTCGCCCCCTCCCAGACCCTGCCACTCTGCTGGTGGGGTGGAGGGGGAGGGCAGGAGCAGCCAGGGGAACAAAAGAAACAAAGCAGCCAGCTGGTGCTCCCGGCCCATCTTCCCTGGGCCTCAAGCACTGGCCCTGTCATTAAAAGCCCATCAGAGCCCTCCAGCTGGGCCCCAGACTTAATTCCCTCTCAGGGAGAGGGCAGGTTGAGCCTCTGGGTACGCCGGGGTGGGGAGGGGGTGCTTTGTGTTCTCCGCAATGACCCATTAATAAAGAAGGGAAGTCTCCATTACGAGAATAAATCATGCATCCAATGGACTGTTTCTAATTTAAATTCTAATAGGATAGACCTACTGATTAAAATGCTGGATCCTGGGCCCCAGGAGGGCCTGTTCCTGGGCTTTAAGCTCTTTTAGATCCTTCTTCTCTTTCACTTGGACCTCTAAATAAGGATGTTATACCAGGGGCATTGTCATAGGCAGTGCAGATAGAAAGTATTAACATTTTACAGATGGAGAAACTGAGGCTCAGCAAGGCTAAGTGCTGCAGTCAGGGGTGTGTCTACACCCTGGCTTCCCTTACATCCCCCAGGGCTCTCCACTTCCCCCACTACCACTCCATCAAACCCCATCCAAACCCTTCTTGTCACAGAATTCCAGAAGCACAGATCTGGGAAAGAATTAGAAGCCACTGCATCTGCTCCGAGTCAGAACAGTAATCCCCTCTCCAAAACCCTAAGAAATGAGTATCCAGCCTCTGCCTGAAGACCTGGCACAAGCCTGGCATACAGCAAGTGCTTAACAAGTGTTTTCTCTATCCACACGAAGGGGGATCTCACTGCCTCTGGGAGCCTGCTTCCCATTCCACCTTCGGACAGGGATAGTTGTTCTGAAATTTTGTCTCATCTCAAGCCTAAATCAATTTCTTTGCCCCTTCCTCTTTCGACATTGCCTCTGGGGCCACACAGAACCAGGCACATCCTCCTTTCTTATGAAAGCCCTTGACATGCTAGAAGGCAGCCCTCAGGTCCCCATGCATTTTCTCTTCCCTGGGCTCTGTCCCCCCTTCCTTAGACTGATGCTCATTTGGCATGGACCCAATGCCCTTCCCATCCTGGCAGCCTACCTCTCAACACTCCATTTTAAAAATGTCCTTCACATTGTCATCTTAACATCATTAAATATAAACAAATCATCAAATGTTTAAGATAATCATATGAATGATGGCCCCCTCAGGTGCCCATCAATTGGGGAATGGCTAAACAAGCTATGGTATACGATTGTGTTGGAATACTATTGTGCTACAAGAAATGATGAGCAGGATGATTTCAGAAAAACCTGGGAAGACTTACATGAGCTAGTGCTGAGCAAAGTGAGAAGAACCAGGAGAACCGTAACAGCAATATTGTAACAATGATCAGCTGTGAATGACTTAGCTCTTCTCAGTAAGACAATGATCCAAGACAATCCCAAGACCAGTGATGAAGCTGACTTGTGCCTCCAGAGAAAGAACTGATATTGACTGAATACAGACTGAAACAGCTATGTTCACTTTCTTTCTTTAATTCTTTTCCTTTTATTCAAGTCTTCTTGTACAAAATGACTAATATGGAAATGTTTTACATAATTGCACATGTATAATCCATATCTGATTGCTTACCATGTTAAGGAGGGGAAAAGGGAGGGAGGGACAAAATTTGGAACTCAAAACTTTAAATAAAAATGTTTAAAAATTGAAAAAAAGCCAATGGGCACCTCAAAGCTCAGTCCGTTGTCCATACCACAGTGTCGTGCCGGGAGGACTATGGCAAAAGAGGGTATGCCAACCAGGGTGATGTATGGCTGAGCCTCCATGGGCCTGAGACCATCACAATAGCAGTGATCCCTGAAGGACAACAGTGGAAACAACATGGAGCATGAGGGAGCACATGGGCTCCGTCATGCTGTCAGCTAGGAGAGTGCAGCCCTAATGGCCTTCTCCCCATCCCTAGTGCCTTCCTTCAGAGATTTCCACCCATTTGTCTTGTCTGCTTGCATGAAGTCTTCCCCATTAGACGGAGCTCTTCAAGAGTGGAGACTGTCTTCTGCCTTTACCCATATCCCCAGAACTAAGCACAGTGCCTCACACAGATGAGCCACTGAATTAGCATTTATTGACTGACTGGCTGGCTCTCAGAACACATGCTAAACAGGCCAAATTTTGGAAGAAACAGACCAAAAAAAGGTAAAGGCTGATAACAGGTGCACCCCATGGGATTCCTACAAGTAGTAACCAAAGTAGTTTGCCATGGGATGGGAGTGTCTATGAAGGAACTAAGATTCTGGAGAAGAATCAAAAGCCCTCCATGGGTGACACCCCCCAGAGCTCAAACAAATGGATGGCAGAGGCGTGCAAGTATGTTTCTAGAAACAGTGGTTCATGATAGCAATTGAAGACCTGGTTATCTCCACCAGAAGTTAGAGAGTGGTTATCCTTAAGTGGCCAAGACTTACTGATCAATGTAAATTACACAAGAAAAGGCAGAAATGAGTGCAACTCATTTCAAAAATTTAGCATGCACTGAATACCTAGCAAGACATAAGCTAGTGGACAGAATTGTGCACCAAAGTCTTGCTATCTTATATAAACTAACAGGCAGCAGCCAGGTAGCTCAGTGATTAAGACTTGGAGTCAGGAAGATCTGAGTTCAAATTCAGCCTGACATTTACCATCAGTGTGAGCCTGGGAAAGTCACTTAACCTTTCTCAGACTCAGTTTCCTTATCTGTAAGATGGGGATAACAAAAACACCTACCTCCTAAGGTTGTTGAGAGGGTCAAAAATTGTTGTTGTTTGTGCTTCGTTCTCGAAGAGGACCATGACATCAGGAAGGAGATGCCATGACATGCAAGTGAATTGGATTACAGTGAGGGAGGGCTGAGCAAAGTCACCAGCCTCACTTTCTCCTGTGGAGCCATCTGGGTCCAGTGGCCTGATACAGATCAGGATGACCGGAGATGGCCCTGAATGCAGTAGGAGACCTTGGCCTTTTTAAGCTAAGGTCTTCAACAGGTCTCAGTTTGAGTCAATGCCCATTGAATGATTAAGGCTACTTAAGAAATGAGGCAAAGAATGGCCTCTATCACCTAGTCCAAAAAAATCAATCTGGGAGGAGAAGATCCTCCAAGTTTCTGGCCTAAACAAAAACAATTGTTATTTACTGAAATTCACTCCTGTCAATCAGGGCCCAAACAATAACCCATTGGGCTTGGGCTGGGCCCTATTGTTGGCCAATCAATGAGAGCCAAAGTGATTTGGATTTAAGGTATGCTCCATAAGAAAGAAATTTAACCTGTAAACCCCAAGATATCTTGGGGTACATTCCTTTGGGCAGAGCACCCACGGGTAAGGATATGATTCACTATGTGGACAGAGGGAGAGGAGTGAGAGGAGAGGGCCAAATGACTTAACATATATAAATACTAACTATTACTATTCTATCATTACTATTAGATGACAAAAGCCCTTACTGTTAATACAAGACTTCCAGATGATGGGGTTGGAATCTGAGCCCCAGAAAGGAAAAACTCTGGCCCCAGATCATTTCCCACCCTTGGTAATTCTGTTACCTCATTGGACTCTGTACTTTCCCACATGGCCAAATCTCTGGCAGCTATAGTCCCATCAACAGGTCTTTCATTGTGGCTGCACCCAATCTCCCCTCCATTGTTTTACCTCCCCATGGCCCCCGGCCATTTCCCACCCTTAATCCTAGCTAGGCTCCATTCTCCCTTGACCACGAGGTCCAGGTCCCAGGAGTTATGTTCATCCCAGCTTACTGGCCACTCCCATCCAGATCTCCTTAGACCCCTCCTCCAGTCACCCCAAACTACTTGGCCACTCCTAGATCCCTCCCACAGTCTTTCTGTATATAAGGTCCATCTCGTCTCCATTAAGATGCTTAGATTCTTATAATCTAGCCACTGGTCAGATTCTTATAATCTAGCGACTGCTTACCCATGTTCAGACTCCTTAAGAGTCTGCCCAATATGATGTATGTTCTCATAAACCTTGTCCTTGACTGAAAGAAGGCTTGGGTCGAATTCTTTCAGGCAGGACCTGCGTGTTGTGATTTTGGGGTCTCAGCACCCCTGAACCCCTCAACCGCATCACAGATATCCTTGAGAATTCAAGTGGGTCTGAGAGTGAACTGTCGCCCATGTTTGTCCTGGCTCAGCCCTCAGCCAGAAACACTTAAGAACATCGCTAATGGCCATTGCCTTCCCAAGTCTCAGAATCCCCAGGCTACTTGGAATGAAATGCCTTCAGAACAGAGAGATCAAAGGGTCCATCTCACTCTTCTTTTGTCTGAACTGAGCCCAAGGAGGAAGACAAAATATCCCAGTAAACGAGACACATACCATCACAATGACAAAAGGCAGGGACTTTTTTCACCTGTGCAATTGTCCAAAGGAGAATAAATATAAAAGAATAGTGTCAAGATGGTGACTTGTCCCAGCCCTGTTCCCACTGAAATTCCATTGACACAGCACGTGGAGGGATGCAAAGCCCTTTGGACATCTTGAATCCCTGGGTCCTGCTCCTGTCCCTGGACCAAACCATCTCTGCTCTTTGACAGACTGGGTTGTGTGGTGCCATAAATGGGAGACTGCAAATGACAAGCCAGCTGTCTGGCTGTTTGGGCCTCAGATGGAAATGGTGACATGAGGATTCTGGGGCTCCATGGATGTGTGCACACACATGCCTCCAAGTGGGGATGTAGGCTGGATGGGAAGCCTCCTTGTGGGTGTTCTCCAGGCTACATCAAAGGGCTGTCTCAGCTAACTACCCTCCTCTAGCTGTTGAAGTCTTGTTGGCCACAGGTCTCTCTGTCTACAGAGGCTACTCTTCACAACTGGCCAACTGCAGTCTACACAGGTTCTTGTTTGGTCTGCTTTGGTGGAGGACAGAGACCCTCAGCCCCTAGTAGAGTGCTTACAACATAGTAGATGCCTAATAAGTTGTGTGTTGACTTGGACTGGATTGAACCGATTTGGGGAAAGAAGATTGGGAAAGTTTGGAGCACAGGGTATTCCAAGGAGAAGACAGGACCTGTGAGCATAGAGCCAAGGCCATGACCTAGGTGCAGGTGGCAGCTGAGTGGTGCAGTGGACAGAGCACTGGGCCTGAAGTCAGGAGTTCAAATCCGGCCTTAGACACTTACTAGCTGTGTGACCCTGGGCAAGTCACATAATCTCTACCTTGGTTTTCTCTACTGTAAAATGGGGATAATAATGGCTCCTACCTCACAGAGTCGTCGTGAGAATCAGATGAGACAATATTTATAAAGCACTTAGCCCAGGGCCTGGCCCATAATAGATGCTATATATGCTTATTCCCTTCCCTCATTCCTGTCCCCACCTAGAGGGGAGGAAAACAACAGGATTGAGGCACTTGGGGGAGGGGGAGGCAGCAGAGTCTGGGTGAAGAGGACAGAGAAACGGAAATCAGTCAATAAACATTTGTTGTTTGGTCATTAGCCACATCTGACTCTGTGACCCCATTTGGAATTTTCATGGCAAACATAACGGAGCGATTTCTCATTTTCTTCTCCAGTGGAATAGGACAAACAGAGGTTAAGTGACTTGCCCAGGGTCACACAGCTAATGCTTGTGAGTTTTGAACTCAGGTCTTCCTGACTCCAGGCCCAGAACTCTATCCTCTGAGCCACCTAGCTGCCCCAAAACATTTATTAAGTACCTACTATTTGCCAGACGCTGTGAGCTAGAGAGACAAAGAAAGTTGAAAGATGGTCCCTGCCCTCCAGGAATTCCCAATATAATGGGGGGGAGGGGGAGAATGGAAAACAACATATGAAAAAAGCTAAAAAAAACAGAGAGAAGGAAGACATGTTGATGTCCTGCATCCAGGAGGTGCTCTGGGCCCTTCCTTAAATGGTGAAGGCTCTGTCCACCAGCCACTCTTTCCAATCAGAGTAGGGGAGGCTCCCCAGAGCAGAGGATTCTGAGGAGTGTCTAGAGACAGTGAGGGAGTCCAGGAGCAGAGCCAGTTGAAAAATAATGGTGGGAACACCCAAAGCCTAATTTGACCTGGGATGGCCCTGCTTCCTTTACCAAGAAGGTCAAGTCCAAAGTGCAAGGACATCAGCTGCCTTGCCAAGTTCCCTCTCCCAGCAGAGCTTTGTCCTCTTCTGTTTTGCTGTTGGGTGGTCATGGCAAAGCCAACGATACTTCCTCCACCCATCTGACAGCTCTCTTGGCTCCACCAGCTTACTGCCCCTGATTGGAGTAGATCTGAAAGGCTTCATTCTAATAACAGAAAGGTGGGTGGAGAGGGAAGGGGAGCACATAAGCTTCAGGCAGGCCACCCTGGGCATTGAAGGAGAAGTGGCAAATCTTCAGTCAGATTTCAAAACTTTCACCACAGACTTCAAAAATTAACATTTCCCCACCATGGATCTCAACACCTAATGGGGAGCAGTTGGAAAGTGAGAGGTCTTTCTTTTAGAGAGACGAGGGAGAGGGAGAGGAAGAGAGAAAGACAGCGATGGAGCCCACGTGTATTACTCAGGTCACTAAGTTTGGCTAATTCCTTTGGAATTCTGGGCTGGTCATATTTACTGAGGGGGTCTTGAGGAATGAGAGTTGGGACCCTTCTTTACTGAAGAACGAAAAAGGTGATTCAGTGGGAGTAGCAAACAAAGCCAGCAAGAGTGCTGCTGACAATCACCCTAGGAGGACATCCCTTTTCACGGCCCGTGCACACCTCCTTCTGCTGTTGTATTCTTGACCATATTCTTCCATAAATCCTCCATAGGGAGCTCACAGGGTTGCCCCACCACATTTTCTTGTCTGGACAGAGAAGAGGGTTTTTTTTTTCTTCTCATCCTTTTTCTTGCCAGTGGTTTCAAGATATGCTAGAGTGAAGAAGATCCACAGGAACATGGTCTTGGGCCCAGACAGGAGAATGGGTGAGTTTTGCATGTCAGCCAGAGTCCAGGCTTCTGTTCATGAAGCCGGGGTGGGGGGGGGAATGACACACGGATGACAATACCAGACACTGACGGACCGGACCGACCTTAAACTGGCCAAGGAATCAGCGTGGGATGATGGGCAGGGTAACCTAAGTGAAAAACAGGCCTTTCATAGTTGGGTGTGGTCTAAGCATTCAGAGCATTCATTGTGTGGGTTCTGGACATTTTTTTAATGTTCTATTGTATTTTTATTTATTTTGTTAATTATTTCCCAATTATATTTTAATCGGGTTTGGGTCACATTCTCAGAAGTACTGCAGGCTTCTTGTTTGACATCTCTTCTCTAAGTAACTTTCTTTTTTTATTTTTATATTAATTTATTTTGATTTATCAATAATCACTTCCATATGCTTTTGAGTTTAAAATTTTTCTCCCCCTTCCTCCCCACCACCTTCCCCAAGATGGCACACAATCTGATATAGGCTATACATTTACATTCCTATTAAACATATTTTCACATTAGTGATGTTGTAAGTAAAAATTAAAACGAACAGGAGGGACCATCAGAAAGAGGAAACAAAACTCAACAGAAGAGAAAAAAAAATAGCAATTCAACTTCCATAGTTCTTTCTTTGGATGTAGATATCATTTTCCATCACAAGGCCTCTAGAGATGTCTTAGAACCTTGTATTGCTGGGAAGGGTTAAGTTTATCAATATTAGTCATCACACAGCATGGCTGTTATTGTGTACAACTTTCTCCTGGTTCTGCTCCCTTCACTCAGCATCAGACCGTACAAGTCTTTCCAGGTTTTTCTAAAGTCAGCCTGCTCAACATTTCTTATAGCACAATAGTATTCCATCCCATTCATAAAACTACAACTTGCTCAGCCATTCCCCAATGGATGGGCATCCTCTCAATTTCCAATTCTTTGCCACCACAAAAAGAGCTGCTAGGAATATTTTTGTACATGTGATGGACTTCAAGTTTTTGGAATAACATTGAACGTTGGAGGGTATTAACAGGATGGTGAAAGGCAGCACGATCAGGCACTCTGAGAAGTGACTGAAGGAAATGCGGACCTAAGGGCTGTCATCAGGCATTTGAAAGGCTGTCATGGCCATGGGTGTTAGTGGGCTTGATCTGTGTGATCCTAGAGAGCAGAGCAATGGGCAGAAAGCACAAGGAGTTAAATGCAGGTTTCCTGACAAGGAGAGTTTTCCAAGACCGGCATGGAGGAGGTATCTGTCTTTCAGCTGACACTGGAGATGGATACTCTTTGGACTCGATACAGACGGACTGCTTGTAGAGAGGACCCCAAGCTTCTTCCTGCCTCTGAGGATAGGTGACTCTGTGAAACTGGTGAGGGAACTGATGAAGCCAGAGAAAGGCAGTCTAAAAACAGACTTAACCTCAGTTCAGGGCATTTTCTGGGTCCTTGGTCGATGATTGGCAACATGTGGCAGCCCACAATCCTCAACCATGCTCTAACAAATCTTAGCTATTCCTTTCAGGAAGAGGATTTCCAGCTACTGCACCCCAGGAGATGGTGTCAGGGAAAGCAGCAGACCGTTCTGAAGAGACTCAAGAGCAGAAGCCCAGTGCTTGGTGTCAGAAAGGAGCCCGAGACCACACTCGGTGAGGACACCCAGCCAAGAGGCCACACAATGGTTGGTACTTTACAGAAAACAGCTTAATACAGTACGCCATCAGAGGAGATTGACAGTGTGAGTGGCCCTTACTGTGGATGTGATCTGGCTAGACAAATCCCTGCGTGGATGTGTGTCTTTTGCACATTACCTGATGTATGCCCTCTAAATAGGATCCCATTTCACGTGTGTTTTGAACATATGTGTTCACCTTGGTCACGTGCTTTCTCTTCCTAGGGGCTCTTCCCCAGTGGTGGTGTGGTTGGGAGGGTACCCCCCCTTATGTAAACAGGGTGTGTGTGTGTGTGTGTGTGTGTGTGTGTGCACACGCGCACGCGATATGTCTCTACTTTTGAACTAAATACTCTCTGGTTGCTTGGTAAAAGGAAATTCACCAGCAGGGGCTTGGGAGCTATGGTTTTGAGTGGGTACTTCCCTACAGAGTGCCTCCAATCTGAGATCTCAGGGGCACACGTGTGAGGGGGCCCTAGGGACTACACCCCCCCTTTACAAATGGATTGATTAAGGGATTGTTTTCACTAGTCACCTCTCTTTCTGCATTTTAAAATGACTGTTCGCAAAAATCCAATGAATACGATTTTTCCTGGCAATGATAGTCTCCTATTAACGACTTGGCCACTGGGAGGTGAATGGTGACCCCTGACAGATCACGTTTCGGAAAGTCTGTCTTGGGTTAAGGGAGATTACAGAAGAAGGGGCTGGCAGCAGGGACACCAGGTACAATGAGGGAAAGCATCTCAAGCCTGAGCTGGGGAGGAACCAAACTAAGTGGGTTGCCACAGGGATGGCAAAGGAACTAGAGAAAACTTCGAGAGCCGGTCATGAGTGATTTTGTTAACCTGTAAAGCCAGGGAGACGCACCAGGAAAGAGGCAGCTCTCCAGACACGCACCTGGATTTCCTATTGGGCTTCTTTTAGACAGAAAGCAACAAAATCTAAGGAAATGCTGCTTGATTCTGCCTTGCCGCTAACAACGAACAGGAATACACTGGGATCCCAGAGAAACAAATTCCCAGGTCAAAAAAGTCCGCTCTGACAAGATAGAGGCAGGAAATGGAACAGACAGCAATTCACCAGCGTTAAGACTTTTCCAGCAAACACCAGCAGTCCTGTGATCTCTGTCACGGCTTCAAACCAAGATGCAGGGACTTCAGTTTGGAGTGAGTTTAAACTCCATTTCAAGATGTGATATGCAGGAAGTACATTGTGCATTACAATTCCTGGCACATAGTAAGCATTTAATATAAGTTTTTTGTTCATTCATTCATTGGTTCTTTCCTTCCTTCATTCATTCATGGGATTCTTTTCTGACTAGCCCACTCTAGCTTCTCCCTGGCAAAAAACAAAAACAAAAACAAAAACAAAAAACAAACAAACAAGAAACACCAAAAGAAGGGGATCTGACTAATTCTCTGTTTCCCCCAGCTACCTCTTCACTCCTTGCCCTGGGACATTACTTTACTCAACAGGCCCAGAGACCTGTGCTAACAAAGGCATCTTCCTATCAAGCCAGCTGCGATGGGTGCCACCCCCAAAGCCAGGTGATAGATGAATCTGTGTGGAAGAGATCCCCGAGAAAGAGCAGACAACGGCGAGACAAAGACCAGCGGAGGGCTGGACCCTGGGGAATACACACATCAGGGCTCAGGAGGAAGAAGAGAAACAAAGAAGAGAAAGGAGGCGCCTCCATGGAGAATGGGAGACCCAGGGCATTGTGATGTCACGGAAGCCAAGGGAACGGAGCTTCCAGAAGGACACGTGGTCAGAAGGTTTGGTCGGAACACTGGGCTTCCACCAACGGAGAGGACTCTCGGCTGATTGTAGCTGACCATTTGGGGGTACTGTTGCAAGGGAAAGGCTCTCTGGGATGTGTGGGGGCAGAAAGGGCTCCTATCCGCTATGTCTGCTCAGTTTTTAATAAGTGCAGCGATAAAAACGCTTTTTTTTAAAAAAAGAAGCTCAGCGTAAAAGCAGAGGAAACCAGAGACTAGAGGGGGCCCCAGGTTCAAGCGAGCACAGGCTTGTTCAAGCTAGGAAGGGCCGGCAGGACTGGAAGGCAGATGGGAACGAGCCTAGAGAGAGACCATTCTGGTGCTAGAGATTGGGACGGTCAAGGGCCCGAGGAGACAGGTGGTGAGGTCAGAGCATGGGTGGACACTTCAGCCTTAGAGAGGAGGAGGGAACGCTCTTTCTGGGGAAAGGAGAGAAATAAGGGGGAAGACAGGAGAGAAAGTGCTTCTAACTCCGGAGAATGAAAATGAAAAATAAAATGAACTAGAATTCAAGGTTCGAAAGCACTTCACATGTGTTATCTCATTTGATGCTTACAACGACCCTAAGAGGGAGATGCTTTTTTAAATCCTTATTTTACAGATGAAGGAAACTGAGGCAGAGAGAGGTTGGGAGATTTGCCCAGGGTCATCCACCGAGGACTTGGGTTCACACCTTGCTTCCCAAGCTTATTGCCTGTCAGGTTCCTGCTCTATAAAATGAGAGGGTTGGGCTGTGCCGCCTCTGAGGCCCCTGCTAGCCTTTTCTGATCTGGACGGCCTTGGACTGCGCCAAAGAACACACGTGCCTGCCTCGACCAGCCTCTACGGGGCTGTCTGTGAGCCTGCGTCCGCAGATCCACCGGGGACATAAAGGAGACTGAGAACACTGCCTAGGACGATTCAGCGCTTCACCCCCGCCAATTTGTGGCCATGCCCAGGTGCTACACACACACATACACACACACTCATATACACACAGACACACACACTCACATACACACACACACACACACTCACATACACACAGACACAGACACACTCATACACACTCACACTTACGCACACACACACACAGACACCCGTCACAGAGAAGTGTTCTAAGAGCTCCGTTCCCAAATGGCGCTCCCCCACCCTCACCCCCTCCTAGATGGCGTGCATCTTTCCCCTCAGTTCTGGGATGGCCGAGGAAGTCTCCATCCAGAGGGTCATTCAGTCAACAAGCATTTTTTATGTGCCAGGCGCCTTGTTAAGCTCTGGGAATACAAAGACAAAGACAGTCCCTGCCCGCAGGGAGCTTACATTCTCTTGGGGGAAGACAGTACACTAGCGGGAGGCGGCGGGAGAGAAGGTGCCGGGTGAGAGGGGCATGATGATGGAATTCTGCGGGAGACGCAGAGAAGGCTGGCCCGGGCGCCCTTCTTAAACAGAGGGAGGGGCCACTGGGGTGGAGGAAGTCCCTCCCCCCCATCCCCGGCTCCAGCTCTGAGCAGTTTCCTAGACAGAAAAGGGAGCTTGGGGGGTGGGGGGAGGGGCTGATTCCCCAGCTTCTTCCGGGGCCGAATACAGCGGAGTGAGCATCTGGGCAAAGGGCAGCTGTCCCAGGTGGCCATTGCCGGGCTCCTGTCAGTCACCAAGGGAGCTCTAAGGGCCTGAGGAGGGACCAGCCGGCAGGATGGACACTGGCCTTCCACAGAATCCTGAAAAGGGGGAGGCCAGGAGGGCTGAGACGAGGCAGCGGGGTATGGCGGTGGGGGTGTGCTGCGGCAGAGAGATGAGGGGGCGGGGGCAGAGAATGTGTCCTGGGGAAATCTCCTTGTCCCCAACCAGCTGACTGACGGATGGCTCCGTCCCCTGGCGAATGAGCAGAAGATGAAGGAGGGAAGGGGCCCATCTACTCCAGGGAAGGAAAAGACAAAGCACCTCCACATGCCTCGCCTGAACAGGGCTGATGAAAGCCGGTTGGAGCCAAGAAGGAGAAAAGCACGGGGAGGGGAAGCCGATCAGAGCAGAGCCCCAGTGGTGCCCGGAGGAAAGGGAAGAGACAAGAAAGGAGGCTCCTGCCTAGAGAGGGAGAAGAGCTGGGGGAGGAAGACCGATAAAGGTGTGGCTGCGGGAAACAGCCAGCAGAGAGAGAGAGACAGAGAGAGACAGAGAGAGAGGGAGAGAGAGAGACAGAGAGAGAGGGAGAGAGAGACAGAGAGAGAGGGAGAGAGAGACAGAGAGAGAGAAAGTCAGAGAGAGAGAGAGAAAGTCAGAGAGAGAGAGAGAGAGAAAGTCAGAGAGAGGGAGACAGAGACAGAGATATGATTCGGGAGTTAAGGTCCTTGGGAGAAGTATGGGGAAACCATTAGAGCTCCTGCCTTGTGCTCAGAGCTTCCATGATAGAGAGTCACTAAGCTGGCAGGTGAAAGGGTGTTCCCCCCCTTTCTTCCTTCCCAAACCACTGCTGCCCCAGTGTGGGCAATGCAGGCTGGACAGCAGCAGCAGCAGTGGCGAAAATGGGTCTCCACTCTTGGCTTCTGCCCACTGATTACTGGTCACCAGGTGTGGCTGGTATGGCTCTTGGGGCTGCAGGCCTACCTTGTACACCTGGGCAGCATGAGAGGGGGGACAAGGGCTTGGGCTGTGCTCTGCTCCATCTACTAAGGCAGGATGAGGAAGGAAGAGCTGTCGTGGACATCCTGTAATGGAGGCTATCTGGCCAGGCGGGGTGAGAGGGGCTCCTTTCCCTTGGCCAAAGGTACTACCTGACTCAGGACGTGCAGGGGAGTTGGGTGAACCCAGGGCTACTGCCCCACCCGTTCCCATCCTCTTGGGCATCCACCCTGCCATGAGTGACCAAGTTGGCTCTGCATAGAGCCTGCCTGGGGGCCAGGACATGCCAGCCTTCGTTGAGAACAAAGCCAACCATGCTTTCCATCCCCATCCATCAGCAGGCTCTTCCCTTTGTCTTGTCCTGCTCTCTCAAGGAGCTGGCTCTGGGTCATCTGGGGAGGGGTGTGTGGGGTGTCAGCTGAACTCAGCTGAAAGGCACCTTCAGACTGGAGGCATTTTTTAAACTCAGAAGCTTATTTAGGAAAGGCGGCTTTTGGTAGGAGCTCAGGGTCATGGCAAAGACTGGAGTTAGTAGGAAGCCCTGCCAGGGTTTCCATACAGTTTCCATACAGTGCCCCGTCTTGCCTAACTAGCCTCACAAGCAATTTGCACTCTCTTGGGTTTTTCATTTCTACATGGAAGGGGTTGACCCAGATGACCACACAGGCTCCTCCCAGCTCTCCATCTATGATCCTATCAACTGAACTTACTTTGCAGTGAATATGCTCCAGGTAACATTCTAATTTTGTGATAAAAAAATCTTTGAGTTATTTTCTTTCCTTTCCTTTTTTTTTTTTTTGGCTAGGCAATGGGGTTAAATGACTTGGCCAGAGTCACACAGCTAGTAAGTGTTATGTGTCTGAGGCCGGATTTGGACTCAGGTCCTCCTGAGTCCAGGGCTGGTGCTGTATCCACTGGGCCACCTAGCTGCCCCTGAATTATTTTCAATTAGAAATATATGGCTCTTAATGCATATAATTTTCTATTGAGGCTTCATAGATACAGAGCTGGAAGAGAACCCAGAAGCACATCAATCCAACTCCCTTATTTTACAGATGACGAAACTGAGGCCCAGGGGAAGATAAGGGACTTATGCAAGTGGTAAGTATAAGAGGCAAGATTTGAACTCAGGTCCTCTGATACCAGACTCAGTTTGATTTCCAGTGTTTCATCCTGTCACTAAGGGTGAGGTACAGAGATTAAGTGGATGTGTCCCAACAGTATACTTCATTTTTCAAACGTTTTTGTCACAGATTGTATATTTATCCTGTGTAATCTACTTATACATGTAAATATAGTTTCTCGTGATAGAATGTAAGTCCTTGGGGACAGGCACTGTTGTGTGTGTGTGTGTGTGTGTGTGTGTGTGTGTGTGTGTGTGTGTCTTCAGAGCCTAATGCAATGCCTGGCACATGGCAAGTATTTAATAAATGATTGTAATTTTATTTCATGTTTTCATATCTTAATCAATCTAAAATCATATAATTTGTACTATGAATAAACACAAAAAGTGTCAAAGGGTCACTGGGTGTCTTTTGGCCAAGACAGAAAGGAAAGCGGCTGAGTAGGGTCCAGGGCTATTTGGAGAAAGGCTGGCCTTTGCTTAGGAAGGAAAGGAAGGAGGTAGGGCCTAAGTAGCATATGTGCTTTGGTTGTGGTGGCGGAAGGGTGATAGTGGGGAGTGAAAGATGCAGATCTACCTGTTCTAGAGGGCTCCAGATTCTAGAAGGGACAAAGACAAACCAGCAGGTGTCACATGTGGCAAGGTTTGGAGGTTTAGGATGGAAAATAAGAAATACTTCCTCTTCTGATGACCCCCTCCCACTAGGTAAGTGGACCAGCCAGATTTCTTTCAGACTGCCCCTTTCTCCGTCTGACAGGCAGCTTCCAAACCCCTCAGAGGGTTTGCCTCTAGATTAGGCTTGGCACAAGGTAGGCCATCTCTGCTCTGTCCTGCAATCAAGGCCTGAGCTTTGCAAGTTGGGTATGGGTCTGAGCAGCAGGAGATGCTTCTGGATTCAGCCCCTGGAAAGCTCTGCTGGTTCAGAGGGGCAGAATCTCAGGGTCCCTGTTGGTCTGAGATTCGTGCCCTGCTTATTCCTCTGCAGGCTGGGCTAGATGCTGTCAGTGAGACCCTGCTCTGAGCTGGGGGTCTGAGCCACAGGGCAGCAGGAGCAGCTACTTCTGAACTTCCTAGGTAGGGAGGCACTGGATGTGCAATCAAGAAAGGAGAAATCTAAATAAACCTCAGGGGGGATGATCATTCGGGAGGCGGGTGAGGAGGAGGAGGTGTAGACCTGTGTGCAAAGGAGGGACTCTTGACTTGTCCCAAGCCCAGGTCCTTTCCAAGAGGAGCAGATGGGCTATTCTGCTGTTTTGTGTGTTTCTGCTTCTGCTCATAGGCTTCTGAGAGTCTTTTGTATTGTTTGTATTTTCTATGAGGCAAAAGAAAGATCATCCCTAAATGATTTGTTACCTTGAGTGCTTGTACAGGAGCAGGAAAAACTTAGACAAAAGCCAAAAGATTGCGAGCTTTTTCCAAGACTGACTTCAGGCGGGGGTAAAGAGATAATGTCTCTTCTGGTTTCACACTCGGGGCTCAAACCTTTGGGAATCCGGAGTCTTGGGAGGTGCTCAGTCACTCTGTTTAAACGGAGTTGGCAGAGAGAACACAGCTGTGGGAGTCAGGCCCTCAGAGAGGAGACCCTTTGCTCCAAGAAGCCAGCAGCCTCTTGGGGGGTCAGTCACACAGAGTGGTGGAAAGGGAAAGGCTGACCGGGGGATGAGGATGCCTCTTTCCGTCAACATTTAAAAGTCAAGAACAAAAAGGCCCTCTGAAATACCAATCACCCTCTGAAACTGCTCTGAAAGTTCTCAGGTAAAGTCTCATAACTTTCTAGGCAGCTGGGTGAAAAGGGCCCAAGGACACATTTCTCTTTTGCATCAAATGACGCCGGACTGGGCTAGAGATCTCACTACTGAATTCCTCGTTACCTATTTGGAATGCTTTTAATCGGGCTGCTCTGTTTCCAGCTGCTGGAACAGGCTGCCCAGGACCACTCCTCGGGATTTAAAGGCGCTTTGAAAGGAGCTGATTCCTGCTCCTAGAGCAGCCCTCAGAGCAGGATACGCAGAAAGCTGTCTTTGCTCCATGGAGTGATTCAGCGGAGCATCCGCGGGGGGGGCAGCAAAGGCTGCACGAGGGACCCCCAGGAAGGAGACCGCTAGCTCCACACTCACGCAGGCACATGCAGGCGCGTACTCAGAGGGCCGGGCGCCTGTGCTGCCCCTGTTTCCACCCCAGAGAAAGCCCTTCAGAGTTGGGTTGGAGCTGCGGCGCCCTAAGGTCACAGCCCCCCGTGAAACTGGATGGCTTTTCGATACCAGGGCTCTGCTTGGGCAATCTGTTTTCTCCTGTGCTCTTCCACAAGTCTCCGTTCAGAATACAGATTCAGGTCCCGACCCCTGGCCAGAATGCTCACCCACAAACTCTGCTTCGCTGAAGGACTTTTGGAAAATCTGAAAAGCAGCTGAAAGTGCAGCTCCTTTCTGGAACGAGGCTGGCTGTCTTCTCCGCTGCCGGGAGGCCCTGGCGTGAGCCACAGGCAGGCCCAAGGCCCCCAGCTCTGACTGCTGTCCTGGTCTAGTAGGGACTTGCCAGGACAGAAGTAGGGGTGTGCTCCAGGGACACAGCCACCACCCTGCTGATCCAGGTGCCCCATAAGACTCAATCCTTGTCCTTCATCCTTCTCCCTCTGGACTCTCTTCATCTCAGCTTCCATGAACTGAACCAACATCTCTATGCAGGTGATTCTCAGATCCACTCGTCCCAGCCCTGACCTCTCTCTTGACATCCATTCTCACATTACCAACTGCTTTTCTGGACAGCTCAAACTCAGCATATGCAAAACTGAACCTATTATCTCTTCCACCCTGCCCCCCAACCCTCCTCTCTTCCTAACTTCCCCAGTGGGGTCAAAGGCACCACCTTCCTCTTAAGAGTCACTCACAATGAAAATCTCCAGTCCCTCTTGCTTACCTCACATAGCCAATCATTTGCAGCCAAGTGGCGCACTGGGCCTGGAGTCAGGAATCCAACCTCAAACACTTCCTAGCGGTGTGACCCTGGGCGCTTAATCTTTGTCTGCCTCAGTTTCCTCTTCTGTGCAGGAGGAATGAGAGCAGTACCCATTTCACAGAGTTGTAAAGATCCAGTGAGATAATAATTGTAAAGCACTCAGCACAGTGTCTGGCACATAGTAGGTGCTATATAAATGCTTATAAAAAACAAAAAACTTGTCATCTCTGTCTGCAGAACATCTGCTGCACACACCCTTCCCTTCTGCTGATGTGGACCACCACCCCAGTTCAGGCACTCACAGTCTCCTCTCTGGACTTTTGGAAAACCTCCGACCTGGTATCCCTGCCTCAAATTTCTCTCGCTCCAATCCATCCCCCACTCAACTGCCAAGGTGCTTTCTCTCCAGTGCAGGTCTCACCACTGTCACCTCCCCAAAAGAATCCTGGCCCCTTATGGCCCGCAGGCCCAGATAGAAGCTGCCCCTCTACGGCTCTCCACCAGGCTTCCGTGCTGATATCCCTGCTGTGCCTTGCCCACCATACTCTGTCTCTGGACTGGTAGACAGATGAAGCCACCAAGCCTGTCCTGTGTGTCCCTGTCCCTGTGACTCACCACAACCACTTCGTGTCACTGCCACCACAAACCGATGGTCCGACCTGCAGGCCCCGTGTCCTGGATCTGGCTCCAGGGCTGCCTGCTCTGTGACCGGGGGCTATTTAATAGACCTACCTTTCCACGTTCAAAGGGCTCGGCCAAATGGGAAGCAATAGGTGATATTCCGTGTTGATTTCCACCCTTTCCATAGCGCCTCATAGGGGTTCACCAGCATCGCACACTCTGGTGTGCCTGCTATACAGACACCCAGGAACACACCCAGCGGGTCCCCACCTTTCCTTACACTGAACCAGTATTTGCAACCAGTCATGTTTGTCAGGTTGGGACCACAGGCTTCCTCCCTGTTTGTCTTGGACCTCTCCCCCCAACATATACCCTGGGATCAGACATTCCCTGCCAAGAGGGGCAGGCATGTGGCTGCCTGGGTGTTACAAGCTCTGCCCATCTCCTGGAGAGGGAGGAGAAGCCCAGGCCATCTCCAGGGTCCTTTCTGAACTTTCAGATGACTTTCTTCTCTCCAATAAGCAGCTCTCCAACTTAGCCCCTTCTTGCTTCTGCTGGCTGTGGGCCCAAGGCCCCTCATGACCTGGAGCCATTGCTGTTATTTATCAGGTGCATTTTATTAAATTTGTAACTTTAAAAAAAGTGGGTGAAGGAAAAAGAGGACAAACCAGGGGGTCCTCTAGGCAAACAGGGTCTCGCTGGAGCCAGCTGAACTGTGCCAGCAGCCCACCAGAAGACACAGTCACCAGCCTGATCTCCCATGACTGGCCTAGGAAAACCTTGGGAGCTTAGAAGGGGAGATTGCACTTGGTGAAGAGAGGGGACAGCCAACCCCAGTTAGCCTCAGGCTTCTGACAAGGTGGTCTGTATCTCTCTGTACAGCTGTTTTGTATCAGAGTCCAAAGACGCTTGGCTAGGTGGCCCGCTGAGGGTCCTCCCGGCTCTGAGATCCCAGGCAGAAAGCAGCAGCAGTATGCTTCCATCTGATCAGTAGTCTGTGTGTGTGTGTGTGTGTGTGTGTGTGTG
>NW_020953954.1:1597394-1608465 GCF_900497805.2 Vombatus ursinus | reverse complement strand
GCCTCTTAGACCAGCCAGCCCTCCTCCTCAGGTGCCACAGTGGCAAACACACACTGCGCAAGGCAAGAGTCCCAGTCCTTCTCTGGCCCGGCTTACCGGCCTCCCTCTTGCCTAGGCCCTCTTTCCTCACTGTCCTTGTTGGATTGTGCTGCAGCTGAATGACTTCAATGACTCCCACATCCCTCCTGCTCTGCCAGGTTGAACCCCTCCCTCCGCTATGAAACCTTCCCGTTGACTGGAGGCTGCTTGTATGAATAGAACCAGTAGGGGGCACTGGTGAGCAAGGCAGGCTCAGCTGTCAATCCCTTTGAGCCCAGCTTCCCCGCTAGGAGGAATGAGTTTCCTTTAAGCCCTTGCCCCTGAACCATGGAGGAACATGGCTACTTGCTCCAGACCTCAGCGGCTCTTGGCACTGCGTTGTTTCCATCGGTGAGGGGGTATTTTCCTAGGGATGGGGGTGCCTTTTTTTTTTTAGGTTGCTCATTAAAACAATGAATAAATAAATGAGGAGGGGGGAGAGGAAAAAAATAATGTAAAAAAAATCATAATATTCAGCCTGAACTGGGCTGTCCGTCTCACAGCTGCACCAAAATCGAGTTATTCTTCCCTATTTTGCTTCTATCGTGCTCCCTGAAACAATCGTTCAGAATCTTTTCTTTCCTCCAAGATGGTGATGTGGGCCACAGAAATAGGGATGTTTGGACAAAGGTAATTTTGCAGATGAAGAGAGCCGGTTCTGTTTTACAGCAACAGGGAGAGGAATGGCCGAGGCCACTCACGCAGTCCTCACGCAGCATCTGCAGGTTCTTGCTGGTGCAAGGTCCCCGATCTGGACACATCTGACTTCTCCTGGTCATTTCTTGGCCTCACAGAGTCCCAACCCTCCAGCAGGTCCTTGTGGCTTAGCTTGCAGCAGCTGTCTTTTGGCAACTCCCTCTGCCTTCAAAGGCTTCCCTCCCTCCCATCTCACCACCCCCCTTCCCAAAGGTCAGGGTCAAAGTATATTTCGGGGTCTGGGTAGCTGGTCCAGCAACTTAGGTCCCTCCTCCCCATGAAAGTAGGATGGATGGGGGATGCTTGGGTTTGGAGTGTAGGGGCTACTTCCTAGACTCTTCTCAAACGCAAATACTAGGAACACATTGGTTTTCTTTGCATTTATGGGGATGTAACATTTGTATTGTCTGCTCAATGTGCTTTCCCTTTCTTTACACTGTGCTCCAGTGAGAAGCTAAGGAGCTTTGTCCTTCCTCCCTCTTACAGTCAAACTTCTGGAAAGAACTATCTATCCTTGCTACCTCCTTTCTCAGCTCTGCCACTTGGCTAAAACTTACAGATGATCTCTGACATACTGAATCTGAGGAGTTTTCCCCGTCTCACAGCGATACAAGGACACTCCCCAGGTCTCTCTGAAGAACTCTAAATGGATCGGGAGACACGGAAGACATGGGCACAGGACCGCCCAGCCTGGCCTGCTCAAATCGGAGAAGGCTCTATGCTCTATGAGAAAAGCAGAAGTGCAGTAGCTCAAAAGAAATGTGAGAGGCACAGATTCAGAAGCATCTCCCTCCCAAATGTTCACGTGGACTATTCGTGCCCAACCTGTGGCAGAGCCTTCCAAGCTCATATTGATCTGATCAGCCACGGTCACTGACCCCAACGTTGTGATGTCATTTGGGCCCTCCTCAAGCACAACAGCCAATCAGCTGGGAACAGTGCTGGCCCGCCTCCTCCTCCAGGCGCTTTCTCTCCTTGGCTTCCCTGAGATTGTGCTCTTCTGGTCCCCCTTCTCCCGCAGTGTCCCTTGCCAGATCATCCCCAGGGGCTCATCTCCTCTCCTTACACTTTCTCCTCCTTTGTGATTTCATCTCCTCCCATCTTTCAAGCATCGTTTCAACTTTGATGGCTCAAAATATATAGCCAACTCACATCTCTCTGTGAACTCTGCCCCACAGGGCCAACTGCCATAGATATACACCTGGCTCTTAGATATCCAGGTAGCACCTTGAATTTATTTTGTACAAAGCAGAGCCGATTCTCTTTGTCTGAGAACTCACTCTTCCTCCAATGACCCCCATTTCTGGATGATGGTGTACGCCATTATCCATAAGAAAAAAGGTTTTGAACAGTTGCTTCAGGGAGCATCATAGAGGCTAAAATCAAGAACAATAAAATGATTTTTATGATATCAAAAATCAACAAGCATTTATTAAGTGCTTACTGTGTGCTTGGTCAGGGCATCTAGGTGGCATAATGGATAGATTGCCAGACCTTGAGTTAGGAAGACTCCCGAGTTCAAATCTGGCCTCTGACATTTACTAGCTGTGTGACCGTGGGCAAGTCACTTAACTGTCTGCCTCAGTTCCTCATCTGTAAAATGAGCCAGAGAAGGAAATGGCAAAACACTCCACTATCTTTGCCAAGAAAACCCCAACCGGGGTCACAAAGAGTTGGACGTGACTGAAAATGACTGAACAATGTGCTAGGCACTATGTTTAATATAGAGACAGAAAAAAAAAGAAATAGTCCCAGCTCTCAAGGAGCAGCATTCTAAGGGGGGAGACAACATAAACAAATCAGGACACACAAGGTCAATGAATAGATAGACAGCCAGCCAGATAAATGGAAAGTAATATTAAGAGGGAAAGACACAAGTACTGGGGGCAGTTGTGGGGTGAGGTGAGACTCTCCCAGCCCTCTTACAGAAGGCAGTACTGGACATGAGTCTTGAAGGAAGCCAGAGATTCTTGGAGTCAGAGGTGAGAAAGGAGAGCAGGCCACGTGTGTAGAGCGATAAGTAAGTTGGTTCGGCTGGACAAGAGATTGTGGAGAACCCGTCAGTCAACAAGCATGTGTTTGCTGTTTTTTCAAGTGCTGGAGGGGAGTAGAATATAAGTAGATCAGAAAGGTCAGCATGGGCCAAGATATGAAGAGTCTTAAATGCCAAACAAAGGACTTTATGTTTGAATCTGGAGGCAACAGGGAGCTGCTGGAGTTCATTGAGTGGGATCAGGGGGGTGAAGTCGTCAGACTCGCCTTTTAGGAAGATCAGCTGAATGGAGGATGGATAGGAGTGGAGAGAAACCTGAGGCAGGCAGACTCGCTGGCAGCTATTGCAATAGCCCATGTGTGAGGTGATGATGGTCTGCACCAATCAAGCAATCAATCAACTAACACTTATTAAGTCCCTACTATATACCAGGCACTGTGCTAAGCACTAGGGGGCACAAAAAGAAGCAAAAGACAATCTCTGTCCTTGAAGAACTTGCAATCTAGTGGGGGAGACAACATGCAAACAAATACATACAAAGCAGGTTCTATACAGGATAAATAGGAAATATTAAATATTTAGCAGAGGGAAGACACTTGAATGAGGAGGGGTTGGGTGACTGCTGTGTCAGAGGAGATAAGATGCCCTGTTGGAGGGATGCTTCCGAGGTGAAATGCACCAGAGATGCTGCAGAGGTGAAACTGACTAGAGGTGCTGCAGAGGCGAAACTGACTAGAGGTGCTGCAGAGGTGAAACTGACTAGAGGTGCTGCAGAGGCGAAACTGACCAGAGGTGCTGCAGAGGCGAAACTGACTAGAGGTGCTGCAGAGGTGAAATGGACAGGCCCTGGCACCAGCTTGGATCTGGGGGTGAGAGAGGGAGAAGCCCTGGATAACTCCTAGGTTGGGAGCCTGGAGCATGGGAGAATTGGGGGTATTGTGGACGGAAGGTCTGGGGGAAACAT
Source organism: Vombatus ursinus (assembly GCF_900497805.2). NCBI lineage: Eukaryota > Metazoa > Chordata > Mammalia > Diprotodontia > Vombatidae > Vombatus > Vombatus ursinus. The sequence goes on along the minus strand of NW_020953954.1, from coordinate 1,604,734 downwards.
GACAAGTTTGAGATGCCTGTGGATGGAACTGAGGCAGAGAGAAGTTAGGATTTGTCCGTTCAGGCCAGGTCTCCTTTGCGGGGAGGGGGGGCCCTCCGAGGGGCAGATCGCAGATAGAGGGCGGGAAGAAGGCACCGGGACTCCCCGAATACAGAAAAGGACAAACTCAGGAAACTGAGGAAGGGAAGGGGAGTGCCTTCCCTTTGTGGTCATTCCACCTATGGGGGGGAAGCTGCGGCTGGAACCTCAGCGGTGAGAGCCGTCCTAAGGCAGAGAGGGAGGTCCTGCAAAGTGAACCCCACCCCCACGCCGGTCACCCACGCCCTAGGCAGACCGGGTTCAGTGCGTTCGCAAGAGTGGTCGCCAGGAGGCATTCGCGGGGATGGCGAACTGCGCAGACGCGAATCTGTCCTGGAACATCCGGGCTCCGCAGGGGGGTGGGGCGAAACTCAAAAGGTGTCGGAAGCGGAAGCTGCCCCGCCCCCCGCCGGCTGTTGCTGGGCAGGGCCCTAAGTACGCCTGCGCAGTGAGGCTGCGCGCCGCGCGCCGGGGGCGGAGCCTGGGCGGGGCCAGCCGGGCGCTGAGTCAGCTGACGAGCCCGTGGAGGCGACCGCGGAGGAGGAGGAAGAGGAGGCGCCGGCCGTCTGGGGTCCCGGTCCAGGCGGTGAGCGGGTGACGCGGCCATGGCGACCACCGTCAGCACCCAGCGGGGCCCGGTAAGGCGGGGGGGGGGCCTTGGGACGGACGCCTCTGATCCCCGCCCCCGTCCCCGCTGCTCGGCCTCGGGGGGAGGGGCTGGCCTCTGTAATCCCCTCCCCCCCATGGTGGGATCCTTGGGCGGGGGCCGTCCCCAGGGTAAAGGCAGACGAGCGAGTTTGGGGGTGTTCCTCCCCAGGTCGCCCCGCCCCTCCTCACTCTGTAGGGGGCTTTGCGCGACCCCCCCATCGGGCAGCGGGGGCACAGTCGGTGGTGTTGTGTGCCTGGGGGGGCCCGACAGCAGGGGTGGTCTGCCGTGCCCCCGATCCTTGCCCTGACTCAGCCTCCAGCGGGAGGGGGAGGGCAGGGGAGCCTGGCTCTCTGAGGGCTCCCCCGCAGACTTGGGGCCCCCCCCCGCAGACTTGGGGCCCCCCCCTTCCGCCCCGTGGGAGTGCCGCAGAAACCAGCGCAGCCCTTTGGGCAGGGAGAGGCAGCTTCCCTGCTGCGGGAGGACCCGCCGAGAGCCGTGCCAGCTGCCCCCGTGCCGAGAGCCGTGCCAGCTGCCCCCGTGCCGAGAGCCCCGCTGGGCTGGGAGGCGGCGGAAGTGGCCTCATCCTCAGGGGCTCGTGCCTTTGTCCGGCCGGGAGGTGAGCGGTGCCCGCTCAGATGGCAGAGAAAAGGGCCTAGTCAGTGCCGCCCCGTGCCAGACCTGTCGGGCAGCTCCCAGAGCGGAGGCTGAGCCCAGCCCGTCGGCCGTGGACTCCTCCCGTGCCTTTGTCCTTTTTGGGATGTGCTGGGGGTCCTCGGGCTGCATGCAGCACGTCCTCCTTCTCCTCAGTCTGGCGGTTTGGTCTTCGGAGGAGGAGCAGGTGAGGGTGACATGATGCCAGTTTCTGAAAGGGCCCTTTTCCACGAATTGGAGTCTGGGTCTTGTGCAGACAAGTCCCAACCTCCCCCCACACCCTTACATAAGTGAGCTGGCGAAGGATCCTGGGCCGCTGCTGCTGGTTAGTCCTTTCAGTCGTGTTGGGCTCTTCATGACCCCATTTGGGGTTTTCTGGGCGGAGGTACTGGAGTGGTTTGCCATGTCCTTCTGTGGCTCATTTTACAGATGAAGAAACTGAGGCAAAGGGGCTTAAGAGACTTGCCCAGGGTCACACAGCTAGTCAGTGTCTCAGGCCAGATTTGAACTCAAGTCCCTCCGGATTCGACTGTGCCAGCGTGGCTGTGGTCCATCCCTAATCCTCCATCTGCTCCTTGTGTGAGAGGCTGAAACCTGGGCACCGAAGGCCTGAGCTAGGAGCTACACCGGCTTCGTGGGTGCTGCCGGATGTCTCCCCGAGGACAGGCTTCCCCAGGACCTCTCCTGCAGCCTGACGAAAGTGCGTCTGGAGGAGCCAGAATTTTCTCTTGCCCCTTTTGTGACCTGTGCCCAGCATTTCCTCAGGCCGTCTTCAGGGAGGAAGCTGAGCTGTGGACCCCTGGAGAGCCCGGGGGCTTCCTGCCTCCAGCCGTGTGGGCTTCATTGGTGGCGAGCCCTCTGCTTCTGAGAACCTCAGGGTCTGCTGGCCCGTGGGCTTTCTCAGCGATGATTATGGACTCGCTGCTTTCGGCCCACGGCAACCCCTCCTTCTGGTCACCCACGTTTGCAACTGAGGCGTCGTCCTGGACTCCTCGCTCTCTCGGCCCCACGTGCAGACTGTTGCCAAGGCCTCTTATAGAGTCTCCTCTGACCCAGACCCTCACCCCCTCATGCCTGGAGCGGGGGTCTGCCTGCCTCAGGCTCCCCCCTCCATCCCATCCTCCACTCAGCCACCAAAGGGATTTTCCTGAAGCCCACGGCTGACCACGTCCCCCGCCCACTCTGTGACCTCCACTAGCTCCCTGTTACCCCCAGAATAAAAGCCCTCTCTAACCTGCCCACCCCCCATGACCCTGACCGCATTTACTTCCATGAGGAGTTGGAGGAAGACCGCGTCCCCAGCACGTGACAACCACATCAGTTCTTCCCCGGAAAGGACTTTGATCCCATTTTTTCTTTGGCAAGAATGCTGACTCCTCAGTGCTAAAGTGCGAGGAAGTCAGAGACAGAAATACCAGCGTGTTCATAGCAGCCCTTTATGTGACAGCAAAAAAAAAAAAAAACGTGGGAAGGAAGGAAGTGAGGCCAGTCGATAGAGACAGCTTGGTCTCCAAGTCAGGAAGACCCGAGTTCAAATCCAGCCCCAGACACTTCCTGGCTGGGTGACCCTGGGCAAGTCACCTCACCTCTGTTTGCCTCGATTTCCTCGTCTGTAAAATGGGGATAATAACGGTTCCTCCCTCCCAGGCTTGTTGTAAGGATCGCAGGAGCTGATTTTGTAACAAGCTTTGCCAACGTCAGGAGCCACACAAATGCTGGCTGTCAATGGGAGAACAGCTGAGACGGTGGTGTTGTGGGAGGATGGTGATGACTAACATTTATGTAGCGCCGACTGTGTGTCAGGTCCTGCACCAAGCTCTCACAACACGAGTCTCTGATTGTCACGACAACTCTGGGAGGGAGATGCTGTCGTTAGCCTCGTTTTCCAGCAGAGATGAAGGAGGGGTGGGAGGTATTCAGGGCATGGAGGCCCTGGAAGGACCTTAGCGATGCAAGGAGGCAGGCGGGGTGGAGGGGTGTTCTGGGGTGAGGTGGCCTCAGGCCTCGGCAGCTATGGCCAAGAGTGTGAAGCTCAGGTGAGTTAGGGTGCCTAGGAGAGGGCGGTCCCGGGGCAGTCCTGGCCAGAGACGGGAAGGACCCGGACCACCTGGGGAGGTGGCAGGTGCCAGGAAAGAGGGGACTGTAGAGAAGGGAGCCCGAGGCAGGGAATGAGAGGACTGGGGGGCAGGTGAAGGAGCAGGAGAATGAGGGTTGAGCTCAGGAATTCAGCCCGAGGCTCTGGCTAGCTTGGGGGTGGGGAGGATTTGGAGGTGCTGCTGCCTCACCTGTCTGTACTGGCTGAGCGTGGGTCTGGAATCCTGAATTTTGTACCTAGCAGCCAGTCCCTGGGGCAGCTGTGTTGGTTTGGCTGAAGGGCCAAGAGAAGAAGGAGCCTTCTGGGCCAAGCTCTGGCACAACCGGCCCTGACTTCTTCCCGGCCCCTCCCTCAGCCACCTTGTACCCCCTTTGGCTGGTTTCCTTTTAGGGTCCTCTGAACTGGAGTCGCCATTTTGTCTTGATCCCCCTAACAGGACCGAGTGAGCTGGGTCTTCTGGCCCCCTTCACTTCCTGTTGTCTCATCCCAGATCCTCCAGCTTGGGTCCTGCTGTGTTGGGCTCAGGTTCCAGGATTCCCACCCCCACCCCCCACCATTTTTGCCTGCTTTAGTGATCAGAGAGGTCCCTGGAAGGAAATCACAGGTGGTGTCCCTGTCCCTGGCCACACACACACACACACACACACACACACACACACACACACACACACAGCTGAACTTTGGGCTGTTTTGGTTTAACTGAGTATTCAGGATAACTTGGCCTCCAGCGGGATTCCAGCCTTCCCAGCTGGAGCTACCAGTTTGCAGAGTCCCACAGCCGCCCACGTATTAGGCTTCTTGCAGTCCACCCCTCATCCCAGGACCACTTGGTCCTCATGGGAATTAAGAGGAGATGAAGTTTCTGTAGCTTTTTGGGGTCAGCAGAACACTGAGCAGCCATGATCTCATTGTTGTTTCACAACAGCCCCAGGGGAGGGCAGTCGGAAGGTGTGAGGGTAGAGTTTCCAGCCTCACTGGGTGTGGCTCCCACCCTGTCCAGACTGGTCACCATGCCATGTCCTGGCTCCTTGGTGCCTCTGGGGCCGGCCATTCACCTTCCCAAGACAGGATCAACTCAGACACCCTCTTCTGTGTCCAGTTGCCTCCATGAACTGCCACCTTGGATTTAACTATTTGGGGTGTGTGTGTGTGTGTGTGGCCTGCACGTTTATATTGTATGCACATCCATATGTACATGTCTTCCCCATGAGAAATGGAAGCTCCTGGCGAGGAGGAATCGCCTTATTCTTTGTACTCGTACCCAGGGTCTGGCACACAGTAGGTGCTTAATGAAATGTAGTTGATTGATTGAGGTGCTCATGCCCAGCCACACAGCTGGGAAGCAAGGCAAGGTGGGTGTCCTTGGCACCAGAAGGAGACTGCCATTTGGAGATGGGCTGCATGGACCAGATGGTTTGGGCCTCCAGGCCCCTTTATTTCTAGGGTTCTTGGAGGCAAACTTGGAGTCTAGACTTAACTCAGACAGAGGAAAGGGTTATCATTGGGGTGGAGTGGGGGCTGCTCAGGGAGGAGGTCCCAGAGAGAATGTTCAAGCTCTGTTGTTTCCAGGACAGAGGCGCTGGTGTGACCTTCATTCCCAGGATTAGTGAACACTTCTGACTGGCTGAATGGACGAACCCCAGACCGCCTCAGCATGCTGGTCAAGCCTCCGTTTCGGTGACATAGAATTTGTTTTTCCTCATTTGTACTTTTTAAAAAGGAACATTCGTGCTGACAGACATCTTAAATGCTGAAGCCAAGAAACCTTTCATTTCCTAACGCAGTGTAAGACGTTGGAGCTCTAGAGTTGGTCATTCATTTGGAATCCCTTGAATAGTTTGGCCATCCGAACTGGCAGAAGCTGTGGCCGGTTTTCTGAACTAAAGCTTTGTGCACAGTGAATCTGCACAGCCTTGAGTTGGGGGTGTCCTCTGGCACTGCTAGGGGGGCCAGCCCTGATTGTGCTTTCTTTCCTGAACTTTGAGTATTTGGGGTCATGAATATCGGCGCTGCACTGCGGGGAAGAGCAGGTTTACGTAAAGTGCCCAGATCTAATTAGGAGCGCTCGATGGTACCTGACCAAATGGGGCCCGGGGTCCAGCCCTTAATTTAAAACTGGGCCTTGGGCCCGAGGCTGCTGACTTCTTCATGCTTCCACTGACGTATGGACTTCGGTCGGTCTTAGTGGGGGAAGTTGTAAAGGAAATGAAATTTTCCTTTGTAACATTATTATTTCGTTAAATATTTCCCAATTACATGTAAAAAATTTTTAACATTTGTTTTAAAAAAATTCTGAGTTCTAAATTCTCTCCCTCGCTCCTGTCCTACCTCCTTCCTCGAGAAGGCAAGCAATTTGATATTGATTGTGCATGTGAAATCACGCAAAACACATTTCTATGTTAGCCATGTTCCAAAAGAAAACACCTAGCTACAGGCCCACTGGGTGGTGCCATAGTGCAGAATGTCAGGCTTCTGAGTTCAAATCCAGCCTACAACACTGACTAGTGTGACCCTAAGCAAATCACTTGACTCTGTTTGCCTCAGTGTCCTCATCTGTAAAATGAGCTGGACTGCTCCAGTATCTCTGCCAACAAACTCCAAATGGGGTCATGAAGTTAGACTGAAAATGACTGAACAGCAGCAGACAAGAAAATGAAGTTAAAAAAGGGTGCTTTAATCTGCACTCAGTTCATCAGTTTTCTCTGGGGATGGAGAGCATTTTTCATCATGAGTCCCTTGGCATTGTCTCAGATCATTGTATCTCTGAGAATGGCCAAGTTGTTGACATTTGATCATTGTTACAATGTTGCTGTTACTGTGTACAGTGTTCTCCTGGTTCTGCTCACTTTGCTCAGCATCAGCTCATCTAAGTCTTCCCAGGTTTTTCTGAAATCAGCCTGCTCATCATTTCTTATAGCACAGTTCATACATCACACCTTGTTCAGCCATTCTCCAGTTGAGGGGCATCCCTTCAATTTCTAGTTCTTTGCCACCACAAAGAAAGCAGCTATCAATGTTACTGTACATAGAGGTCCTTTTCCTTTTTTTTTTCATCTCTTTGTGAAATGAAAATTTCAAAAGGTCTGCTTGGACAGGCAAAGAGAAGCCAAGTATGATAAAGGGTCGACCCACTGAATTGTGTCAGAGTGGCCCGGCCTGGAGACTCTTGGGGTGTCATCATCAAAAGGAAATCACTTGATCTCTCTGGGCCTCAGTTGTCTCATTTGTAAGAGGGAAAAAATTCCCAAGGTACCAGAAGCTTTAAGGTTGTATTTCTAAGGGCCTACTGGCGTGACAGTTTGGTGGTTTTCTGCTGGCATGGTGACATCAGTCAGATAACCAGGGCGCACCTCCGCGGGCCATAGTGCTCACCGAGAGTTACCAAACAGGTGTGACCTGGGTCCTCCCTACCCACAAACGCTTTTCAGTGCAGACAAAACGTGCGCATTCATGAAGTGATTTGTGAACTGAGTAATATTTTCTCTGTCTCCTCAGTGCAGTCAGACAGATTCAGAAGTGGTTGGATGGTCAGACTCACAAGGTAGCGTTGGTGGTTCGTTGTCATTGTGGTAGGAGGTCTCAAGTGGAGGAGGCCCCAGGGATCTGTACCTGCCGTCTGCCGTTTTTATCCAAGATATATGTGGCACATTTATCCAGTGAGCAACTGGCACAGAGCTGAGAGGCGACCAGTGCCGCTGACGACAGAGTCGGGAGCCAGAAGGAGGGCCCTGAGAAGCTGGAGTCTTGGGCCAGACTTCATGAGATTAAATTCAGTAGAGATAAATAAATACAGTCTGGCACGTATGGACAGAACCCTCCATATCCACACACACACACACACACACACACACACACACACACACACAC
>NW_020953954.1:1547374-1597384 GCF_900497805.2 Vombatus ursinus | reverse complement strand
CTCTCTCTCTCTCTCTCTCTCTCTCTCTCTCTCTCTCTCTCTCTCTCTCTCTCTCACACACGTCAAATGAGATAGAATTTGTAAAGTTCCTGGTACAAGACCGGTTCTATATAAATGCTCATTCCCTTCCACCTCCCCACTTGTTCTGAAATCAAGTGTCGGGGTTTGAGGAGACTGTGAGCGCCCCACGAGTGGGCAAGGTGACGGATTTGCAGCCAATGACGGGACCATATGGTCTTGGGCTTCTGCTGTAGGAGAGGCAGAGCTTGTGGGAGTGGGAGGTGAAGGTCTGTCCTCTGCCTTCCCCCAAGCTCCTCTGGGGTGTGGTGGCCAGTTGTGGGAGCCGGCCGTTGATGAATGAGCTGGGAGGTGGCCATCGCGGTGAAGGGCCTGATGAGGAGACGTCCTGGGGGCAGAAGAGCTGTGTCCCCGTGTTCCAGGGCCGCCCTCCACACGAGGCCACGGGGGCTCCATCCCAGGACAAAGTTGTCAGCCTGGCAATTGGTCCAAAGAGGTGGATGCCCTGGCCCCCGCCCCCACCCGGGAGGCGGGCTGCTCAGCCGCGCCCTTCTCTTCCTCCAGGTTTACATCGGCGAGTTGCCCCAGGACTTCCTGCGCATCACCCCCACGCAGCAGCAGCAGCAGATCCAGCTGGATGCACAGGCTGCGCAGCAGCTGCAGTACGGCGGAGCCTTGAACACTGTGGGCCGACTCAGCATCACCGTGGTGCAGGTACTGGCTTCCCCTCCTCCCTCGGGTTCTGCCCTGAGCGTGGGTGGTCAGGCGGGCCCTGGGCACCAGGGGAGCACGGGAGAGGGCTTCAGGCTTTTCACTGAGAAATTCACTGGAAGGGCAGCTTTTCAGGTGGCCGGAGTGAAAGGGTTCCTTTGTGTGTGGATGTTTTTCATACCTGAGAGTTTATCTTGAAAGCTCTGGTTGGACATTGGAAAGAAGGCAAAGCCTTGACCCTGCTGAATGTTGACCCTGGCTGTCCAGAGAGTGGCGGGAGGCCACGGCCAAGGGCGGGCTGCCCCCACGTCAGTCCTGGGGCTCCTGTTCTCTGCAGCTTTGCGGCCTGGGCCCGCCATCCACAGAGGCCGCAGGCGGGCAGCGCGCCCTGGACCGTCCGTCGGGGATCCCACATGCTTGTTGAGGACCTGTCCAGTTTTCTCGGTGCTGTCTCACTGTCCCACGGAGACTGCGGCCTCCTTTGCTGCTCCGTGGTCGCCTTGGAGGGGGTGGCTGTGCCAGGGGTCTTCAAGGTGTGCTGGGGCCCCTGGGGGTGAATGTGGACCATTCTGTCTCCAGCTGTCTGTCCGTCTGCATGTGCCAGTCTGGAGTGAGGTTTTCCCATGTGCATTGTTAATACGATGGTTTTATTTTTATCTGGAACACGATTGAGAGGCTCATCATCGCATGAGCGCAATTAGGGTTAGATGAGCTGATGGCTCATCTGGTGATAGTTTGGGGTTTGCACAACGACTATGCAAATAGATGGATCTGGGGGAGCCCCCTTGGCTGTGTGCCTCCCGCGCTGGGGTCTCCTTGGGTTTCCTGGCCTGGGAGAGTCCTTGGGGTGGTCTGGATCCTGCAGGCTCTTAGCATAGGCTGAACAGCGTCTCTCCCGGAAGGAGGCCACTCAGCTGTGGGAATCCGGAAAACCCTATGGGCTCACCCACCCACTTCTCTGGCTCGCCCACCCCCTGATTGAATCCCTGAATCGGTTTGTTTTTTTCTTGTGAATTTAGGAATCAGAGGAACATTTCAGTCCAAAAAAAAAACAAACAGAAGAGAGGGTTAGATAGGAAGGGACAGCGCTTTCCCCAAGCGCTTGCCCCGTTGGACCGCCCCCTTGCGTGCTGCGGGGTCAGCCCGCGCTTTCCCAGTGTCGCCACCTACCACTTCTCTCTTCAGTCCAGAACTGGCACTCTGTGCACTGCGCCACCTAGCTGCCAGGAAAATTAGGAAAACTCAAAGTGACAGGCCACATTAAAAATAAAACCAACAGAAATCATGATGGAGAGATGCGGAAAGGGCATTTTACCAACACAACAGGAATCAGCTGAATGTAGTTCCCTGTGCTCAGCAGTCTCGAGGTAAATGGAACAACAGCAGAGGCCTTCCCCCAGACGGAAGGCGGGAACGTCACTGAGACCGCTAGGATTCGAGACAATCAGAGAAAATCACGCAAGAAAAGCAAACAAATCGAGGGAACAAGTGCACACGTGCGCACACAGACACACACACACACTCACACTCACACTCACTGCCAGGTGTTTGCTTTTGGCAAATGACAAATCACTGCCGGAGCAAGGAGAGTCAGCTAAAAATCGACAATTTGCTCGAGCCCCCCGGTCCTCACCATTGCCGTGGGTGTGCTGACAGGAGGCCCGTGAGTTCCGAGGCGGGGGTGAGGAAGGAACGCACGGCGGGCACGAGGGACAACTAGTGCAAAAGCACAGGGACCGGAGATGGAAACCTCAGAGTCAACAGCGTGGCTAAGTCAAGGGTACGGAGCAGGGACGAGCCTCTGACGGACGCAGAGGGGACGAAGAGCAGAGGATCGTGGGAGATGAAGCAGACAAAGGAGAATGAGGGCATACAAACGGGAAGACGGTCTCTGTGAAGGACTGACACCCTAGGCCCACGCACGCGCACCCGCGCACGGTCCGTGGCTGCGGAGGCGGGATGCCGCCCCGTTTGGTGGAAGGCCCTTGAAATGATGCCCCTAAAGCCACCAGACTGAAACCAGGGAAAGAAGGGCAGGTTGCTGTCCTGGCAGAGGCCTCGAGGCTGAGCAGGTGCCCCGAATGGGGCTGTGGAGAGTCAGACGGGAGTGAGCCACAGCAATTTTCATGGACTAAATGAGACTTGGTCATACAGGTTTTGATGCCTTTTGTATGCTGTTGTGGCCTCCAATTTATTCAGTTTTTTTATTTGTTTCTTTAGTTTTCTTCTAATGATTTCTCCCTGCTTTAGGTGTCAGGACTAGATTTGTCTCATAGAAGGAATTTTAAAAGGTGCCATTTCTTCCTGTTCTTGCAAAAAAAGACATTGGAGATATTTCTTTAAATGTTGCGGATCCATCTGGTTCGAAAAGTTGAAATGTATTTCTTAAGTAGAAAAGCCTCGCTGCATCGCTCCTCTGCCTTGCCCGAATGAAGCTCGCTGGGCCTTCTTGCTTCCCATCAAGGCTTCTTTCCCTGGAGGCCAGGGCCTCCCAGCGTGCTTAGTTTCCTTCTGCTTTTGGGGCCAGCCTCACAGGCCGGGGCAGTCCTGAGCTCCCTGAGGCCGTCCTCCTAGGAAGGCTCCCCAGAAAGGTGGCTTGTGTGAGTGAATGTTGCGGGGGAGTCACCGCTTCTAGGCTGGGAGACAAAAGGTCAGCTGCTTTGGGGGACATTTAAGATCTGAAACAAGTCCCCACTGCCACACCTAGTTCTTAAGTGAGGAAGCCGAGGGGCCCCTAGGGGCCCAGGCCACGGCCATCCACGCTGTTTGCCGCCGAGACGTGCCCTGACCGACCGGCGCTGGGTGGGGCTGCCAGCGGGTGCTAGGCCTCCCTCAGGAGAGGCCGCTCGCAGCCCTGGCAGTGACTGCTGTCAGCCAAAGGCGCCTGCAGATGGACGTGCCCGGAGGGTGAGGCTGCTCTCCTGACAGATGTCTGGAAGGTGACTGCTGCTGTTTCAGCCAGCACTTGTCCCGGCTCCATACATTCTCAGTGGGACAGGGCCTGCCCTTGGGGGCGCCCACTCTAACTGGGGGAGTGCATCCCACTGGCTGCTGGCGAGGCCCAGGCATCCCGAGGCTACACCCACGACACGGTGATGGCACCTGGGCGTCGGGAGGGCATTGAGACACGGAAGGTGGTGAGTCTGTGGCACAGGTGGGGAAGGAGGCGAGGGGTGAGCTTCTGTTGAATTGGCACAGGGAGATCTTTTGCAATTACTCCGAGGTCTCTGCCTTGTGCCTGCCTCCTTGTCACCTTCGTGTGCCCTCTCCTTTCTGGGAGGCCAGAGCTGGACGGGCCTCAGTGGAGAGCGTGAGGCCAGGTGTCATCCATCCCCGGGTGGTCCCAGAAGCATGATGTTTTTTGGCTTTTAGTCGCCCCTTTCTGTGGACAAAATGACTAGCCGCCTTCCTCTTCCTCTCTTAATGTTCCGTTTGAGGGTAACCGTGTATGCACGATAGGCACTAACTGGGAGTGGGGGGATCCCCGAGGCATCTCTACCAGGGGACATCGGGCTCTGCCTGAGGCCCCCCGCAAGGACAGGGAGCTCACCACCTGCCATAGCAGCCCGGGCCCGTTTGGGACCCTGTCCTGTTAGGAAGCTTTCCTCAAACCCCATTTGGGCGGTGGCTCCCAGGTCAGTGGGAACCAGGAAGAAAGCTCCTAGATCTGGCATGTGGGGACCTGATTTTCAGTTGCAAAGCGTAAGAAACGTTTTGGCAGCTGGCATTAGTGGAGAAGAAATCCCATGGCAAGGCAGGCAGACGCTCCGGGCCCTCACGCCCCTTTCCCTGACCCGGTTCTTTTGTAGGCGAAGTTGGCAAAGAACTACGGTGTAACCCGCATGGATCCGTACTGCCGCATCCGGCTGGGCTACGCTGTGTACGAAACGGCCACTGCCCACAATGGCGCCAAGAACCCTCGCTGGAACAAAGTGATTCAGTGCACGGTGCCTCCGGGCGTGGACTCTTTCTACCTGGAGATCTTTGATGAGGTGAGATGCAGGAAGGCACCCCCTGCCCCCGCCTCTGGGGCCTGGCTTTCCAGGCCTCCTTTCCCCAGACAGCCTGAAGGCATGAGAATGGCAGCCTGGCCCAGGGCTGGGAGGGTCCCCAGGCCAGCTCTTCATAGGAGGAGCCAGAGTCGGGATTGGGGTGGAGGTGCTCGGACTCCCTGGCCAGGGCCGTCTGCACGTGGCCTCCTTCCTCCGTGTGGCTGGCCCAGGGAGCGGCAAAGGGTCAGAGGTGGGAGCTGGGCCAGGACGGGGGGGGAGCAGCTGGACCAGAAAAGGTGCCGAGTTAAATGCTGGTTCCCCGGAGGGGGGCGATGGTGGAGCATCGGGGAGGGGGGTCCTTGCCTTCTGTTTTCTCCATCTCGACTGTCTGTGTGTGTAACGTGTGGTGCGTATCGTGTGAGAGTGTGTGCATGTGTGTCATGTGTGTGAGTGTGCATTGTGTAGTGTGTGTGAGAGTGTGTGTGTGGTGTGTGTATGTATGTGTGTGTTTGTGGTGTGTGTTTGTGCCAGGGCCTGGGTGTGGTGTATGTTTGTATGTATGTGTGGTGTGTGTGTGTATGTGTGTGGGGAGTATATGTGTGGTCTGTGGGAGTTTATGTGTGTGGGAGTGTGTGTGTGTGTGTGTGTGTGTGTGTGGTGTGTGTGTGTTTGTATGTGTGTGTGGTGGTCCTCCTGGGTGTGTGTGCCCTCCCTTGTTGGTGAATCATGCTGCTGTGCCCGTTGGGAGCAGGGACAGTCCTTGGCCTTTTCTTGGTGTCCTTGGCCTTTTCTTGGTATCCCTGGCACTTTGTAAGTGCGCATGGGCAGCAAACGTGACAGTGCCCCAAAGCTCTAATGAGAGAAATGCCAATGAAAGCAGTTCAGGTCCTGCTTCCCCGGAACCCTTCAGGTTGATTAAAACACGTAAACGAGCACAGTCTGGCAGAGAAGACTGGATGAAGGTTCCTCTGGCTTGGGGAAGGAATAGAACGTTTTTGATTTGACACGTAGAAGGAATCATGGGTAAGACGGATTGACCAAAGCAAACTCTGGACTAGAGAGAAAATATGATTTAGAACGGAACAGTACTAGATGAGGGTATTTAGAGCAAACGTTGGAAAAATTTAGAAAGCTGGGTGCAGGAAGTGTGTGTGAGGTACTGTGAAAAGCTCCCTGACTCCCAGTCTACGGCGAATCAATGGGCAAAGGCCGTCAGCAACATTCAGGAGAGGAAAAGCTTGTTTTGTTCTTGTTTTCAAATTATGCTTTGTTTTTTTCAGTCAGGAAAAATCCTCTACATCCCATACCTCCAGTTGAGAATGAAAGGAAAACAAAACCCTGCTTAGACGTGTATAGTCAGATTTCCACCTTGACCGTGACCATTCGACCCCTCCGTCCTGCCCCTCTGTCAGGAGGTGGCCGGCAGGCTTCAGCACCAGGCCTCTGGAATTGGAGCTGTTATTTATATTCTCTCACTTGTTCAGTGACGCCCCAATTTAGGGGCACCTGCTTTAGCACCTCAAAGAAAGCTCCAGATGTTTTTGTATGTCCTTAGAGTTTGTCCTCCCTCTGATTCCCCCTTTTCCTTTGCGCTCCTATCTCCCCTTGGGTGACGTATGGTGTGTGTGTGTGTGTGTGTGTGTGTGTGTGTGTGTGTGTGTGTGTGTGTGTGTGTGTGTGCGCGCGCGTGCATGTGTGTGCGCACACACGCGTATTCTTCCTTCTTTTGACCAGTTCAGGTGAGAGTGATGCTCGTGTGAAGCTGCCGCCTCCTACCTTCTCCTCCTCCTTTGTGTAGAAGTCCACTTGTGCACCTTGATTATGGGAGATAAATTTCCCTAAGCTTCTCTTCGCACCCCCTCCCCCGTGTACTCCCCTTCCCCCTCCTTTACTTAAGCCCATCAAGACGTAACAGAATCGCTCTGGAGCCTTGTCTAACCAGACTTCCTCTGTGGCCCTTGATGGCGGCAGATTTAGAGGGGACACATGTATCATGTCCCCGTGTTAGAGTGGAAGCAGTCCGTCCGTGCTTGGTCCTGTTCCTTCGTGTTGACCTTTTTATGTTTCTCTTCACTCCTGTGTTTGAACTTGGAGCTTCGCCACAGCTCGAATGCCTGGGGCTCCTCTGTCTCCTTCAAGTCCCCATTTCCCCTGGATAATTATGCTCAGTTTTGTCGGCAGGTTATTCTTGGTCTCAAGCCTAAGTCCTTTGTCTTCTAGGATAGCTCATTCCAGGCTCTCTGCCCCTTTCTGGTCATGGCTGTTAAGTCACTCTGGCTCCTCAGGACTCTCGTTCTTTCTTTCTGGCAGCTTGCGGTGTTTTTCCTTTGACCCGAAAGCTCTGGGTTTGGGCTCGGATGCTTTCCTTTTGGACTTTTTTTCAGGGGGTGCCTTGAGGATCCTGGTTCCAAGAGAGCTGGGCAGTTTTCTTTTAGGATTTCCTGAAATCTGATGTCCAGTCTCTGGGCTTGGCTTTCAGCGAATCCAAGGATTCTGTCTCTTCTTTCTCTCCGGTCTGTTTTCCAGGCTGTTTGTTTGTGCTGTGAGGTTCCTTTTAAGCGCTTGCTTCCTCTCGTCCAGGAATTCTTGTTGGATTTGTGCCTATTTCTGTTTGTTTTTTCTTGAGGCTTTGCCTGTAGATGTTGTGGAGTTATTGCCCTCTTCTGCCATTTCTCTCACCGTGATAGCTTTTTATGGTGGGATTCTTGGACTTCACGTAAGCGCTCGGCACGCTTCTGGAGGGCAGGCCTGGGCTGGCTCTGTGCTGCCCTCGTGGGGTATTGACTGTTGGGTTATCCAGGCTCAGGACCTGCGGACTTTCAGGGCTTCCAGAGGCAATCTGGTTTCCGCCCCCGTCAGAGCTTGACAGGTTAGTGACCTGGGGTCGGGTCCGAGCACCAGCAGGCGCTGCTGGCCTGAGCCCCTGCCGGCTGGTCCCGAGTGAGAGAAGTGCAGACTCCCCTTCGGGCTGGGGTTCCTGCCCTGGCTCTTGCCCTGCTCCCGAGTCTGAGCAACCCCCGAGCTGCTGCTTCTGAACCTGCTCTCCTCTGTCCTCGCCTAGGACCTGTGGCTGCCCCTTGTCTTGGAGTGCCACGCCTGGGGTTCCTTCTTTATTCTGCCCCGGAACTGGGAGTGGGCGACAGACCCGCCAGATGGCTCCCCTTCCCATAGAGAGGGTGTGGTGCCTCCTTTGGCCCTGGTGGGCAGCCCCACCCTGGGCTGGAAGGAAGGCTCCGCATGGTCACTCCTGGTCAGACCTTGTCTGTCTCTGGTCTGCTGACCTGGGCTGGACAAAGGACCCACTGTGATTTTATCTCGGATTTTCTCATCAGGCTTTGGTCTGGTGCATTTCTAGGTCTGTTTGGAGGAAAGAGGTGGAACTCGCCGCCTTCTACCTGGTCGTCTTGTCTTGGCTTCACTGGGAATGGAGCTTTTTAAGGATTTTTAAAATGACAGACGCATGCTTTTAGGAGGTTTGGGGCATTTTTGGATGAAGCGTCATTTCCTCCTCCCCAAAAGTCCCACTGTGGTAAACACTCCCTGAAGGGATTATTAGAGACCCAGAGCCCCCTCTCTGTTTTGAGATCTTCATAACACCAAGTTAGTTCTGAGAACTGCCCAAGCAACCTCCGTGTGCAGCGATGCGTAAGAGTGGTAATGATGATTGCAGACATCTGTACGGCCCTCTGAGGGTGGTGACCTGCTCTCATTATCCCCATTTTATAGATGAGGAAACTGAGGCTGAGAAAGGGTAAGTGGTACCGCCGGGCTCACACCCAGCAAGGAAGGGCTTTTCTTCCTGAGCAGCCTGGGGGGCCCGGGAGATGCCTGGGCTCCTCTTTGGCCCACATCTCCCACCTCTCTGCCTGCCGACTTCATCCCAGGCAGGTGAGGGGGCCGTGATGGTTTGTTAGTTACACGTTCCTGGTGGTGGACCCTCCAGAGGATGGCCAAGGCCAGGAGCTGCTGTTGGCTTTGCCCACCCGGAGCGGCCGGAGCCAGGGCTATTCTTTTTTTTTCAAATTTTTCAAAAATTAATTTATTTTGAATTATCAACAATCACTTCCGTAAGCTTTTGAGTTTTAAAACTCTCCCCCTCCCTCCTCACCTCCCTCCCCAAAACAGCGCGCAATCTGGTGTAGGCTCTACATATACAGTCCTATTAAACATATTTTCACATTAGTGATGTTGTAAGAATTAGAACCCATAGGAGGATCCACCAGAAAGAGGAAACAAAACACAACAGGAGAAAAAAATAGCAAATAGTATGCTTCAATCTGCATTCAGACTCCATAGGTCTTTCTTTGTGGACAGCATTTTCCATCACGAGTCCTTTGGAGATGTCTTATATCCTTGCAATGCTGAGAAGGGTTAAGTCTATCAATACTAGTCATTGCACAAGGTGGCTGTTACTGTGGACCACGTTCTCCTGGTTCTGCTCACTTCACTCCGCATCAGACCATACGTGTCTTTCCAGGTTTTTCTGAAGTCAGCCTGTTCATCATTTCTTACAGCACAATAGTATTCCATTACACTCATGTACCACGACTTGCTCAGTCATTCCCCAATTGATGGGCATCCCCTCAATTTCCAGTTCTTTGCCACCACAAAAAGAGCTGCTATAGATATTTTTGTTCATGTGGGTCCTTTTCCCATTTGTATGATCTCTCTGGGATACAGCCCTAGAAGTGCTGTTGCTGGGTCAAAGGGTTTTTAGTGATTTAATGTACTTATTTTTAGTTTTCAACATTCATTTCCACAAGATTCTGAGTTTCAGATTTTCTCTCCATCTCGTCCCTTCCCCCACCCCAAGATGGCATGCATTCTGAATACCCCTTCTCCTAATCTGTCCTCCCTTCTGTCTCGCCCCCCACCCTATTTCTTATCCCCTTCCCCTTCTATTTTCCTGTAGGGCAGGACAGATTTCAATACCCCATTGCCTGTATATCTTATTTCCCAGTTGCATGTGAAAACAATTTTTAACATTTGTTTTTAACTTTTACTACAAGTTTATTATTTTTATTTTATTTTGTTTAAAACTGTATTCTAATGCACGTGCATCCTGTGCGTCTGTGGCCAGTTTTCTCCTGGCCTTGGGGAGTCTCCCGGAATCCCTCCCAGCTCTTAGCACTGTGGTGGGAGCGGGGGCAGGGCGGACGTCTGCTCTGGTCGACGGGAGGCTGCAGGCAGGGGCGAGCTCAGTAACCCGGCCTGTTCTTCTCAGCGCGCCTTCTCCATGGACGACCGCATCGCGTGGACACACATCACCATTCCTGAGTCTCTCAAACAAGGGAAGGTGGAGGATGAATGGTACAGCTTAAGTGGAAGGCAGGGCGATGACAAAGAAGGGATGATTAACTTGGTCATGTCCTACACGGTAAGTGGGGAGCTTGGCTTGGGGGGTGGGCCTGTGGCGGTAGGGCCATGTGCGGAGGAGGGGCAGATGGGGGGGGCCGGGAGTGCCTGTTATTAACAAGGGCTTCCCAGGAAGGAAACCTGTGTGGGTTTGTGTGCCTCCTGCTGTGTGGGGTGTGGGTGGCTGCCCAGTAACTGGTGTTTTTTGTTTTATCCGCGCTGCCTGTCACTGAGAGCTTTCTGTCCTAGAGTCGGAGGGTCTGGAAAGTCAGAGCAGCGATGACCCAGCCGCTCTGTTCTAAGCCACATTCTCACCCTGCCTTCCTAAGAGCCTGGCTTTGTACTTGTTGCTTGGAATACATTCTACTGGCAATGCTGAAAATCATGGCTGATTTATGAGGCCCTTTGGTCAGGAATGTACTTGGATTCTGTGTAGACACTGGGCTGTAAGGGGCAGCTAGGTGGCGCAGTGAATAGAGCTCTGGCCTTGGAGGCAGGAAGACCTGAGTTCAAATCCAGCTTCAGACACTTAACACTTACTAGCTGTGTGACCCTGGGCAAGTCACTTAACCCTGACCTCCTCACCAAAAAGCAAACAAAAAAAAAAAACCAACTGGGCTGTGATGAGGTGGCTGCTCCACCTGGTCACTCTGCAGCCCGGGGACAGTGAACTCTTCCTGTTGGCTGAAGAACTGTTCTGCTTTTAGACTTTTTAAAGAACCTTTTTATTTTTTTCTGAATTATGAAAATTTTAGCATTCTTTTAAAAAAATGCTGAGTTTCATATTCTCTTCCTCTTTTCTTCCCTCCCTTCACCCCTCCTTGAGAAGGCAAGCAATTTGATATCAGTTATACACGTGCAGTTATGCCAAACATTTCCACATAAGCCATGTTGCAAAAGAAAACTCATAAAAAAAACCCAAGAATAATAAAGAAAGTTAAAAAAAGGATACTTCAGTCTGCACTCAGACACCAGTTCTTTCTTTGGATGTGGATGGCATCTTCCATCACAAGTCTTTTGGAATTGTCTTAGATCCTTGTATTGCTGAGAGGAGCTAAATCCATCAAAGTCAGCCGTCCCACAACGTGGCTGTTACTGTGCACGACGTTCTTCTGGTTCTGCTCACTTCACTCTGCATCGGTCCATCTAAGTCTTTCCAGGATTTTCACCCTGCTTGTTTTTTCTCATAGCACAAGTTTCCATTACATTCGTATGCCACAACTTGTTCAGCCATTCCCCAGTTGGTGGTCATTCCCTTAATTTCCAGTTCTGGGCCACCACAGAAAGAGCTGCTAGAAATATTGTTGTATAAATAGGCCCTTTTCTCCCCCTTTGATCTTTCTGGGATACAGACCTGGTGGTGGCATTGCTGAAAGGTGTGCAGTTTTGTAGCCCTTTGGGCATAGTTCCAAATTATTCTCCAGGATGGTTGAATCGTTTCACAGCTCCACCAAGAGGGTGTTAGTGTCCCAATTTTCCCACATCCCCTCCAGCATTTGTCATTTTCCTTTTTTGTTATATTGACCAGTCCAGTACATGTGAGGCAATACCTGAGACCTGTTTTAATCAGTAGTGATTTAGAGCACGTTTTCATATGACTATGCATAGCTTTGATTTCTTAGAAAACTGCCTGTTCATATCCTTTGATCATTTAACGAGTGGGGAATGGCCCTTATTTTTATAAATTTAACTCAGTTCCCCATATATGAGATAAACTAGATGTAAAACGTTTTTGCCCCAGTTTCCTGGCTGCATTGGTTTTGTTTGTGCAGAAACTTTTAAAATTTAAAGTTGCATCCCATGATACTCTCTGTCTCTCGTTTGGTCTTAACTTCTTCCCTCATCCCTAGATCTAACAGGTGAATTATCCCATGCTTCCTCATTTGCCGTGGTATCACCTTTTATGGCTAAGTCACGCCCCCACATTGACCACATCTCAGTGTGTGGTGGGAGATGCCAAACCCTTCCCAGTTTTCCAGTAGTTTTTGTCAGATAGTGAGTTCTTGTCCCAAAATCTTGGACCTTTGGGTTCTCGACTCCTTAACAAGCATCTGGCCCCTCGAGGGTCTGGGCCACCCTCCCACCGCTCCAGGTGTCTGCGTGGGCCCGGCACCATCATCTTCCTCAGCTGCTTCCAAGAAGATCATCCTGCTGGGGATGGCTTCAGCCTTGGCCTTCACACCTTGCCAGGACCCTCTGACTGGGGGGCCGGAGGATAAGGCAGACGAGGGCTCAGAAGCCCAGCTGTCTCTTCCTTTGCCACCCTGGCTATGCCTGGTTTTGATTCCACCGTCATCACTGTACCCCCAGTGCCATGGTGCCCCCTGGCCCTCGCCCCTCCTTTAGCTTCTTGGCATGCATCATCTTCCCCCGCTGGATTGTAAAGTCTTTGCAGGCAGGGTCTGCCTTTCTTTTTCTTAGTTTTTTTTTTCCTTTCTTTTTGGTGAGGTGATCAGGGTTAAGTGACTTGCCCAGGGTCACACAGCTAGTAAGTGTTAAGTGTCTGAGGCTGGATTTGAACGCAGGTCCTCCTGAGTCCGAGGCCAGAGCTCTATTCACTGCGCCACCCAGCTGCCCCTCTCTTTCTTAGTTTTATCGCCAGCATTTTAGCACAGTGCCTGGCACACCGTGGGTGCTCGCCCCTGTTTATCGGATCACATCTCCTTCTTTGACACTTTTGCTATGATCTCTTCCGGATCCTGGGGGGAATGCCCACCACGAGGATGTCCCAGGGAACAAGCCAGTCAGGGGTGAGGCAGGCTGTGTCCCATGGCGCATGGTCGGGGTCTCCTGGGCTCTTGTCTCATTGCGCACATGTGGAGGGGGTCTCACCTCTCCCTCTTCAGGTTCCTTTCTCACTGCGGACAGACTCTTACACTGAGCGTCCTGTCAGGCGTGGACTTTTCTCTCACTGATGCTTCATCCCAAAGAACCTCTTCCTTGCCAGGGCTGGGTCACACTTTCTACCTCTCCCCGGGGTGCTGTCTGCTTGGAGCTGAGCAGGCGAAATGTAGTTTCTGGAGTTTTGTTCTTTGGAGCATCAGGAGGCCTGTGGAAGCCTCATGTAGCCTCTCCTGCTGAGCGGGAAGGTCTGTTGTATTGAAGGGAAGCACCGGTTACTGGGCGGCTGGATTGGGGACGGATTTCAGCCTGCCCCCCCCCCCCCCCCCCCCCCCCCCCCCCCCCCCCCCCGGTGCAGCGGCACCCACAGGAGCCAACGTGCTCCACCCTCTGGAAGCTCTTGCTAACGAGGTGCTGTGTCTGGAGGGCGTGTGGGCCGTCCTCCTTCCGGTGAGCCCATGGAGAGAAGCGGCCTGCTGGGTTTATGGCCCATTGTGGAACAAGGAATTTCATCGCCCAGCCTGGGGGGGGTGGTCAGGGGTGGTGAGGTCAGGATCCGAGAACACTGGCCGGGGAGCCCGTGGGATGGGTACCAGGCCTGCCCCCCCTTCTGTACCCCCATGCCGCTGTGCTGCGCTGATGGAGGGGGCGGTCTTGGCCCGGGACCTGGGGGCTCATGTGCATGAGGTCACAGATGGCAGCGGGGGTGCCCCTGGGCCTGCCTGCGTGCTGCTCTTGGCCAGTGGTTCTTCCTCTGCCCGGCCCCCACTGACCTTCTGTCACTGCCTTTTCGTCCCAGTCTCTCCCGACCGCCATGATGATGCAGCCTCAGCCTGTGGTCCTGATGCCCACGGTGTACCAGCAGGGGGTCGGCTACGTGCCCATTACAGGTACGCCTCTTGTCCCTTCCTCCCCGCTCTGCTTGGCTTTGCCTCATTCACAGTCCTTTTTCAGGGCGGTGGAGGCGTCCCACGTGACCTATTTAGAGCCATAGGCTAGCCTTGGAACCGTGGGGGTGGGGATGGAGATGCCGAGGAATTTACCAAGGAGGGGCCAGAGTCTCGGGCGGGGTGGTCCCGGATAGGTCAGCATCGGTGGGGAGGTAGCCCCACGGAGGACTTGTCAGCCTCTTACACGTGAAAGGCCTCCTCTCTGCTTGGTGCTAGAGATGCCTCCTCCTGCTCAGGGGGTCTAGGATGGTGACTGATGGGGAGCAGTCTTCTCTCCCCCAGCCCCCCTTTCAAGTGAAGAATTACGTGGGGAATGGGGGGCTTGACTCTGGAGCTGGAAGGTTTCCCCTTATTAAGGCACATGGGAAGCCCCTGGTTCGTGCAGAGCAAGGCCAGCCCCTGCCCTCCGGGAGCTCCCAGTCTGAGGGAGGACAGCCAGACAAGCTCCAGACAGGGTCCAGTGGAGCTCATGGCAGAGGGAGATGGGGAACGACTTCCTGTCCACAGGGTCAGGAGGTTGGGGGGCCAGCGATGCCCCTACCGGGGTGCTGCCACTCCTGGGGAGGGAGTCTCCTCGCCCCAGCCCCCTCCACACGCCAAGGCCAGACACGTTGTTCCCTCGTGGGCGCGCGGCTTTCTGTCTTGGCCGGTGGTCCTTCCGAGGCATCAGGTCTCTCCCAACCCGGCGGCAATCCCGTAATTGGTGCAGAGTGCTCAGCGTCCAGCCGGCATGATGTGGTTGTTGACCCTTGCCTTCTTGTGTGCCTGCTGTTCCTTTGTCCTGTCATTGAGGGCCTAGCGTGTGCCAGTCCCGTAGGGCCCCCCGCGGAGCACTCAGTGGCCCTCCCCCCACCCGCATCTGGTTAGTGGGGCTCCTCCCTCCCGCCCTGCATCCTTCATCTGGCTTGTCCTATAGCAGCTGGCTCGCTGCTACCCTTCCTCCATTTTCCCACATGCCTTTTCCTCATTTCCAGTCTCAAGTCCAAACCCAGCAGATTCCTCCCCTCCTCCTCCCTGAGGAGCCGGGAGCAGAGCACACTGCGACTTTCTGCGGTTGCATGAGCAGGCTGAGCCCGGTCCTTTGCCGCCCCCTTCTGCTGTAGACCTGTGAATGTGAGGCAGGTTGGTCTGGGGCGTGGGGAGGCGCTGGGTTCCAGTTTTGGTCACAGGGATCATCAGCGCAGCTGCTTGGGTGCCAGCTTCCTCCTCCGCGGCAGCTGCGGAGCTCAGGGTGGACTCCTGGGCAGGGTCCTTGTCCCCGAGAAACTTAACACTCGGTAGAGCTGTAACCTGCTCTCTTTCTGTAGAGATGGCTGGTTTTTAGAGGTCACATTCTAAAATGTTTGTTGTACCTAAAATAGGGGGAATTGGCAGCCAGGGTCCAGGGCTCTGTGCTGAGCGTCTGCTGTGGGCCGCATGTGACTCCTTCCCGACTCGGGGCCAGGCACGAGTGGTGGGGCCCGTAGGACGAGCGGGAGCTCTGTGAGGGCTGGAAGTGGGTCAGAGAGCCATGAGTGTTGCAGGAGCCTTCACAGAACCCCAGAAAAGCCCGTTCTCGCATGGGAAGTGCCTCGTCGGTAGTGCTCAAAGGCCTGCCTCTCCGAAGTGGAAACCAGCAGCTTTTTGTTAGCCTTCAGTCACTCTGGCATTGGTTACTTTGCTGGCCGGCTTCCCGCTCTCTCTCATAGGGCACACTTCAGATTGGGAAGTGTGGTTTTCAGCATTTCATGCGGTTGGGGCTAATTTATAAGACCTCTGGCCCCTGTGAGTTAGTTGCATGGCTTGGGGTCTGTGGCAGAAGCTGTCCAGCCAAGATGCGGCAGCTTCATGTTGAGTTTTCATGACGGTTCCTCTCCTAGCCTCCTGTGGTCATTTCCCGTGCCTGGGGCTGGAGGGCTTTGTTCAGGCCAAGTCCACCAGGCTTGTGTGGGTGTGTCAAGTGCACACCGGGCCTTGCTTGCACTTTGTGGCGTTAGGCTTGGGTGCCACCACATGCCAGATCCCGGGCACTGAAATAACTCAGCTCGGGTGATCCAACGTGTCGACGTTTGCTGCAGAGGGCTGTTCTGGTAGAAACTCAGACATGCTTGCTGGTGGCGGGGTCTGCTGGGCTTTGGGCATCCCTGTTGCCACCTTACCACCCCCACCACCCCACCCCCGGCAGTGTTCACAAGCCACCTTGGCTTCAGGGAAGGAGCAGGGAAGGCTTGGTCTTTGTAAGAGGCTTCGGAGCCTAAAAAGTTGCAAATTTTCTGGACCCCCTTTGATGGGCAGGCAGATTGGCCCATATCCAGACAGGTTTTCCCATAGTGCCTCTCTGCCTTCTTCTTATTCTGGGGTCCCTCTAAGGACCAGATTGGGCCCCTTGCACATGGGAGGAGAGCGAGGAGTGTGGAATATGTTTTAATGAAATACAAAGGCCAGCAGACAGATGGCCGCCTCCACTGCGCCATCTTCCTGGTTGGTTATATGACTCTAGATAGTGGTCAAACAGGAGGAAATTAGTAATTGATAAATGTTCGTGCTCATGTGTTAGGTGACGGGCAGACTGGTCTGAATAAGCCTTAGGGAATACGTGTGTCTGTCCAGAAGAGGTTTGGCGGCACGGGAGAAGGGGCAGTAGGGGAGGCGCCAGCCCTGGCTCGGTGACTACCAGGGCCAATAGTTTCCTCTCTTCAGGCTTCCTCTGCTGGCTCTTCTGTGAAATGGGAGGGTTGGGCCCAGTGGGGTCGAAGGTCTCTCCCCTAGCTCTTGGCGGCCACTTACCCAGAAGCTTTCTGGGCGGAGTACTGGGAGGGGGTAGAGTTCAATGTGAGACATCCCCAGAAGTCAAACGGGGCCAGTCAGGTGCCAGGCTGTGTTACGAAGCCCCATTACGTTGTGCTGATAGAGAACATAAAAGCCCCTTCAGTAACGGCCTCCCCTTGCCCTTGAGTTTAGCCATGGTGAGTTGGGTTTTCCAGTTTAAAAACTTGGCCCTTTGTTGTCGAGTCCTGGGCCCATCCCCCAGCCAGCTGCCAGCCCAGGCTCTGCCCCCCCGGGTTTCTTGTCCCCTCTGGGAATCCCCTCCATCAGGGCCAATGTCTGAAAGATGGAAAGTGATGCCCTCGCCTTGTGCCCTTTGCAGCCAGAGAAAGATGGTGTCTTCCTGGGTCACTGAGTGGTGGGCAGAGCTGTTGTGCCCTCACACCAGCCTGGCCTCAGCTCTTCCAACGTGCAGTATTCC
Source organism: Vombatus ursinus (assembly GCF_900497805.2). NCBI lineage: Eukaryota > Metazoa > Chordata > Mammalia > Diprotodontia > Vombatidae > Vombatus > Vombatus ursinus. The sequence goes on along the minus strand of NW_020953954.1, from coordinate 1,580,291 downwards.
TGGACACATGCAGCATGGCTGCAGTCACTTTAGAAATGTCCCCTGGGGGTATGCTTCAGTCACACTGGAGCAAGAAAAAAGGAAGCAGGCTTCAGAATGGTGAAGTAGGTGCAGCGGGTGTTAGGAGAGCAGGCCCACAGCTGCACGTGCACGTGCGTGTGGGCGTGGTCGTCGCCCTCTTCCTGGCCCTGCCCACTGCTGCCCCTCGCCCTGGCCCTTGGGCAGCGCTGAGTGGTCTCTCTTCCTGTTTGTAGGAGTGCCTGCTGTCTGCGGCCCGGGGGTGATGCCCTTGGCGGTGGCCCCTCCGGTGGTCAGTCCCCAGCCACAGTGTAGCGAAGAGGACCTGAAAGCCATCCAGGACATGTTCCCCAACATGGACAGAGAAGTGATCCGCTCGGTGCTGGAAGCCCAGAGGGGGAACCGGGAGGCGGCCATCAACTCCCTGCTGCAGATCGGGGAGGAGTCCTAGGGCTTCCCCCCGGGGCGCGGCCTACTCGGCCTGCTCGCTGCCCCTCTCCTTCAACCTGCCCAGTGGTCGGCGTCCAGTCCCCGAGTGATTGTCCTCTCTCTTTTTCTTGGGCATTAACGTCCCCCAGCTGTACGCCGTTTTTTTGGTCACTCTGCAGATGCATGTGGGTTTTTCCAGTTAATAGCCGCGATGCCCTATGTGCTGTTTTGTTGGGGGGGAGAAGTGTCACGTGTATTTATTCGCCTTGTCCTCCCCCTTCTCACCGCAGGGCCGGCACTGTCCACCTCTGCCTCGGGGCACTCCGTTACCACTTGCCCTGGGCCGGAGAGGGAAGGCCTGCCCTCCCCCCACGCCTTGCCCCACTGCCTTCCCTGGAGGTGGCCTCGTGGGCATGACGAGGCACGCCGTGTCCCCCTTCCCCCGGAAGCATGCACCATCTTTAGCTGGTTAGGAATCCTCTCCGCTCTGATCATGCTTCCCTTCCGACGATGTCCCTGAAGTCCTGTCCCAAGGGGGACCTTCCTCCGCATTGACAGTGCGCTTCAGTCAGCCGCAGAGGCCGCGAAGGCGCATTCTTGCCGTCTGTCCTGTTGCTTTACTACTGACCGGGGCGAGCGCCAGAGCCCCTCTTCCTATGGCGGTGCCCGGGCATGCCCAGCGACCGTCGGGCAGCCGAGCCCTTCTGTGGGAGGGGCCCCACCGATGGACCTAGAAGTCGTGCACTTTCCGGCGGCCAGTCCTCTGGGGGTGGGGAATGGTCGACTGGAGGCTGAGCCCTTTGGGCCCCCGGGGGGTCACAAGGAAGGGAGAGCCTGTGTGTTCCCCTTCCCCCAATCAGAAAATACCGCGTCCCTGTTGTTCTGGGTGTTGACTATCAGACCTGTGTGTACACACGCACACGTGCAAGTGTGTGCTGGTGGCTGTGCCATCAGGGGCTCCAGTTCTCAGGTCAGGACCAAACTTCTTGCTTCTTTGTTTGGGAACGCAGATTATCTGCATAGCAGGGAAGGCTATAATCCCCCCGCTTTTTTTTTTCTTTTTTTCATTCAGATTAGCGGTCAGTTTTCTTTTGTTCAGGGCCTAAGGCCACCGGGCTGGGATGGGGAGGCTGGCCTGGCCCCGCGTGACCGCCCGAGCGCCATTCCCAGGGGAGCAGCCTCTTTGGGAAGTGATCTCGCCCACTTGGCTGAGATGTTGAGGGAAAAGAGAGCCTGCCCTTGGATTTTCCTTTGGGAGCCCTTGGACAGGGGACCTCTGACTAGTCTTTGACCAGCCGCATCCACACCCTCTGGGGTCCTGGGGCGGCTTCCAGCCACACCTAGCTGCCCTTGCACCAGTGTGATGCTGCTTTGGGGGTGTGTCCACCTTCCCTTGGGTCTGGAGATTTGACCTTAGTGGCTTGGGAGGCAGAAACGATGCCAGAATGTGGGGCTGGGGCCTTTCAAAGGCGCTTCTCCATCAGGGAATGGGGTAAGCATGGACTTGGGGAACGTGCGATGGGCCCTTCCCCACCGAGGCATGGCCCAACACACAAGGACAGACGGTGTGTGGCCAAAGGCAGGCAGCCCGTGGGTGTCCTGGGCCCCTTCCAGCCCCAGCCTGTGTTTGGGGCTTGGGGCAGGGGTGGCCTTGGCGGGGCCTGCTTAGGTGAACATGGGAGGCTTTGCAGAGACGACTCACGGGCCTCGGGCTCTGATTCTGTTGTTGGGCTCCTGTGTCTGCATTTTTTTCTCTCATTGTCACATATATGTTTTGGTCTTCTAATTTAATAAATGATCATCTACATGTATGTTAAAATGGAGAATCACAGTCCTTTTGGGAAACTTGATTTATTTTCCACACAGTAAAGGAGTCACGGACTTGGTGAAGGGAGCTAGGGAGAGGAGCCGTCCTGAGGGGCCAGTCGTGGCCATCCCTTAGCTTGGACACAACTCAGCAGGACCTGGGGCTCCACCAACCTCCCTCTGGGGAGGGTGGGAGACACCTACTGTGTTCTCTGCACAAATGATTAAGTCCAGCCAGCTGAGAGCAACTTTTTGCCCCCCAAAACGATTTCCAAAGGACCCCAGCAGCAAGTGCTCCCAGACGCCGCCTTCCACAGCCTTCTGGCATGGCAGGAGCCCTTGTGTTCATTCCACAGGCTTCAGGAATCTCCAGAGTCACTGTGACGAGGCATTGAAAAAGCCAGAAAAATCACCCTAAGAGACTTGCCTTCATTGTGAAAGTGGATTAATTGAAAATTTTTTAACTCACATTTGACTAAATTGGTAAACTGAGAAGACATAATGATTCAGCTGGCCACAGAGCCCTTGGTGACCCTACGCTTGACTCCTCAGTACCTAAGCTTTGCCAAGAAAATTATGCAATTTTATTGGAAAAGCAAATCTCTTTTTTATGCCTGATTTTTAACATTGTCATTTAGACGAAATTGTCTTCTGTAAGGTATTTAAAAAGTGAAAGCAGTGAACCTCTTTTAAAAAGAAAAATGAAATATTAACCAAATTATAAGGAAAAAAATCAGGAACTCTGCATGGAAAATGTCAGGATTTTTTGCTCTGCATGACTTTGGTCTGAAATTCTTTTTCCATAGACCTTTGGATTTCCTGGTAAATTGAGTAAACATCCAAGAGGATCCCCCTTCCTGTCTGCCTGTGCCCCACCCCCTGGGCTATCCCTTGGCTCCTAGCGGGTAAAGGGACCCAGACGGAGGACAGAGAAGTGTTAATGGTCATTCCATTCACGCTGAATTAAAAAGAACCAAAGTGAGCGTCACGGTCTGAAAGGGGGGAGGTTGGCCTGCCCCGGGGTTCCTACGTAGAGGTGCCAGGGAGGTAACTTAGCAAGTGTGTGCCAGGCTCTGGCACCGTGAGCAAACAAGGTGGAGATTTGGAAGAAGCGGCTTTGGCTTGTGACCTTGGGCCAGTCATAGGGAAGTCGTGGGGTTGCTGAGCCGCATGAGGGGTCCCAGAGCGTGGGGCGGAGTCTTCGGATCTGGAGGAAGCTGCTCTCGTGGGCCTTTGTGAAAGAGCTGTGAAGTTGCCCCAGGCCCTCAACAGACTGACAGAGAAGGAAGCCTTGATTAGGTGCCCAGTAAGGACACCAAGTAGTGGGGACACAGGACAGAGGGGAAGGTCCCAGGTCTTTGGGAGCAGCAGGCCTCACTTCACGGCCACAGATCACGCACTCCCATCATTGCCCTCGGCGAGCCCCTTCCTGACCTTCTGCCCCTCCCGCGCGGTTCTCTTGCTGTTGTGGCCAGGCTGACTGGCCTGTGTGCTTGGTGGAATGTGGCTGCCCTGGATGATGGCTGGGAGGGCTGGACTGGAAGCTGGCCATTGGTCAGGGCTGGGGGCAGGCCTTCCCCAGGCCTGGGGTTTGAGGAAAGTGGGCCCCTTCTCAACAGTGAGAGAGAGAAGAAAGTGGTGGTGGCAAAGGTACAAATACAAGCAAAGAGGAAAGTTTCTCCTCACAGAGCTTACGTTCTTTTTTTAAATCAGTTTATTTTTAGTTTTCAACAATCACTTCCATAATCTTTTGAGTTCTAAGTTTTCTCCCCCTTCCTCTCCTTCCCCAAGATGGTGATATACGCTCTACTTATACATTCGTATTAAATGAATTTTCACATTAGTCGTGATAATAAAGAACAATTAAAACTAATGGGAGGAACCACGAGAAAGAAGAAACAAAAGAAAACAACAAAAGAAAAGGAAACTGTCTGATTCCGTCTGCATTCAGACTCCACGGTTCTTTCTCTGAATGTGGACGGCATTTTCCATCATGAGGCCTTTGGAGGTGTCTTAGATCCTTGCATTGCTGAGAAGGGCTAAGTCTATCAAAGTCAGTCGTCACACAACGTGGCTGTTGCTGTGTACGACGTTCTCCTGGTTCTGCTCACTTCACTCAGCGTCAGACCATACAAGTCTTTTCAGGTTTTTCTGAAGTCTGCCTGCTCATCTTTTCTTGTAGCACAATAGTATTCCATTACATTCATTTACCACAGCTTGTTCAGCCATTCCCCAATGGATGGGCATCCTCTCAATTTCCAGTTCTTTGCCACCACTAAAAGAGCTGCTATAAATATTTTTGTACATGTTGTATGATTTCCCGTTTTGTGTGATCTCTTTTGGGTTACAGCCCTAGAAGTGCTGTGGCTGGGTCAAAGGTCATGCACATTTTTATAGCCCTTTGGACATAGTTCCAAATTCCTCTCCAAAATGGTTGAATCAGTTCACAACTGCACCAAGAATGCATTAGTGTTCCAATTTTTCCACATCTCCAACATTTGTCGTTTAAGGAGCTTACATTCTAATAGGAAAATACTGCGAATGAAAGCGAGATGAAAAGGGGAAGGGGGTGTAGATGGTGCAAGGGTGGGGGAGGGGTGCATTGTTGGGAAATGGGGATAGGCAGAAGCACAGTGAAGGGCAAGTGAACCATGGTGGGCCCATCCCCCAAAATGGCGACCCCAGAAGGAACTTGCCAGTGGCAGAGGGATGTCCCAGGTTGGGAAGGCTGCCGATACATGTTGGTGCAGTCTGGAGAGTCGGGACAGGACACCCCTAAAGCCCAGTTGATGCTGCTGCAGCGGCCCCCTCTTCTAGGAGCCAGCCCAGACTTCTCTGACCTTGACAGCCCTTCCTAGTGTGGCCCCAGCCAGCGTCTCCAGGTGGACTGGAGACTAGCGGGGCTGCTAGTCCTCACCCAGGACCCACCATCTCCGGCATCCCTGCACCTCCCCCGTGCCCAGAGTGTGAGGATCTCCTCTCCTCCACGTCCGGATCAAAGCAGCTCAGGGTGCCGCTTCTTCGCCATCCCCTCCCCCAGCTACCTGTCTGTCTGCAGTATACAATCAATAGTCAATAATCTGCTCAGGCCCTGCTGAAGCCTGGCCAGACTGCACTCTGGCCCAGCATCCTGCCTTCCAGCTCCAGCTCCCCAGTAGGCTGTCTGTGTGCTCAGTAAGTGCTCTGACGGTGGGGCCGTACGTACCTTGGTGCTTGTGTCCCCAGCACTCAGCACAGGGTAAATGCCTTGCATTCCTCCCATCACTCACTTATCTCTGGATTTGAGGGCAGAGTTCACATAGGGACGGTCTTGAGACCAGGCGCCATCTCGATGTGGTGACTGGGTGCTCATTGTGCTGTGGATGTGATGGTGTTGGCATGTGGCGTCAGCAACGGACAGGGTAGCGGCAGTGAGGGCTAGCATCTCCTTGGGCAGGTCTCTGTCTTTTTTAAAAATTGATTTATTTATTTTGATTTATCAGTACTCACTTCCATAAGCTTTTGAGTTTAAAATTTTTCTCCCTCTCCATCTCCACCTCCCTCCCCAAGATGGCGCATAATCTGATGTAGGCTCTACATACACGTTCCTACTAAACATTTGCACATTAGTCGTGTTGTAAGGAAGAAGTAGAACCAATAGGAGGAACCACCAGAAAGAGGAAACAAAACAAGAAAAAATAATAGCAAATAGTCTGCTTCGATCTGCATTCAAACTCCAGAGTTCTTTCTCTGAATGTGGATGGCATTTTCCATCATGAGGCATTTGGAAATGTCTTAGGTCCTTATATTGCTGAGAAGGGTCAAGTCTATCAATGTTAGTCATCGCACAATGAGGCTGTTACTGTGTACAACATTCTCCTGGTTCTGCTCACTTCCCTCAGCATCAGCAGGTCTCTGTCTTGAGAGATGATTATTATTAGTGATCATTTCTAGTGCTGATACAAGACTGGGGCCTTGGTACCGTGCCTTCCTTCTCCCCAGGGAGGCTCTAGTGCTGCCCTAGGGAGGGTCACTGGCATAAGCAGATATGGGCACCGGGCTTGTTGCCTGGTTTGGGGCCATAGCCCCAAGGGAAGGGGCCACCAGGGTGCCTGTCCTCTGGACTCAGCTCCGTTCTTTCTCCTGGTCCTAGAGGCATAAAGGCGTGGAGTGTCCGAGCTGGCAGGGGCCTGAGGACCTACCACAGATCATCAGAGCTGGCCACCGATGAAGCAGTGTTCCCCAGGCGGGGTTCAAGCAGAGCAGGACTCCAGCCCTAGGCCAGGGTCAAGAGTAAGGGCTCTGGGTGGGCAATGTCAGCTGTTGGCCTTGAACTATGCCAGGTGCCCCCTTGAGAGAGGACGGGAGCTCAGTGCTGCCAGAGGGCTTCCAAGGCTATCAAGCCCCCTCAGACGCTGCATAGACCCTCAAAGTCAAGGAGTCAGGGAGGAGAGAAGGGAGGGGGGGTCTGTACCATCAGACTTTAGGGCTGTGCTAAAACCTTACTGAACCATCCTTCCTTTGTGGCCAGCCCGGTGCTAGGCAACCTGGGAACTGGAGGAGGAGGAAAAAGGAAGGAGCAGAGGAATGCTAGGGGAGCAAGAAGGAAGAGGGAAGGAGGGAGGATGAGAAACAGGAGGAGGGAGAAAAAGGGAGGAAGAGGAGAAAGGGGAAGGAGGAAGGAGGAAGAGAGGATGGAGGGAGAAAAAGGGAGGAAGAGGAGAAAGGGGAAGGAGGAAAGAGGAAGAGAGGATGGAGGGAGAAAAAGGGAGGAAGAGGAGAAAGGGGAAGGAGGAAGGAGGAAGAGGATGGAGGGAGAAAAAGGGAGGGAGGGGAGAGAGGGGAGAAAGGGAGGGGGAGGAGAGGAGGGGGGGGGGGGTAGGGGGAAGGTAACGCCGCTCTTGTCCTCAGAACTAAACGCATGAAAATGGCTCTTCACTTGATACATTTGCTCAAATTGCAATAAACTCGCCCAGGGCTGAGAGCGGCTTCTTTCCCTGTGTGCGTCGGCTCCCCTGGGGGCCCAGCAGAGCAGAAACCAGGCACCGGTGCCCCTGGGAACAGAGGTTGTCACGTCTGTGAGCTCTGGGCCAGTGCTCCGGCCCAAGGGAAAGGGGAGCCTTTTCCCTCTCCCTCCCTCCCCTGCCGTTGCATCACTCCCCCACCCCCAGGGAGGTTTTGTGGTGCCAGAGATTCAGTGAGAACTACCCGCCTTGTTCAGGGAACAAGGGAATATGAAGCCCGAGGAAAACAGAAAGTTCCCCAATCCTGCTCTGAGGCTTCTTCTCCCTACAGCCCTCCTGGATTGCCTGGGCTCATCTGTGCCTCTTAGGCATGCCCTTGATGCTCAAGCATGCATTTGCTAAGTATGTATTAAGCGCCTGCTGTGGCCCAGACATTCTGCTAGGCTCTGACATACAAAGCCAAAAAGGGAAGGGCACCTGCCCTCAAGCTGCTTACCTTCGCTTGGGGGAGACAACAGTAACAGGTAAGAAGAAATATGTTGTATCCGAGGGAATATAAGCGGCAGCTGCCTCCTTGAGGTCTGTGACCACTATGATTTTGTAATAGGGAGCTGGTGGGGGTTACTGAATAGGGGAGTGACACGGTTAGATCACTGGGCGGCATTGCTGTGGACAGAGCACTGGACTTAAGAGTCAGAAAAACCCGAATTTGAATCCAACCTCAGACATGTCCTAGCTGTGTGACCTCGCTCTACATCACCCTCCTCGTGCGCTATTGTTCCACCAAACTAACTTTCTTGCTAGCGTTCCTCCCTTAGGATGCTCCATTTCCCACCTCCGCACCTTCACCTGGGCTGTCCTATGTCTGGAACACCCTCCTTGTTTGCTTCACAGTCCCCAGCAGTGCTGTCTCTGCCCGAAGCCCTCCTTGGAGGGCTGTCCCACCCCACGTGTCCCATCAGGCAGATCTGATTACCTTCCCTGCCCTAGCCCTCTGACACGGTCGGTCGCCCTGGGGCTGTGGTGTTGGTGGGTGGCTGACTCCTCCCTCATGCCCCAGCTGGTCAGCGACTAAACCTTGCCACCTTGGCCCCCACAATGCGTCTTGCATCTGTCTCCTCCCCGCTTAGACACCAGCCTGGTTTAACACTCCAGGGTATTCTCCTAAAGTGCAAGTGATACAAGCTCCCATTCATACTGTGTGTGAGGCTCACAACTACTTAACAGATGTTCTCTCACACAATCCTGGAGGCAGGTGCTCTTATTGCCTCTATTTTGCAGCTGAGGAAACGGTAGGTAGAGGTATAGTGACTTGCCCAGGGTCACACAGCTAGGACATGTCTGAGGTTGGATTCAAATTCGGGTTTTTCTGACTCTTAAGTCCAGTGCTCTGTCCACAGCAATGCCACCCAGTGATCTAACCGTGTCACTCCCCTATTCAGTAACCCCCACCAGCTCCCTATTACAAAATCATAGTGGTCACAGACCTCAAGCTGAAAAGGCCTTTCGGGGCACCTAGCCCACTCCCCTCATTTTACAGATGAGCAAACAGGCCTGGGGAGGGCTTGCTGGTGATTCCCTGAGCCTTAGTATCTCTCCTTCCTGAGTTCCAGCCCTGCACCTTCCCAACTGGACACAGGTGGGCCTCTTGGACCCAGCGTCTGAACTGATCTCTCCAGACCTCGCATCACTGCCAGCATCCTTCCAGTCCCCATGAGGCATCCTCTGCTCACTCCCCCTCCCTCAGTTAGCCGATTGATGACCGAGGCTAATGGCTCCTGTGACAGTTGTCCACTCCCAGCTGCCACATGCTTCAGGCCTCAAGTCCTCATGCCTGGGCTATAGCCATGGCCTCCTGGCTGGTCCCCCTTCCTTGGAGTCTCTCCCCACTGCAATCCATCCTCCCCTCAGGGGTGCTCCCTGAAACTCAGGCCTGATGATGCCACCCTCCCACTTAATCAACTGTGGCTCCCTATTACCTCTAGGATCCAATAAAAAATCCATTGGCATTGAAGCCCTTCCCAGCCTGATGGTGCATGTAAGTGCACACACACATTGTTTGCCCTGTTTGGACATGACCCCGGGAAGACAGGGACTCTTCATTTTTCCTCTGAATCCTTGGCACTGAGCAAGGCATCCAGCTCTTAAAAAGTAAAGAGGAGATTTCTGCTTCCAAGAGCCAAAATGGTGGAGTAAAAACGTAGTTGCTGTCACCCTCCCCTATCAATCTCTGAAAGCCCAGAAAATACCACCCCAGGAAAAACCCTGGAACAGCTGAACCAGAAGAAAGACGGGGTGCAGCAGTGCAGTAGCCCAGGTAGCTTGAGGGATTAACTGGAAAGGCCCCTCTTGCCCTGGGGGAAGGGAAGCAGTACAGAAAAGGAAGGAGGCATCCCAGCCAGCTAGGGAAAGACCCACTTTAGCACATCAGGAGGCAATCCTGGTGCCTCGACATTCCACAGTAAATGGGTGTCCCAGTGCCTCGGCAAAAATGAGGGAAGCAGCACTACAAAGGGCTCCAGGCAGATAAACACCCTGCAACATCCATCTGAAAGGAGCTGAAGAAAGCAACCTAGAGTTGCCTGAAAGTTCCAACCTTGCTGATTCCAGCCCAGCACCAGGTGAGCTGCTGGAACCCTACAGCTTCCAACTGCCAACCAGGAGAAGATCCTGAAGCCCAGGTGGTGGAACAGGAAGATACCAACACCTGGTCCTCCAAGTGCCTCAGTGAGGGCAGGGGAACCAGTGGAAACCAGCTCAGAAAACCACCAGGTGCCCCAGCATTCCACAGCAGTCTCCTAGTGCCTTAGCAAAAATCTGTGAAGTGCTCCAAGGGGCCCCAGGCAGATAAACACCCTGCAACATCCATCTGAAAGGAGCTGAAGAAAACTAAAGGAAAGGAAAAGCAGGCAACCTAGAATTGCCCAAAATTTCCAGCCTTGCTGATTCCAGCCCAACACCAGGTAAGCTGCCAGAACCCTACAGCCTCCAATTGCCAACACTGGCGGCCCCAGCACACAAAGCCAGTGACCAAGACCTAGGCTCCCAACACAAGAAGCTTCGGTCAGTGCCCTCTGCTCCCCTGCAGGAGAGCTCAATCTCTTTAAAGGCCAGGGCAAAAAGAAACACCATGAGTAAAAAGAAACGTACCATAGATTCGTATTATGAGAAGAGTGAAGATCAAGACAGAAATTCTGAAGAGGACAACATTGTCATCAAACCCACATCTGCAACAACAAAAGGGAATATGAACTGGTCTGAAGCCCAAAAAGCCTTCTTAGAAGAACTCAAGAAGGATTTCAAAAGTTAAATGAGAGAGGTAGAGGAGTCCTTAAAAAATACAATTGACCAATTGGAAAAAAGTACACTGAAGAAAACAAGTCCCTAAAAAACACAATTGGCCAATTGGGGAAGGAAGTACAAAATCTAATAGAAGAAAAAAATTGTTAAAAATTAGAATTAGACAAATGGAAACTAATGACTCTATGACAGAACAAGAAGCAGTCGAACAAAAACAAAAAAAATGAAAAAATACATGAAAACGTAAAATACCTCATTGGTAAAACAACTGACCTGGAAAATCCATCTAGGAGAGACAATTTAAAAATTATTGATCTACCTGGAAATCATGATGAAAAAAAAGAGCCTGGACAGTATCTTTCAGGAAGTCATAAAGGAAAACTTCCCTGAAGTCCTAGAAACAGAAGGTAAAATAGCCACAGAAAGAACCCACCGATCACCTCCTGAAAGAGATCCCAAATTGAAAATGCCAAGGAATATAATAGCCTAATTCCAAAATTATCAGGTCAAAGAAAAAATACTGCAAGCAGCCAGAAAGAAACAATTTAAATATCATGGAATATATATAAATAGTCAGGATTACACAGGACCTTGCAGATTCTACATTAAAAGACCGTAGGGCATGGAACATGATATTCCGTAAGGCAAAGGAGCATGGATTGCAGCCAAGGATCAACTATGCAGCGATAATAAGCGTGATCTTTCAGGGGAGGAGATGGATATTCAACAAAATAGGGGACTTCCAAACCTTCCTGATAAAAAGACCAGAGCTCAACAAAAAATTTGATCTTCAAGTACAAGATTCAAGAGAGACATAAAAAGGTAAATGGGACAGAAAGATACAATATGTTGTTAATAAGGGCAAACTGTTTACATCCCTAAAGGGAAGATGACACTTGCAACTCTTGAGAACTGTATTGTTATTACACCATGTTAATAAAGGGGGTGGATATAAATTGACTTTGATGTAATGATAAAAAAAAAATCTAATCAAGTGGGTTAAACGGATTCAAGTAAGTGGATTAGTCTGATCTATGAAAATGTACTGAGAAAGGAGGAGGCAGAAGAGGGTAAATTACATCGCAGGAAAAGACACAAAAACCTATTACAACATAGGGAAAGAAGGGGAGGGTGATAAGCATTGTCTGAACCTTACTCTCATCAGATTTGGCTCAAGAAGGGAATAACATAATCAGTTAGGTATAGAAATCTAACTTGCCCTTATAGGCAGTAGGAGGGAAAAGGGGAAAGAAAAGGGAAGGGGGATAGAGAGGAGGGAAGAAGCAGTAAGGGTAAAGGGGAAGAAAAGAGAAAGGGCTAATAGAAGGGAGGCAGGACTGAGGGAGGTAGTGGTCAAAAGCAAAACACTAATTGGGGGGAAGAAGAAAGAAGGAAAAACATAAATGGGGGGAAAGGATGGAGAAAAAGACACAGACAGTAATCATAACTGTGAATGTGAATGGGATGAACTCTCCCATAAAACAGAAGCAGATAGCAGAATGGATTAAAAACCATAATCCTACAATATGTTGTTTACAGGAAACACATTTGAAAAAGAGGGACACACACAGGGTAAAGGTAAAGGGCTGGAGCAGAATATATTATGCTTCAGCTGAAGTAAGAAAAGCAGGGATAGCAATCCTGATCTCAGACAAAGGAAAAGCAAAAATAGATCTTATCAAAAGAGATAAGGAAGGAAACTACATCCTGCTAAAAGGCACCATAGACAATGAAGTAATATCATTACTAGAGTTATAGGAAGAAATAGACAGCAAAACTGTATTAGTGGGGGACCTCAACCTCCCCTTCTCTGAACTAGATAAATCTAATCACACAATAAACAAGAAAGAAGTTAAGGAGGTGAATAGAACATTAGAAAAGTTAGGTATGATAGACCTCTGGAGAAAACTGAATGGGGATAGAAAGGAATATACTTTTTTCTTGGCAGTACATGGCACATCCACAAAAATTGACCATGTACTAGGGCATAAAAACCTCACAATCCAATGCAGAAAGGCAGAAATATTAAATGCATCCTTTTCAAATCACGATGCAATAAAAATTGTATGTAATAAAGGGCCATGGAAAGACAGACTAAAAAATAATTGGAAACTAAATAATCTAATCCTAAAAAATGATTGGGTCAAACAATAAATCATAGAAATAATCAATAACTTCATTTAAGAGAATGACAATAATGAGACAACATACCAAAACTTATGAGATGCAGCAAAAGCAGTTCTTAGGGGAAGTTTTGTATCTCTAAATGTTTACATAAATAAAATAAAAAAAGAGGAGATCAATGAATTGGACATACAACTAAAAAAACTAGAAAAAGAACAAATTAAAAATCCTCAATTAAACACCAAATTAGAAATATTGAAAACCAAAGGAAAAATTAAGATAATTGAAATTAAGAAAACTATTGAACTAATAAATAAAACTAAGAGCTGGTTTTATGAAAAAACCAGTAAAATAGATAAACCTTTGGTTAATTTAATTACAAAAAAGAAAGAAGAAAACCAAATTGCTAGTATCAAGAATGAAAAGGGTGAAGCTACCCACCAAGGAAGAGGAAATTAAAACAATAATTTGGAACTATTTTGCCCAACTGTATGCCAACAAATTTGACAATCTTAGTGAAATGGATACATATTTACAAAAATATAAATTGCCCAGATTAACAGAAGAGGAAGTAAAGTACTCAAATAACCCCATCTCAGAAAAAGAAATTGAACAAGCCATTGATGAACTCCCTTGGAAAAAATCTCCAGGGCCAGATGGATTTATGTGCGAATTCTATCAAACATTTAAAGAACAATTAATTCCAATACTATATAGACTACTTGGGGAAATAGGTGAAGAAGGAGTCTTCCCAAATTCTTTTTATGATACAAATATGGTGCTGATACCTAAACCAGGAAGAGTCAAAATGGAGAAACACCAATTTTTCTAATGAATATAGATGAAAATTTTAAACAAAATATTAGCAAATAGATTACAGCAACTTATCACAAGAATAATATACTATGACCAGGCAAGATTTATACCAGGAATGCAGGGCTGGTTCAATATTAGGAAAACTATCAGCATAATTGATCATATCAACACCAAAACTAAGAGAGATCACATGATCATCTCGATAGATACAGAAAAAGCTTTTGACAAAATACAACACCCATTCCTACTAAAAAACACTAGAGAGCATAGGTATAAATGAAGTCTTCCTTAAAATAATAAATAGCATCTACCTAAAACCTTCAACAAGCATTATATGTAATGGGGACAAGCTAGAAGCATTTCCAATAAGATCGGGGGTGAAACAAGGATGTCCATTATCACCATTGTTGTTCAATATCATGCTAGAAATGTTAGCTTTAGCAATAAGAGAAGAAAAAGAAATTGAAGGTATTAGAATAGGCAAAGAAGAAACAAAGCTATCACTCTTTGCAGATGACAGGATGATATACTCAGAGGATCCTAGAGAATCAAGTAAAAAACTACTTGAAATAATAAACAACTTTAGCAAAGTTGCAGGCTATAAAATAAACCCACATAAACAATGGGCATTTCTATATATTATCAACAAAGCCCAACAGCAAGAGATAGAAAGGGAAATTCCATTTAAACGTATTGTAGACATTATAAAATATTTAGGAGTCTACCTCCTGAAACAATCCCAGGAACTCTATGAACACAATTACAAAACACTTTTCACACAAATAAAGTCAGATCTAAATAATTTGAAAAACATCAGTTGCTCATGAGTAGGCCGAGCTAATATGATAAAAATGACAATTCTACCTAAACTAATTTACTTATTCAGTGCCATACCAATCAAACTACCAAAAATTATTTTATAGCGTTAGAAAAAATAATAACAAGATTCATTTGGAAGAACAAAAGGTCCATAATATCAAGGGAACTAATGAAAAGAAATGCAGGGGAAGGTGGCCTAGCTATTCCAGATCTTAAATTGTATTATAAAGCAGCAATCATCAAAACTGCTTGGTACTGGCTAAGAAATAGAGTGGTGGATCAGTGGAATAGGTTAAATGTGCAAGACACATTAGTCAATGACTATAGTAATCTATTATTTGATAAACCCAAAGACCTCAGCTTCTGGGATAAGAACCCACTCTTTGGAAAAAACACTGCTGGGAAAACTGGAAAAGAGTATGGAAGAAACTAGGCATAGACCAAAATCTCACACCATATACCAAAGTAAAGTCAAAATGGGTTCATGATGTAGATATAAAGGCTGATAACTATAAGCAAACTGGGAGAGCAAGAAATAGTTTACCTATCAGATCTATGGAGAACAGAAGAATTCATGACCAAACAGGAGACAGAGAACATTACGAAAAGCAAAATGGATAATTTTGATTACATTAAATTGAAAAGTTTTTGCACAAACAAAGCCAATGCAACTAAAATTAGAAGGAAGGTAGAAAATTGGGAAAGAGTTTTTACAACCAGTCTCTCTGATAAGGGCCTCATTTCTAAAATATATAGAGAATTAAGTCAAATCTATAAGAATCCAAGTCATTCCCCAATTGATAAATGGTCAAAGGATATGAACAGGCAGTTCTCAGATGAAGAAATTAAAGCCATCTATAGTCATATGAAAAAATGCTCTAAATCACTGTTGATTAGAGAAATGCAAATCAAAACAACTCTGAGGTACCACATCACATCTATCAGATTGGCCAACAGGACAAAACAGGAAAATGATAAATGTTGGAGAGAATGTGGTAAAATTGGAACACTAATGCATTGTTGGTGGAGTTGTGAAATGATCCATCCATTTTGGAAAGGAATTTGGAACTATGCCCAAAGAGCTATAAAAATGTGCATACCCTTTGATCCAGAAATAGTAATTCTAGGGCTATATCCCAAAGAGATCATACAAATGGAAAAAGGACCCACATGTACAAAAATATTCATAGTAGCTCTTTTTGTGGTGGCAAAGAATTGGAAATTGAGAGGATGCCCATCCATTGGGGACTGGCTGAGCAAGTTGTGGTACGTGAATGTAATGGAATGCTATTGTGCTATAAGAAATGATGAACAGGCTGATTTCAGAAAAACCTGGAAAGATTTGTATGGTCTGATGCTGAGTGAAGTGAGCAGAACCAAGAGAACATTGTACACAATAACAGCCACCTTGTG
Source organism: Vombatus ursinus (assembly GCF_900497805.2). Taxonomy (NCBI): domain Eukaryota; kingdom Metazoa; phylum Chordata; class Mammalia; order Diprotodontia; family Vombatidae; genus Vombatus; species Vombatus ursinus. The sequence continues at coordinate 1,564,623 of NW_020953954.1, read as the reverse complement.
TGATGACTAAATTGATAAACTTAACCCTTCCCAGCAATACAAGGATCTAAGACATCTCCAGAGGCCTTGTGATGGAAAATGCTATCCACACCCAAAGAAAGAACTACAGAAGCTGAACTGTTATTTTTTTTTCTCTTCTGTTGAGTTTTGTTTCCTCTTTCTGGCGGTTTCTCCTATTGGTTCTAATTTTTACTTACAACATCACTAATGTGAAAATATGTTTAATATGAATGTAAATGTATAGCCTATATCAGATTGTGTCCCGTCTGGGGGAGGATGGTGGGGAAGAAGGGGGAGAAAAATTTTAAACTCAAAAGCATATGGAAGTGATTGTTGATAAATCACAATAACTTAATAAAAAAATTTTTTTTAAATTTAAAAACATTAAAAAAAGTAAGGAGGACCTTCATTGATACTTGGTGGTGATTGATGAGGTGGCTTGCCTAAGGTCACATGGATAGGCAGCCTTCAAACTCACATCTTCTCACTCTAGACTCTGCTCTTTCTACTACATCATCTCTAGAGACAGGGATCAATTCCTTGGTTTGGCATTTCAAGTCCTTTGCAGCTAGGCCTGAGCTTTCCTTCCTATCTCATGGCACATCATTCCCCTGAATACACTGTTTGGGCTGATCCCTCTTGCCTCGGTGGCTCCCATAGATGGGACTTCATGTCCCAACTCTGCCTCTTTTGGTCCCCACACATGGGCTGCACCCCCTCTAATTGCCACCTCTTAGAATTCCTGGTTTGGGGATTAAAAAAAATTATCAAGGTGAAAATTGTGGCCCTAAGAGAGAAAGACATATGGCCAAAGACACATTGTAAACCAGTAATGAGCCAGAAGTAGACCTGAGGTCTCTCAACCCCCAGACCAGTGCTGTAAGGAGCAGTGAGGGGGATGAAGGAGGAGAGAGTTCCCCTACAATTCTTACCGGCAGAATCCTGTCTTCGAAACATCAGCTGTGTAACTGTGGGACACTTAGCTCTCTGAACCTCAGTCTCCTCATCTGTGAAATGGGGATATTCTGTCTACCAACTGCCTCACAGAGTTGTTGTGAGGATACAGTAAGATCACATCTGCAAACACTGCAAACTTTAGAGCACCAGAGACATCAGCAATGTGGGGTTTACTCTAATAAGATGACATTCTGGAGGGACTGGTATGAAGTCTTACACCAAGAGATGCCCACTAGACAATGCATGGGGCTGGGGCCAGCGGCATCATTGTTCTGTCTGCCTGGCCCCAGAGGGCAGAACCAGGTCTCAGGTGCACGTTACCCACACTCTATTCATGACAAACGTTTCTGACCTCTGGCTGCCTCAGGAGGTGCTGGGCTTTCTCTCCCTGGAGACCTCGAGGCAGGGGCTGGGGGACTTCTAGACTGGTGTGCACAGGGAGCAATCTTTGTTCAGGTCAGATATATCAAGTATAAAGCCCTCTATATGGGTGGATGAGAACAGGTCTTTGGCATTTCTCTCTCTCCTTCATTCACTGGGTGACTTTGAAGCCCCCTTTTCTTTTCCCATCTGTCAAAGGAGGGGATCGACCTGAAAGATTCCCAGGGTCCCTACTGGCTCTAATCACAACCCTAGAATATGAGGGGCCGCCATCCTAGATGAACATCTCGCATACCTGGAGCTAGAGCCCTCAGATTTGGGGTGCTGTCCATGGTGCAGAGTGCTTCTGGCCACCAGAGGGCAGCAAAACACCACTTTGATACCCAGGGACCCTGCAGCGAAGGAGAGGATTGTCCCAGACTCAGGCAGCCTGATAGCCTTGCCCAACTGAAAGGATCCCAACACTGTGAGACATGGTTCCTTCCATTGCAGTGAGTCCTGGGCACTTCCTATCACTACATCAGCAAGCACTATGCATCCTGTGTGGGATTTTGGGTGAGTCACAGACCAGATAAGGACCCTTCCCTGCCCTCGGGATGGCACATGCCATCTAGACCACCAGAATACTCAGTATTACATGGTGTTTACAGTAAGAGGTATAGTCTTAAGGCTGGCAGCGTGAGATCTAGGGGGAAGGTCATTGCTGACAGTGGGGGTCAGGGAAGGCTTCTTGGAAGAGGTGGTACTCACCTAATTGAATCTCATATTTGTAAAGTGACCTTGGCAGCCATCCAAGCCAAACTGTAACTGCCCAAGAGTTCTATCTCTATATCATCCTGTAAGTGACTGCTCATAGCCTCCAAAGATGGGGAACTTATCTCCTCCAGAGGCAGACCCTTCTACTCTGGTATGATCTGACTACCCAGTTAGGGATTTCAAGGAACAGAGGCATAACTTACACTTACAGGGAACTTCCTGACATGATGTGTTGATGTCCAATAAACTGTCATCTCCTTTGTTCATGGACACCATGTCCCTCTCACTGCAGCCTAAACTGCACTCCCCTCACCACTGGTAGACTGTGCTATTGACTGACAGGGCAGAAATGTTTCCTCCTTGGCTATAGGTTCTGGGCTTTCCTCGTGCTCCCAAGACTCTGGACTCCTTGTTGCTACCATTAGTCAGTCAATTAGCAAACTTTTGGGAAGCACTTATGTGTGAGGCACTATGCTAATCAGTGGGGACACAGGCAAGCAGCCCTGCACTCAATGAGCTCATAGTCTAATGGGGGAGTCAACAATGGAAATAACTGGGCACACACCAGATAAATCCGCAGTAGATGGGAGGTAAACTGAAAGAGGGGAAGGCGTTAGCATGGGGCAGGGCAGGAAAGGTCCCCTGGGCTTGGTGGGATTTGAGCTGAGTCTTTAAGGAAGCCATAAGGTGGAGGTGAGAGGGAAGAATATTCTAGGCTTGGGCCACAGTCCATGCAAAGGTATGGAGGTAGGATATGACTATTGTATCTAATGAACTGTGAGTAGTTCAGTGTAGGTGGGTTATAGAGTGCATGGAGGGTAATGAAGCATCAGGATGTGGGAAAGGTAAGGAAGGGCCAGATTATGAAGGGTGTTAAATTCTAAACTGAGCAGGGCTTCCAATTTGATCTTAGAGGGAATAGGGAGCCACTGGAGATGACTGAGTAGGAAGGTGACATAGACCTATGTCTTAGGAAAATGACCTTGGGGGCAGCTAGGTGGCACAGTGGATAGAGCTCCGGCCCTGGAGTCAGAAGGACCTGAGTGCAAATCCAGCCTCAGACACTTGACACTTAACTAGCTGTGTGACCCTGGGCAAGTCATTTAACCCCAATTGCCACACACACACACACACACACACACACACACACACACACAGGAGGCATCTGGTTGATGTGAGATGAAGAGGAAAGGAAGTAGGGGGAGCTCTCAGTGGGTGGCCTCAGATGCTCAGTGACACAGTGTGAGCCAAGGTTCTCATCTGAGAGGGGCTAGGCAGGGAGAACCTCACATGATCTGAGGAGGGATGGAAAGGTTTGGAACAATCACTGTGAAGAATGGGCTAGCGAATCGATCAGGGAGGTGGGAAAGGATTGCTGGCAGCAGCTGGGGTTACGCCACATGAATCTGTCGTGGTTTTCCAACCACAAATCTGAAGGACTCAGTGAAACGTGCTCTCCACCTCTGGGTAGAGAGCTGGTGGTCAGACTGAAGCAGACTTTCTTTTCCTTTTTCTTCTCTGGATACGGTGAATGTAAGAAGGGGTTTGACTGACTATGTATATTTATAACAGATTTTGATTTTCTTTCTCAGTGGTGGGGAGGGGGAAGTGGGAAGGAGAGAACATGTAAGTGAAAATAGCATAAAATTGAATTTAAAAAATTGTGGTGGGTCTTTCACAGAACAGTTTTACAGTTTCCTCTAGATGTGTTCAATAGCATTAATAATAACAATAATAACTAGAATTTATATGGAGATTTTGAGGTTTGCCCAGCCCTTTACATCCATTATCTCATTTTATTCTCACAAAAGCCCTGAGAGGTAGGTGTTATTGTCATCCCATTTTACAAATGAGGATACTGAGGTTAAGTGACTTGCCCAGGGTCACACAGCTAGTATGTCTGAGGCCAAATTTGCACTCAGGTCTTCCTGACTGTTCCCACTGAGGGCACCGTGGTGCCCCCTCGCTTCCTGAGAATTGGCCGATGGGAAGAGTCATTGACAGTTGGCGTTTGTCAGGACGTCGTCGTCCACCATCTTCCCTCCTCGCCTCTCGTATTTAACCAGCTGTCAGGTGTTGTCCCTTCTTCTTCCTTAATGTCGCTGGCATCAGCCCCATTTGCTCTCCTCAGCACAACCCCTTAGCTTGGGTCCTTACAGATTCTCATCCAGCCTATTGCAGTAACCTCCCAGTTGGTTACCCCGGCATTAGCCTCTCCCTGCTCCAGTGCGGCCTCCCCTCAGCCACCAAAGGGATCTTCCTGAAGGGTGCATCTGACCAAGAAGATTCTTTTAGGTTGAACTCCCCACGCCACTCACATTTGCAATACAGCCTTTCTTTCTAGCCATTTCTGTCCCCCTCCCCCTCACAGTGTTCCCTGGACGTAGTGCCTGCCTGCTGCTGCTGCTGTATTCACATGCTGGGAATGCCCTCCCCCTTCACTTGCTAAAATGTCGAGCACAGAAGGCCTACTAAGATTCTGTAGGACTGAGTTGGGATCCAGAAGGACTTTGGCAGACTGGAGCCCCAAACCTAATGAAATAAAGGGCAAGAAAAATGCATATTTTGATCAAAAAGTGTAAGATAGATAAGGGAGGTGTGGCCAGATAGCAGCTTATTAAAAAGATCTGAAGGTTTGAGTGGAGTCCAAGCCCAACACGGGCCCCAGTGTGAAGTGGCCGCCGATGAGCTCTCGGGTGGCAGCGAGACTAGAAAGGGGCCAGAGCCCCAACCTCTGCACTATGGAAGACTGTGTTCAGGTCGGACCTTCTCATGCAGCAAGAATGCCAATGAGCCAGAGAGCCCTCAGAGCTTCAGAGGCAAAGGGAGGGGGAAGGGCCTTGAGATTAGGTCCCCTGAGCATCAGTTGAAGGGTCTGAGCATATCGAGCCTGGATCAGAAAGGAAGGCTCAGGGGTGGGGTGGGGGTGGGCATGAGAGCTGCATTCAAGCGTCTGAAAGGCTGTCCCATGTGAATGCTATTGGGAATCTATGATTTTAAAAAATCATTGGATCTTCTTGCCCCCATGCCCAGCCCAGATCTTGCCCCCAGGCCAGGGTCCTGCCTCCCAAGATTCTGAGAAGACTGGAAGGTTCTCTCCCAGAGCCACTAGGCTTGTCTAATGGGTGGAGCGGCTGCTCCTTGCTCCCTCCTCCAAAACCTATTAAAGTCTTTGGCTTCTGGCCTTCAGACCCATGCCTTTCTCCCCTCTGAGCTGGGGATTCCTCAAGAGCCCCAGCCTGGGAGGTGTGAATATTGGAGATGGTGCCGCACAAGTAGAGGCAGAGCCCAACACGACCCAGAATGTGGAAGGTTTATTATTGAATCCCTAAGGAACAGGTAAGTCATAAGAGCCCAAGGAGGTTGCCTGCATCTGTCTCCCCTCCCCCCATGCCTCAGTTTCTTCTCTTGTCAGATGAGGAGATAAATCCCCTCTCTACCTTTATGCCTTCCGGCATGCTACTCCTTACCCTTGACTCCACCCTTGTCTGCATGGAGTTAGGACCAAGGAGTCAGAAATAGGGAGGCAGCACTGCTACCCACCACTTGAGGAAAGAAACATTTGCTGAAGAGGAAAAGCCCCTTCCCCCACCAGAATCTGGGAGGGAGCAAGCTAGCATCTTACTGAGCATGTCTAGTCCTATGGGATTCCTTCTGGAACAATGAATGGCAAGGCTGCTAAGGACCTTGGATAGCACCAGGGAGTGTGAGCAGTCTCACTTTGGCAAGGTGAGTAAGTCTGGGGCTGGAGGTCCATGGCCACTCTTATCGTCTTTAAGTACTTGCAGCTCTCCTGTTAGGTAGCCAACAAGCATTTATTAAGTGCCTTCAACATTCCAGGCAATGTACTAATCACTGGGGATACAAAGAGAGACAAAAGACAGTCCCTGCTCTCAAGGAGCCTGCAGTCTCTAGCTATTAGCTTAGGGGCCCCTAGTCTCTCTTTGGGACAAGAACCTGGAGCCTCATTGTATCCACTAGACCCTCTCCACAAGGTGCTTAGCCAGTCAGGGAAGGACCCCAGGACTCTCAAGCCTTCCCTTCCTACTGACCTCTGACCTATGGAGGGCTCAGGAAGAATCTGGGGCTGCTGGAGAGACTGTTGCAGAGCAAGGAGGCAAAGAAGGCAAAGTTTCCTGGGCTTAGGAAAGAGTCTCTTTCCATGCTGGGCTCTGATTCAGATTCAGTGTCCTCCCTCCATCCCCCTCCAGCATGGTGAGGACTCCTCCCAAGATTCTGAGAAGAAAGCTGGAGGGTTCTCTCCTGGAGGCATGAGGCTTGTCTAACGGGTGACGACATCAGAGTGGGAGGGCAGGCAGGCAGACGTGCAGCTGCAGGCATCCACATGTGTGTACATGCGCTGTATCTCCCTGCCATCAGGACACTTCATCTTCACCTCTTCCTGGTGCGTCTGAGTCTCCTGGCAGCAGGTACATTTCCTCTGAATCTCATTAGCCTCCAGAGAATACCTGGCGAATGGAGCCCCTCTTAGAACCACCCAGTGCAGTGCTTCCCCAGTACCCATGGAGCCTGAGAGCATAGCGGGGCTTGTGAGACCCATGGAGTCCAACCCCCTCACTTGGGATGGGGGGAAGGGCTAGCCCAAAGCCCCCCAGCCAGACTGGGCAGGGCCAGGAGTGCCGGATGCTTAGAAGTGGCATCAAGGTCAACCCAGGCCTGGCTTCTCTATCAAAGACCTGCCTGGTGCTCACCCAGTCTCTGCCCCAAATGGGAAAGACCCTGGACTTCTCAGAAGAAGGCATAGCTACAAATAAGCGGGAGAAAGCTTTGGTGTGGGCAGCTTCCTCCAGGACAATGTTAATTATGGTCCCCTAGGATCTCTAGACTTTTTCTTCCCATCCATGGGGTTTTCCTCATTGGTTCTGGGTGCTTCATTTCCCATTCATCCTGTATTCCCAACTTTTCCATGAACATAGAGCTTGCCTGAAATTCCCTCCTGACCTCTCTCTCTGCTGACTGTCAGAACTCTATATTCTGCTGGGTTCACCTCTGCTGAGCCTACACAGGATTTCTTCCTCCATACTCACCCAGCTCTTCCTCTTGGAGCCTCTCCCAGGGCGCCCACCATCCCTAGTCATGGGCTATCTTGGCTTTACCCCTGGTCAGACTGGAAGTGCTTGAGGGCGAGAGCTGCTGTGTCTATATGAGGCCTTCTGTGAGAGCACCATCAGGGCACACTTACCATGCCTGGTGCTGAAAGTGGGCAGACCTTGATGCCACCTTCTGAGTGACCCTGGCAGCTGGGTATGACCTGCTCAGCCTTTCCTCTCACTGACCCTGAGCCAATCTTGATTTGCTCGGGCGGGTGGGGTATCAGCCTGATGTCCCTGACCTGGCAGTGGTTATGGTGGGCACAGAAAATTTCTGGGTCCTCACAAGAACCCTGAAGAACTGTTGGGGGCCTGTTTATATGTGGGATCTCTGCCTCATGAGTGATGCCCACCTAGTTCTGACCCTCTGTTAGGGCTGCACCTGGATGTTCTCTGGGGGAGCAGCAAAAAGGGTCCCATCTCCCTTTTTGAGCCTCACTTCTTACACAGTAGTGCCTGACTGCCCCCTCCAGGCGTGAACACTTTGGTGGGACCCTGATTCTGAGAAGCTTGCTCGTGTTCAAGAGCCAGTGTCTACCAAGGACTTAGTAGGTCTCCCCTTCCTAGGATAATGCCTACCTTTAACTACAGCCTTTGGCAGAAGAGTCACAATGATGATGGTAGTAATAATGACCACACACAGCATTTATCTAGCACCAGAATGTTGCCTCATTCAATCTGTTCTAATGGCAGGTGCTTGAGTCACTGTGGCTGCAGGGCACTGGGATGGAGGGAAGCCTTTTGGGGTAGCCCCTTAATTCACATTGTGCAGGAGGGTTCCCCTTTCACCTGTGGCTAGAGCTGCCCCATGAGGAGTGAGGCTCTTGCCCAGTGCAGACCCTTGCTGAGACCCAGACATTTCCAGGCAGAATTACCTCTCTGGGGAGGGTTTTGGATGGTTTGGCCAGGAATTGGGGGCAGTTGGGCACTGAAGGAGGAAGTGGATGGGTGGGAAAGAGACATAGTGGGGCCGGCTTCTCACTCACATGGACATGGAGTTGCAGGACCCTGCACAGAAGGTGAGATTGACGGCTGTCTCTGACACACAGCCCTCATACTGGAGAAGCGTTTCATTGGACTGAACCCGACAATCTTCTAGAAAGAGGAAGAGGGAAATTCTGCCCTGGTACAAAGCCCCTTCCCTTGTCTCCGGGGCCCCCTTTTCCCCAGGTCTGCCATCCCATCCCTCCATCTACCAGCAGGGGCCGGGGCTGGGTTGGGAGTGGGGGCTGGGGGGTGAGGAGGTCATGGTTTTCTGGAGCTGGTCATAAGTGAATGAGCACAGCCGCCTGCGCAGATAGATCTGGGGCTGGGAACATGGGGGATACCTCAGTGACCAAAGAGGCCACAGGAGATGGAAGGGGCAGGGGCTGTTTGTGGCATCCAGGAGCCCAAGGGGACCTTCGTGACAAGGGCCAGCCCAGACATTTGACTCCCTGTGTCTGCTGAGGGCGGTGGGTGTGGGAAGGGCACAGGCTACCCGACATCCTCACAGATGCCCCTCCTTGACTTACCCTCAATCTCCTCGCATTCATAGCAGCAGCCGGCTTTCCTGAGGACTCCCTGCAGGCAAAGCATGGGCAGTGGAAGGCGTTAGGGCTGAGTTAAGCAGAGTGGGGCCGGCTGGGTGCATTAAAAGCAAAGCAGCCAATGTGGAGGACGGGTTTGCAGGATGCCAGAGTTAGCAGGCAGAGGAGCACCAAGAGGTCTGTGTGCGAGCCTCAGGTCTGAATGAGAGCCTGTGTTGTACCCTAGGCTTCCAATGTGTGTCATGAGCCTGGGGGGCGGGAAGCGGATACCTTGCACACCGGCATGTCTGGGCACTCGGTTGGTCTCCGAGACACGATGGTCTGCTTGTCCACTTTCTCACAGCGGTATTCTGTACAGTTGTCTGCACTGGTGTCGACCCAGGTCTCATTGAACTGAAATGCCAGCGAGAAGGTAGCCAGATGCCCAGGTCTGCCAGCCTCTGCGCAGAGCTTAAGCACCTGCTCCTGAGATGCTCTGGGACCTGGGGGAGCTTACCGAGGCTGGCCCCGAAAGTTAGTGTCCACATGCCTGCTAGGTTCCCAAGGTGCCCCCTGCCCCCCTTAAAGCCTAGGAGTTAATGGGCATGGGGCAAGGATCCTGCCTGGCCCTGGCTCTGATCTACTCAGTCAAGCCCTCCAGGGTCTCTTACCTTAATCCGCTTTCCATCTGGAGTGATGCAGGTTGCTGGCACACATTGCCCACAGCACTGCCCTGGTAGGACCTTGTACTCCTGGTCCTATAGTAAGAGGAAGAGAAGAAAGGGAGTGAGTGTTCCTGGCTGCCTTTTCTCTCCTTCCCCATGACTGCTCTTCGAGGCAAGACCTTCCCCGCCTCTCCCCTGCCTGGACCATGGCCGGTGTCTCCAGTCATTGCCCCCCTCCCATCTCTTGCCCGCCAACCCAACTCCCCCACTGCCTACGCGAGATGTGGAAGGGATCTCTCTGATCATGTTCCCACTCCTCTCCTCAGGCTTTCAGCATCGACACCATCGACAGCAAAAAGCTCAAACTCTTGGTCTGGCCTTCGAGGTCCCCCATCTCACGTCCCTTCTCACTGCCCCCTAGCCCTAGGCTCCTTGCAGCTCCGTACTTTTGTTCAGGGAGCCTCTCCCAGCCCAAGTCCAACCCTCTTCCCTTGGCAACCCAGCCCCCATGGGGCTCTCTGTTCACTCAGATCCTGGGGCACACCATCTTTACAGCCTGGCACCCCAGGTTCCTGCTGGGCCATCCACATTTCCTCCTGAGTCCCCTCTGTAGACTGTGAATGCCCTGAAGAAAGGGACTGAGCTTTACAGAGTCATCAGACCTGGAAGAGAGCTCAGAGAGCCTCAGGCCATGACTCCTTTTACAGCTGAGGAAACTGAGGCTCAGAGGGGAAGGGATTTGGGGGTTGTCAGTAACAGGAGTGGGGCTCAATCCCATGTTCCCTAACTCCCAATACAATGTCCTGTGCATGCACCCCTTCTCACTCTCAAGGAGGAGGCAGTAAAATAGCAAAGAATTGGATGGTGTCAGCTCAAGAATGTTGACAGCTGACCCAAGAATACCTGCCTCCTGAGAGCTGTTGGGCACCGGGCCCCAGCAGGGGACACAGAGACATACCTGGGCACCTGAGGTGCCCTGGCTGCCCCAAGCTTAGGGTCCTCAGGGAGACACGAACTGGGAAAAACCAAGTTAAGGCTCTGGCTGCCCCAAACTTGGGGTCCTCGAGGAGACAGGGCACATTCCATGGACTGGAAAAGGCCAAGAGAAGGGTCATTGGCCAAACAGGACAGGGGCTGGACTCTCACCGGGGCACAGGCAATGGAGCATTGCTCAGCCTCACACCACACCATGCTGTTGGTGTCCGGGTTCACCTCGACGCGACAGGTACAGGTGTGGCAGGGCTGCTCTGATGGCACTGTTGACCCAATCTGGGAGAAAGAGGGGACAAAGTCAAGGGAATGAGGAACATCCAGCCTTTCCTGCCCCTCCCTACCCCCCAGGGTCCCTGTCCAGGGGAAGGGAGGGATCAAGACCCAGCAGGGCAAAACTGTTGGAAGCGACCAGCATTTCCAGCCCAGAGAAAAGCAAGCTTAAGGTGGCAAGCGGTGGGAAGCTTCCCAAACTCCTGAGTAGACCTGCCTGGGATGGCAGCAGCCCCTGGGAGGTGCACCTGGCCATGCGTGCACACTCAACTCATACACAAATGTGCACAAACATGTACAACCACGCAGACTAGTGCATGTGCATATATAATCACAGACATGTACATGCACTCACATGCAAATGTATACACTTATAAAAGCACGAACTTTGTACAATCACACACATACACATAATTGCACATATACACACTCACACCCAAATGTGCACACCTATAAATGCACAGACTCATGTGCAATCACACATTGGTACTTGCACACAACCACACACATTCATGCAGGGGCTGTCATCCTCAGCAGAACAGTTGAATGAGAGGAGAGGACCTTCATTCTCTTGGTCTAGGGGCATGGTTCTCTAATAGAGAATGTTCCAGTGCATTTAAAGTGCAGTTAATGAACATTGAACCTCTTTCTATGGATGCAACTATTGGGTAAGGTAACTGCACATGTGGGGACCTTTTCCCAAAGAGCCCCTGGAACCTTCTTTTTTCATTGACATCTCTGACTCTCTCTGTCTCTCTCTGTATCTCTCTGTCTCTGTCTCTGTCTCTGTCTCTCTCTGTCTCTCTGTCTCTCTGTCTCTCTCTCTCCTTCCCTCTCTGCTCCTACCTTTCCTTCTTCCCTTGCTCACTTTCTCTTTCTTCATTCCTCTTTCTGCCCTTCTCTCTGTCCCAGTCTCTGTCTCTGGGTTTTTCCCCCATGCCTAGAATGCACTTCCTCTTCCTCTCTGCCTTCTGGCTTCCTTTAAATCCCAACTAAAACCCTACTTTCTACAGGAAGTCTTTGCCAACCTCCTTCATGTCAGTGCTTTCCTCTTGGCACTATTTCCTATTTATCCTGTATAGAGCATGCTCTGTGTAGACTTATTTGCATATCATCTGCCTCCCCGGTTAGATCGTAACCTCTTTGCCGACAGGGATTGTCCCTTTTGCATCTCTTCCCAGGCCCCCCTGGCCCATAGTGGGGGGTTAGTGATGTTTATCTATTGTGTCTATCTCTCCTACTGTTGGTCCCTTAATGATGTGCCTGTCCACAGAGGATGGCCTCCTGACGAGCTTCTGCCCTGGGTGTTGTTGGGGGGATGTCTCTCCCACTAAAAATGGGGATCTCTGAGGAATATGGCACTATTGTGGTCCAAGCCCTGGAGACCCCGATGGGAAGGACTCACTCACCCCATAGGTGGTCCCATTTTGCTCACACATTCTCTCTTCTGAAAGGCACAAGAACATTAAAGGTGAAAATGTGAAGGGGAGCTTAGAACATGTTTTAAAGACCCCTCAATGATGCCCATTCAGCTGGGACAGGGAAGGGTGGTGAAGGATTGGGGTCCCCCCAACAGAAGTGGCACAATATTCTGGACAGGACAGCCCAGAGCCAGGACCCTAAGGGGCCCCAAAGCTCAGTACTCACTGCACCCAAAGACAGGACAGCAGCTGTCTGTAGGCAGGATGCTAAACACCTCTTCTTGTGGCTTACAGCTCGGTCGATCTTGAGGGCAGCTGGACTGGTTGCAGACTGAGGAGGTGGGAGAATGTGCCACAGGTGAAGGGAGAGCCCAGGAATTCTGGGAAGTTAGCCCCTTGCTCTCAGGGAATCTCTGCACACTTTACTCTAGCCCAGCTCTCTGTGCAGATATCAGTACCTCCCTTTTCCCGACCTGACTCTTAAAAGGGAACGCCAACATCAGAGAAAGGGCTGCATTTGTGTGGAGCTACCTCCACGGCTCCTCTCTCCCTGTGAAGTGGGCAGGAGAGTTGTTTTCATGGTAGATTTACAGGTGGAAAAACTGAAACAGAGGGATTAAATGACTTTCCCAGGGTCACAAGCCGGTAAATAGGTCAGGACTCGCCTAGAAAAGCGCTTTAAGATTGACAATAGGGTCACTGCACAACAGCCCTGAGAGAAATGTAGCATAACTCATATTATCTCAGTTTTCAGAGGAGGAAACAGACAACCTCAGGAGGGAAGTGATTTAACGAGGGTCACGCAACTGGCAAGAGGCGGAACTGGGATTGGAACCCAGGTCTCCAGGTTCCAGACTGAGCTAATTGGAGAGCCACGCCCCCCCCCCCCCATTCGCAGTGCTCAGACTCTTAGAGCTCTCCCATGGAGAACAGTCTGCCATTCCTGGGGAAGGAAGCCCAGAATTTCCTGAGGCTTCCCTAATCATCAAATGAGCACTTGACTTCCTGGCTCATTCTTTCTTACCTTCGACCTCTCTGGGACCAGGACAGAGAGCTGCTCATGCTCAAAGGACCAAGATTTCCTCTTCCCTAACTCTTATCACCCTTGGCCATCCCAATAATTCCAACCCTTTCCCCTCCCTTCTCCTCCTTCCCCAACTCCCCATTCCAGCACTCTTGAGTGTCTCCTCTCCAGCCCTTATTTCTCTTACGAGCTCCAGGTCCACATCACCCCCAGCTGCCCGGAGGGCAGCAACAACCCCTCAGACATGCCAGGGTCTAATCTGTCCTCCTTCCTTTGTCTGGGCTGCCACCCTTCTCCATGCTCCCCCACCCCAGGCTCAGAACCCAGGAATCATCTTTAATCCTTCCCTCTTCCCTCCACAATTCTGTATATTCTTCCCTCACCATGCCCCTATCTTCTCTTCGTCATCTCCACAGCTATATTTCAGGTCAAGTTCTCACCCCCTCTCCCTGTAGCTGCTTTCCTCAATGGTCACCTGGTCACCCTGGCTCTGGTCCATCTACTCACCTGCCAAAGGGTTTGACCATGACATGGCCCCTGCTCAGAAATCTTCAAAGCCTGTCCCCTCCTCTACCATGCCTAGAATGCTTTCCCCACTCGCTTCAGCCTGAGAAGCTCCTAGTTCCTTTGAAGGTCCAGTTCAGGGGCCTCTCCCGGCCTCTCCAGACCTCTCCTTCCCCATCTTGTAGTGTTCCTGCACTTTCTTATCTATGATGTGTTGGAACTTTCTCAAAGAATGGGAGCTTCCCACAGGCAGGGCTGTCCCCCCCTTGGGATTTGTGCCCCAATTGCTGAGCATGGGGCCGGCAACACAATTTACACTTAATAAATGCTCCTCAGTTGATTGTCTGTAGAGGAAAGTTCAAACTCCTCAGCCTGGTACTCTAAGCCTTCCATAATCTGGCCCCACCTTAACCAAACTTGTCTATTCATTGTCTCTGGAATTCTACTTGAGCTTTGGCACATGCCTATCTTTGCTTCTGCTGTTCCCTGAAATTCTGAGCTGAGCCTCCCACCCCCATTGTTTGCTTTTTAATGATGGCCTCAGAGCCATAGCTCAGCAATCATTTATTAAGCACCTGCTGTGGGCTAGACCCTGGACTCAGTGCCAGGCACACAAAGACAAGAAGCAAATAATTTCTGCCCTCAAGGAACATGTCTACATTCGTCTGGAAAGCCGCAGTTACCTTCTCTGCAAAATAGAGATGTTAGGGATATGAATCCTAGGACTTAGAGCCCATCTAGTCCAGCCCCCTGATTTTGTGGGGGAGGGAACTGAGGCCCAGGGAGATGAAGGGACTTGCCTCAGGTCACAGACAGACAGCAGGCACCAGAGTTGGGGCTTGAAGGACCTGGCCTCACCTGACCTCAGCACCATCACCCATGGAACAGCACTATCTCTTTCCCATGGTTGTTGGAAGGATTCAGACAAATGTGAGCTGCCGCTTTTATAAATGGCTTCCCCTCCTTGGACTTCTTGGACTTCTTGGAAGCCTAATGCTGTGCCCCTACCATGCTGCTGACCACACCGTCTCTCCCTGGATCCCCCAGATCATCAGCTCTAAGAAGGTTGGGCTGCCCCCCACCCCTTTCCTCTCCCCCATAACACTGAGCCTGTGGATCAGCCATGATGTGGGGCTCTGGAATATGTCCAGCTGGACCCATCCTCTTGTCCTGGGGCTTCTGCAGAGAGCTTCATTCTGATCCTATCCTGCTCCCCTGCAGGACCCAGAATGGGATGGCTGGGCTTACCACAGCGTGCCTCCATGCAGCACGGATCCTCTGTCTGGGGCTCGTAGACAATGACAAAGCCCTCCTTTTGGCACTTGGGGGCTGTTGTGGACTCCAGGCACTGAACAGGTCTACACTGTACTGTGAGTGAGTTGTTGTCACAGATGCAGTCTTGGCAATTACTAGTCCATTGCTCTCCAGGCTGGGAAGAACACATGAAGACCAGATATTGGCTTGTTTAGGGGCTGGCTCCAAGAGCCTGAGGCAGGGCTCATTCCAGGGCTTGTGCCCAGTGCCTGCCCATGGACCTTCAGGGGGAAGTCAAGGAGAAACTTCTTCCAGGGACCTTGGACCTCCCCACTCCAGGGGCTATGCTGGCCCCCTGGCTTTGGCCAAGTGCCTGGGAGACCCTCTCCTGCCGCACTCAGCATCTGCCAGACTTTTGTCTTATGCAGATATTCCCTCCTGCACTCTGAGCCCTCTCAGCTCATTTATTTTCCCATCACCTCCACTGTCAGATGGCATGAGCTCACTTCAGTGGCAAGTGGAACATGGAACACACAGTGAGGAAGGAAAATGCTCAGAGAAATTACTTCTGGATTATCTGTACTGTTGCCCTACATCTCGTTCTATCCCCATGAGTGGAGGTATTGATATGAAAGATATCATATCAGCCTTGTTAAGGCTGAGGTCTGTAGAGAGAGAAGAGAAGTGAGCCCAGAACAGACCCCTTCTGAAATCCCAACATGGCGGAAATGGGAATAGCACAAGCTAGCCAAAGAAACAGAGAAGAAACAGGTAGAGAGGAAAGTGGAGATCCAGAAGACCGAGATCCCTCAGAAGTCATCGGAGGAAAGAAAATGTGGGGGACTAGTGGTCAGTAACTTCAAAAAGGAGCAGAGAGGTAAAGAAAGATGAAGACAGAGGAAAGGCTGGTTGATTGAGTATTTATTTATTTTTTAATTGATTAATTAATTAGTTTGTTTTTAGGCAATTGAGGTTAAGTGACTTGCCCAGGGTCACACAGCTAGTAAGTGTCAAGTGTTTGGTCTGAGGCCAGATTTGAACTCAGGTCCTCCTGACTTCAGGGCTGGTACTCCATCCACTGTGCCACCTAGCAGCCCCTAGTTGATTGAGTATTAAAGTGACCACTGGTAACCTTAGAGGGAGCAAGTTCAGCCTAGAAGTAGGGGTTCAAAAAGTGATAGATGTAACATGCAGAATGATACACGGCAATGTGGATCTTTTTAAACTGTATGTTTGTTGTGAAAGTTTTCTTTTCTTTTTTTATTGTACAATGAGGGAGACGAAGCAGAGTGGGAGGAAATAAAGACATGCTTGCTAATTTAATGTGAAAAAAAAAAGAAGTAGGGGGTCAAAAGCAGACTGCAAGTTGAGGAAAGTAGGTGGTGAGAAAATCGAGTCCAACAAGAATCTAACCACCCACCTGCTTTTCCATCTATCTGTCCACTGGCTTAGTAATCACACTCATGGGCAGCTTTAAGGTTTGCCAACCCCTTCACTGTTACCTCTTTTTGACCTTCACCATAACCCTGTGAGGTAGCTGCTATTATTTTTTCTGTTATACAGATGAGGAAACTGAGGCCAAGAGGCATTAAGTGCCTTGCCCAGGGTCATGCAGCTAGTATATGTTTGAGACCAGATTTGAACTTGGCTCTTCCTGACTTCAAGTCTATGCCCTATGCAACATTGCTTCTTATATAACAATCCATCCATCCATCCATCTACCTGTTTTCTGTCTTATATACATCTATACATCTATCTAACTACATATGCATTGATTTCTCCATTCGTGCTATCCATCCATCTGCTTGATTTTCCTATCTATGCATCTGTCCATCCATATTGCTATCCATCTAACCATTCATTTATCCATCCACAGATTTAGAATTAGAATGTACACTCCTGGAGGTGAGGGACTATTGTTTTCTCATATTTTTTATCTCTGGGTGCTTAGTACTTACAACGGAGTAGGGAGCCATTCATTCACTGTATCCGTTTAGCTATCCATTTGCCTATTTTGTCCATCTATTATCTATCTTGGGATAGCTAGGTGGTGCCACAGTGGATAGAGTGCTGGGCCTGGAGTCAGGAAGACTCATCTTCATGAGTTCAAATCTGGCCATAGACACTTACTAACTGTGTGACCCTGGGCAAGTCACTTAATTGCTCTCTGCCTCAGTTTCATCATCTATAAAATGAACTGGAGAAGGAATTGATAAATCACTCCTGTATCTTTGCCAAGAAAATCCCAAATTGGGTCATGAAGAATTGGACACAACTGAAAAATGATTCAACTAAAACACTCATCTATCTGTCCAATGATTGTTCCACCTATTTGCCCTTTCATCCATCCATCCATCCATCCATCCATCCATCCATCCATCCATCCATCCATCCATCCATCCATC
>NW_020953954.1:1546106-1547364 GCF_900497805.2 Vombatus ursinus | reverse complement strand
ATCCATCCATCCATCCATCCATCCATCCATCCATCCATCCATCCATCTATGCATGCATCCATCCATCCTATTTTCACAGGGGAAGAAAGATGGCCCACTTAGGAGAGGACTAGATAATATGTCAGTCACCTGTCTTGATGGAAAGACATCATAGCAACCTGGAGGAGGAATGGTTTGTGAGACAGTTGATGAGGGTACTGATGATGTTGGAGTTGGACATGGCCCATGAAATCGTTCTATTTCACATTGTTGATTGCAAATGGCAAAAAAACTACACCCAGCTTTGTCTGTCTTGTTGTAAATAACATCACCTGTTAAAAGGAAAAGAAGAGTTATAAAAGATTTCCTTTATGTTTAGGACTATACCTGAGTCCTTGAACCTAAAGAGAGGTTATAATGGGAGAAGGCAAGAAACCAAGGTGGGATAAACAGCATTCTTTGTATGATTAGGTGGAGAAGTTACATTTATTTTGCTCTGAGAACTTCTAGAGAATTTTACAAAAGCTGTTAGAATAATCACACAACCCAATCACAGAGACCCAAAAAACACCTAGACCAGTAGATGGAGAGAACTTGCCTGCATTGAGGAGGATGAGAAGAATTCTACTCACCCGGAGAAAACAGGTCTCCGACCACAAAGCAGAAGCATGGCGTTGTGAAGGTGGAGGGTACTGGCGATGTCTGTGACACAGGAGGGATGGATACAGAAGTGGAGAAGGTAGAGATGGTGGATGTCTGCAAAGTAGGCCTGCTCACATGTGTAGTTCTTGAATGGGAAGGCACAGAGATAGAGACACAGGGGCTGTAGTCATCACAGCAGAGCACCCTGATGTGATAGTTCAAGCAGTATTTTGTGGGGCCAGCCTGGTCCTGGTTCCTGCAGACTAGACCAATGTCCACATTGCATTCAACCACTTGTCCCAGTTGGTCGATGGGCATGCCAAAGTAGTTCTCTGCTCGGCACTGGATTTCCCGAGGCTTCGCACAGATGGTTTCCCCTGCAGCCCGGATGTTGTCATAGGTTTCAAAGTCTCCACCATCTTTTCCAGGAATCGGGTAGCTCTGATCAAACCAGTCTGTCCACACGCACCTAGGCTGGCACTCTGTAGCTAATGTGGCCATGGTTGTGCCTGAAGTAAGGGGGCTGAAAGCTGTTTTTTGGCTAGTGGAGGTGGTTCCAAATGATGGGCTTGTGCTCAGAGATCCGGGAGTTGTCTTTGGCACCTTGGTGACCTTAGTAGCCCCAGAGGTTGGGAGG
>NW_020953954.1:1545242-1546096 GCF_900497805.2 Vombatus ursinus | reverse complement strand
TGTTTGGCCTTGCTGTGGTAGACTCCAGAGGGAAAGTTCTTGCTGTTGTGGATTGGCCAGAGGGGGTCAGGACAGTTTGTGGGGCTGTCAAGGGCTTGGAACTAGTAAACTTCCAAGTTGTGCCCAGAGATCCTGAGGAAGTGTGGGTTATGTTGTTGACTGTCACAGAAACACTTTGGGTAGTTGAAATGGCCTCCTTTGTAGATGTTGCTAGTGTTGATGTGGACATGATAAAGTTTGAAATTGTGCTCTGTGATGTTGATGTAGTCTGTGTTGGTTCTATTGTCTTGGAGGTCCATGTGAAGGGGGAGCTTGTTTGGGTCGTCATCCCTGCGACTGTGGAAGGGCAGTGCGTGTAGTCATCACAGCACAGTACACGGATGTTGTAATTAAAGCACATATTGAATGTTCCCTTTTGATCTTCATTTCTGCAGATCAGCCCAAATTTCAGGCTGCATTGCAGAACCTGTCCAATCTGGTCAATGCTTACCTCAGGGTAGTTTTCAGCGCGGCACTCAAGTTTTTGGGGTTGTTGGCAAATCGTTCCTCCTGCTTTCCTGATATTATCATATGTTTCAATGTCTCCCCCATTGATTCCAGAAACTGGGAAGTCCATATCAAACCATTCTGTCCACTCACATTTTGGTTGACAGGGAGTAGAGAATAGGGTTGTGATCTGTGAGGTTGCAATTGTTGAGGTGGGGCCAGAAGGACCCAGTGTAGTAGTCTGTGACCCCAAAACTGTGTTCAGCGGTGTTATTGCTGTGGAAATCTCTGGGTTTGGAGATTGTTGTTTTGTTGTTTGTATTGCTTCTGTGGATGAATGGATGGGAGGAGAACTTGTCTTGACTGTG
>NW_020953954.1:1542566-1545232 GCF_900497805.2 Vombatus ursinus | reverse complement strand
GACTCTTGGGTTGCAGTGCTGGCTGGGCTGCTCTCTGTCACCAGGCTTGTGGTGGTGAGGGATGTCTGTACTGTGGTGCCAGTCTCCAGGCTGGTGGTCAATTGCAGCGTTGTTGCTGGTGGTATGACTGAGGTCTTTCCATGGCAATGGCTGTCATCACAGCACAGGACCTTGATCTTGTAGTTAATACACATTTTGAACAAACCTTTTTGTTCCTCATTTCTGCAGATGAAGCCAAAGTGAACATCACAATGGACAACCTGTCCTACCTGCTCAATAGTCATGTCAGGGTAGTTCTCTGCCTGGCATTCAATGCCCTGAGGTTCCTGACAAAAGTCCTTTCCCGTCTTCCTGATCTTGTCATATGTCTCAATGTCTCCATCAATTTTTTCTGATGTGGGGTAATCTGTATCAAACCACTCTGTCCACTGGCATCGGGGCTGGCAAGTCACGTTGGGAGTACTGGCCCTGGTGGGTGTGGACCACATCTGTGAAGTCAAGGTGGATAATGTTTGGGGGGGCATTGTGGAAGCTCTAGCCGTGGCCATGGATCTTGTGGTGGGTGGACTGGTCCTCACGGCCGTAGACCCACCACAAGGCACGTAGCTGCAGCACAGCACTCGGATCTCATAATCATGGCACAAAGGTGGGCTCTGCTCTGCATTATAGCACAGTAGCCCATGGGACAGGCTGCACTCCACCTTCTGTCCCACTTCTCCTAGTGAGATGCCAGGAAATGCCCGGGCCCTACACTCCACATCACGGGCTGTGGAGCAGATTTGGTATCCGCTTAGCCGTAGGTCCTCAAATGTCTCAAAGTCTCCACTGTCGAGCCCTGAGCCTGGCGTGCTGCTGTCATACCAGTTAGACCACGTGCAATCTTCTTGCACACACACTGTGGAAGTGGCCGAGATAGTGGTGGCGGGCCCTGAGCAGGGAGAGAGAAAGGGAAATCTCTTGTGGAACCTGTTCTCTTAGAGGAGGTAGCCCCTGGTACTGATGCCAACCCCACGTACATTTCCACAGCACCAAGGACTCTCTTCACAGTCGCACTTTAGCTCTTTTATCAGAGGAAGAAATGGTGACTCCCAGTGGAAAGCAGACGGAGAAGAGGACATGTGCCAAAATGAAAGGCCCTGGGCTTGGAGGCAGGGAGCTCTGAGTTTGAATCCCACCTCAGGCATTTCCTTCCCATGTGGCTGGAGGCTAGTCACTTCAACCTGTTTGTGCCCATGCGGGATGATAATATCTTCTAGCTCATGGGCTTTTTGTGAAATTCATATGAGATCATGTCTGTGGGCTGCTTACGGAAAGGCTCACTGTCCTTGTTATGGCCCCATAGTCAGGCTGACAGGAAATGTCAGGGCTGGGATCATGTGGCCTCTCAGAGAGATCTCATCACACCCACCTATGGCTGACATCCTGCTGGCACAATATTACTTCCCCTGGGGCACTGACCATCACCTTCCCTGGCAATGATCCCAGAGATCACCAGCTGGAGGACTTTCAAAACTTGGCTGGCAGCAGGACCTCCCAGGCCAGGTGACATCAGGCTCAGTGACCACCCTCAGCTTCTCCAGAGGAGCTATGTGCACATGGAGCAGTGAAGGAGCAGTAGATATCCCAGCCGGTGGTTCTGAGAGCTCTGGGGCTCCAGGGAAGCTACCAATAGCCAGCAGGACCCAGAGGACCAGGGATCGTGGTGGTCAGAGCCCCAGGCTGGCAATCAAGAGCCCAGGCATCTGATCCTGGCTCTGCTCATAACTAGCCAGGCGATGCAAGGCAAGTCCTTCCTTCTCTCTGTGAGACTGGGGTGGGGGGTGGCCTGGAAAACCATCAAGGTCCTCCCAGCTTTCCCATTCTGGGATTCTAATCATCCAAGTTAGAAAGAGAAAGTTTAATCCCTGCTGTGGACATTTCTGAACACTTGGCCAAATAAATGGGCATGTCAGGGATCTGCTTGGTAACAGTCTCAGCTTTTGGGCTCTTAAATAGGCTGGGATCTGTTGTTATCATTATTATTATTATTTATTTTTAATCATCACCATCACAAGTGACCACAGGGTGGTTGGCCTGGGAGGAACTGTAGAGCCTCTTTCAGCCAAATGCTTCATTCCACCCAGCCTCAGAGGTTACCTGCTGTGGACTCTGGCATCCTGCTGGTAGTGAAGGTGAATGGTGCAGTGGTGGAGTGCATCACGGGGCATTCTTTGGACATGCGTTTGATCTCCCCATTGTCTCCGCAGATGGCAATAAGACAGGCTCCCAGGCCATCCGTGGTGTTGTAGATAACCTCGTGGATATGGTACGTGTGACCCTCATACAAGCAAGTGCACTCTGAAAAGCCAGGAAACCAAATGGCATCATTTGATGCATGTCCGAGGAACTGGGAGTCCCTGTCCCCAGGCATCTGGGCAGCTTACTCACCATTTTGGTCTGGGGTACACTGTATGCCGCTTGTGGTACAGTTACTAGGAGTGAAAAGGAGAAGGGAAAGAATGTGGGGCATGGGAAATAAGCCCACAAGGACAATAGCCAATGACAAATCACAGGCTGCCACCCACAGCTGGGATGCATTCCCTCTTCCCCTTCATATCTTGAATCCTTAGCTTTCTTCAATGTATAGAGCTCAGGTGCTGCCTTCCACAAGAGACCTTTCCTGTTAG
>NW_020953954.1:1527806-1542556 GCF_900497805.2 Vombatus ursinus | reverse complement strand
AAGTGCTGCCTTCTACAAGAGACCTTTCCTGTTAGTGTAGTTCCTGTGTGTCCAGTAGGTGATTAATGACGCATGTTGAACTGAACGGACTTCCTCCACTGAGCCTTTCTGGAAAGTCTGGGGCAGACGTTGGCTAATGCTCTTCTCATTCCCCAAGCTGAGGGCAGAACTACCCTTCTGACCTACCAGCTCTGGCAGTTGGCTTGGCTCAGGACTTTGTCTCCCACTTCATGATACCTCCCGTCCTCATCGTAGCAGCCACATTGTGCAACACACTTCATCTGGCTTTCACTGAAGAAAGGCTTCTCGGCTGGGCAGTTTGGGTAGCAGCCTGAGGCGGGCAGAGAGGAACAAGGCTTCAGTGAGGGGTCCACTCCCCAAGGAAGAGGAGGGAAGAGAGCAGACAGTGCTCTCCCTGCATGACCAAAGGGAGGAGGATTGCTGGAAGAAGCTGGAGATGTTTAGTATGAGAAGAGAAGGTTGGGGGAGGGAGCAGCAGAACCCTCCTCAAGCACTGTCATGGGGAGGAGGGTTAGGGTTGATTCTGTCTGGTCCCAAGAGGCAGAAGCAGGAGCAAGGAGGGAGGGAGATTTAGTTTTAATGTCGGGAATAACTCCCCAACGATGAAAGCTGTCCCTAAGTGGGATTCGGTGGATTCCTCCCTGACCTGAGGTCCTGAAATAAAAACCCAGTGACCACCAGTCAGGAGATTCAGGCGGGACTCCCAGTCAGGGACAGGCTAGAGGTAGAGCGTCCATGATTCTCTCCTCAATTGAGATTGGGTCTGGCTGAGGTCACTTTATGTTCTTTAGGGAGCACGCAGCCCAACCACTCTGTTTTACAGATTAGGAAACTGAGGCTCAGAAGGGAGCTTGTCCGAAGTCACACAGCAGAGTGTTGGTGGCAAAGCCAGGAGCGATCAGGTCCAAGCCCAGACATCACTCTTCTGCTCATCCTTTCATGGTTCAGGCTAGACTTTGGATCTATCAGAGCTCTGACCCATCTCCTAATCTCGGCAATTAGCTTGAGTTGCCCTATGCACTTCGTGGGTGAGGAAGGCCATTAGCCAGCTCAGCCAGGTGATGGGGAAGCCCCAGCTTCCCTTCAGAAAAAAAAATCCCTATTGGTCAGGAATAAGGCAGAGCTGTCCCTCCCAGGCTCCGTCAATAGGCCAGCAAGAGTCTTCAAGACACAGTCAATAAGCACAGAGTCAACTCTGCCTGTTTGATTCCCCAGGACTTCTGGCGGCCAACGAGGAGCAGAGGCCACCCCTGGCTTTCCCACTGGGGCAGGTTCCAGGATCTATTCAACTGGAAGGTCAGGACCTCAGGACCGACATCTGTATCTGAAGGATCTTGGGTCTGAGCACATTGAGGCCTGGGGTGGGGGTGGGGGTTGAGCAGAGGAAATGCCCAAATGGACCAGAAGACTGCCAAGTTAGCTCCAGACCCAGAAACTAACAACAACAAAAGCTGCCTTTTATATGGCATTTACTGTATGCCAGGCACTGTGCTAAGTGCTTTTCAGATATCACCTTATCTGATCTTTCCAACAACCTTGACTGGGAGGAGCCATTATTAGCCCTATTTTAGAATTGAGGGAACTGAGACAGACAGAGGTTAAGTGACTTGCCCAAGGTCACATAGCTAGTAAGGATCTGAGGAGGGATTGAAACTCAGATCTTCCTGACTCCAGGTTCAGGGCTCTATCCACTGAACCTCCTAGCTGGCTCTCACAGCCCTCACCCTAGATCCTGTTTCCTTCCCCAAAAGACTTAAACCAGATGATATCTGACCTTGCGCTCTCAATAGCTAGTCTCTAGGGACCAACTTGGAAGTATCATTCATAGATTCTCAGAATCTCAGAGTTGGGAGGAACTTCAAAGACTGTTGGGTCCCAGCCATCCCTAGTTTTCTGATCCCAATCAGAGGGAATCCCTTCACAGTTGAGGTTAGGCATGATGGAGGAAGGGCCGTGTCAGAAATCGGTGGTCTTTTGTTTGGGGGAGTTGGCCCCCATGCTAGGGGTGCAAGTCAGATTTCAGGGCAGCCTGTATGGGGACTGCACTTTGGAACCCCTCCCTTCTACCCCCGATCTTGGAACCTTGGAAAGCTCTGAGTTCCAGAATCCTCACTGTGACCTTTCCCAGGCCAGCACTGCTGCACTGGCTAAAATCTCCTTCCTTCCCCATCCTGACTCTTTGGCCAACCAGCTTAACAATTAAACTGTCCTCTCTTTTCAATCCTTGTCCCTTCCCCACATCGCCAATCATACCCTGCCAATCTTGGATCACTCCCACCACCTGCTGCCTACACCCTTATTGACAAACTGACTAACCCTAACTTCACTGCAAGGCAACCATTGTATTTCTCTCTAACTGAGTCACTAGCAGACTCACAAAAATGGCCATTCCAGACCTTGTCTTATCTTCTTAAGCCTTCCATGGCCCATGGCAGCCTCTGCCCTTACCCTCTCATCTGAGGAGCTAGCCTCATACCTGGTAGACAAAAATGGTCTCAAGTTCCTTGCCCTGTCGTCCTGATCTCACCTCACTTAGACATCTGGCCCCACAATCTTCTCCTTTGTTCCAGTCTGTGATGAAGAGGTGGCCCTCCTCCTCGCCTAGGCAAACCACTCTACAGATGAGTTCCAGATTGAGATATCCGGCCCTAGCATCTTTTTTTCAAGAATGTTTTCAGTTTTTAAAAATGTTTGAAAAATAATACGTAAGTGACTGCTTTATTCCTTATATGCCACTAGAACTTATTTTTTTTACCCACGTCATTACTTCACAAAGCATATCAAGTTATTTGAAAGAAAGAAATGATGTAAATTGGTCAAAAGCCTGCTGCCACTGCCGCCTCTCCCCCTCCTCTTCCTCAGACCAGCCCTAATATCTCTTCTGAGCTCTAGTCCTTCATCACCAACTATGCCAGTTAGACATTTCAACCTGTCTGTCCTGTAGGCAACTAAAACTCAACATATCTACAGAAAAAGTCATTATCTTCCCCACCCTACTCCCAAATCATATCATTCTGAATTTCCGAAATGTTGTCAAGGGTATCACCATCTTCTTCATAATTTAGGAGTCATCCTGGACTCCTTACTCTCTCACCACCCACATCCAAGATGATGCCAAGGCCTGTCAATTTCACCTCTGCAGCACCTCTGGTCCATTTTGCCTCTGCAGCATCTCTGGTCCATTTCGCCTCTGCAGCATCTCTCCAATATATCCCTTTCTCTCCTCTGATGCTGTCCCTATCTTGGTTCGGACCCTCATCACCTCACACCTTGACTATTGCAATATCTGCTGTGGGGCCAGCCTGCCTCAAGTCTCTCCCTACTCTAGTCCATCCTCCATCTTGACCATATCACCCCATTCCTGAACAATCTCCAGAAGCAAATACAAAATGCTCTGTTTGGTCTTTAAAGCCCTTCCTAACCCACTCCCTTCCCACCTTTCCAGTCTTCTTACACCTTACTCCCCAACGTGTCCTCTTCGACCCAGTAACACTGACCTCTTGACTACTGGTCCTTGTACATGACACTATTTTCTATCTGTCCCCCAGGCCTGGGATGTTTTCCCACCTCCCTTTCACCTCTTAGCTTCCTTGGCCTCCTTTGAGACTTGGCTCCAGGTCCACCTTCTGCAGGAGGCCTCTCCTGGTCCCCCCAGCTGCTAGAGCCTACTTCTCTGAGAATTTCTTCCATTTACATTGTATGTGCAGGTACCATATTGTGCCCTTTAACATGTGAGAGCTTTATGTCCAAGAACTGTTTTGGCCTCTCTATGTATCCCTAGAACTTAGCACAGTCCCTGGAGCATAGGAAGCATCTAGTAATCGCTTGTTGATTGAACGACGGAGAGTAGATCAGAAACTGTGGGAATAAACTGGCCTTTCACCCTGCCCATCCCCCAGGGAGCTGTCCCCAGTTCTGAGCTTTCCATTTTCCTCTTTGGGGATCAAGTCTTAGCTCTCAGGGCTGGGCATACCTTCTAACCCAGGTAAGTTCACCAAGCATTTCCCACTCGGGTTGCGACAGGTCTTCAGACAAGGTGCTCCACATGGCTGGTAGTGCCAGTCACACTCCCCGTGGGGGTTGTAGAAGTCACAGAACATGGCTGAAGGCAAAGAGAGGGGAGGAGTGGGCTGGGGAGAAGAGGAGGGCTTCCCTGGTTTCCAGTGTCCCCAACACCAAGAGAGCAGAAGGCTGTCTAGCAAGACTAGTCCCTCAACAGCCATTCTCCTGAATTCCCAGAAGGCAAGGACTTCTATCCCATAACTGTTCTATCCAGCCCCTCCTCTCCCACTTCCATGTTCTTGCTCAGGCAGGACCCTATGCCTGTAACACCTCACTTCCCTGCTTCACTTGGGGGACTGCTATTCATTCTTCAAAGCCCAATTCCAGACACTCCCTGCCCATGGGAAGCCTTGCCCGGCCACTGCCCGGACCTTTGCCTGGATTCCACCCTTGTCACATCTGCAATATCCTTTATAGCAGTTGGCTGTGTGTGTGGCCCACCCACTCCCAGCTGAGAGCTCCTCTGTCTCTGCTTCTGTCTGTCCTGTGCCTGGCACACAACCAGACTCCACAGATTCGTCTGATAGAATGAGGGCGCCCAGCTTTCCAAGTGCCTGGGGTGTGCACATACATGTGGGTTGTACGCATGCTGCTTATCCATGTCAGAGCATTCCAGGCTGTGCATGCTTTCCCCAGCCCCTCCCCACCCAGTGTGTCAGGAAGCAGACGCTGACAGATGAGCCATCAACTCACGACAAATGTCTGGCTTTCTCCAGGAGACGCAAACGCCCACATCATTGCAGGCTTGGGCATAGGCTGCCACCGCCGTACAGAAGCACTCACAGTCTCCCCCAGAGTCACAGGCACAAGCGTCCAACACACAGGCCTCGTAGTATTTGGTGGAGTCCACCTGGAAGGGAAGAGGAGCTTAGGGTCCGAGCCCCACTCCGGCCTTTGACTCTCTGCCCGTCGCTCCGCCCTTTGTTCTGGAAGGCAGAAGCTCCTGATGGGCAGAGACTGGACCATATTCTGTCTCTCTGACCCCAGGTCACAGCCCAGGGCTCTGCCTATGGTAGCGGCTCCCAGACACTGGGTGGTTGGCCTGGCTTAGGTTCTGGGACCTCGGCCCTCCCTGGCCAGCCCTCGCCATCACTGTCTGGTTGTGATTGTCTTATCTAAAGGCCACCCCCTTCCAGGCTGCAGCCTGGGCCGTATATACAGCAGGCACTTAAGAGAGGTGTGCTGCTTTGGCTACAAAGGCAGGCTGATGCTCCTATGTCCAGCACAAGCCATCCAAACCGGTTCATCTGCCACGGCCCAAGAGGGCGGCCCCACTGTGCCTGGGCTGGGTGCTCAGGGAAAGGAAAAGGGCTCGGTCATGCTGGGGGCCTGGCGCATAGTAGACTCTTCTCGGGGCTGCCAGGCCAACCAAACAGGGATGGCTGATAATCAGGTAAGCTTTGTCTTCTCTCCAGCCTCAGCTGCGGGCAGGGGGTCCCTCTTCCCCAAAGCCTTCCCTGACCCCTACCGAGCCAGCGTTCTTTCTCTGCTCATCTTTCCTTGTACTGTTCTTGGGGCTAAGTCACGTCCCCCAGGAGAATCTGAACCCCCGGAGGGCAGGAGTGAGTAATTTTTATCTTTGCATCCCTAGCACAGTGCCTGGCACCCCGTAGGCAGCTAATGTTGTCTAAAGTGGCAAGGCTCACCAACTCTCCTCCTGGGAACAGAAAAGCCGGAGGAAGAGAGTGTGGGCTGGCCAGGGTGCTTCAGCAGGAAGGCAGCAAGTAAGCCCCTTCCCCTTGGGCTCCAGGTGTGGCTTCACACAGCCAGAAGTGTATACATGCAGCTGCAGAGCCAGGCCTGGCACGTATCCTATGTGGGGCTTAGCACCTGGCACACCTGCCTTGGAGGAATGACCCCTGGCATACCCTGAAGTACCTGGGAACGACAGGCGGCGAAGACGGCGCTATTGATAATGCTGCACTGCTTCTGGGCCCAGGCCTTGCGGTAAGGGTTGGCAGTGCAGGGGTCCCTGGTGGGGACGGCGTCCGGGCAGGAGGGGGAGCTCTTCCAGCTGTTCCCGAATTCCTGCACATCGCCCACCACCGAGAGGCTCCTGGTGGTGAAGTCGTTCATGCTGTTACCGTCATAATTCCCGCAGAGACCGCAGACCTTCCCCTGCACACAGAAACCCAGAGAGCAGGCTCAGGATCCCCGTGGGGGCTGCTGCCTCGCTCTGGAGCTGAGGGCCCTTCACAGGATCTCCCGGACCGAGAATCGCACTCTGCAGTCAGCAGTGATGCTGTAGAACCGCCATCCCAGATGGGTGCATTCCACCGCTAAAGGAGGCCTCTGCAGAGGACGATGCTCTCCTAGGCTCTGTGGACAGAGTGCAGGGCTCCACCAGGAGGCAGGGGCCCGGCCTGGAGTCAGACACATCTGCCTCACTCAGCTCCAGGCTGACTATCCGCCACCTCGGGTGGGGGCTTGGGACCTCCATCCACCCGGGAAACTGCCAACCTTGGAAGTCTGGGAGGACAGAGACTTTCTAAGGTGTGACCCTTGGTGGGCGGAGAGGGCAGATCGTATAAATACTGCTACCCCCATTCAAGGCAAGAGAAGTCCCAAGCTCAGAGAGCAGGACTCATGTTTCCCTCGTGCCTTCCTCATCATAGGTCCATGAAGTATACAGTGGGAGCCTTTACAGCTGGGGAAACGGAGGCCCAGAGAGAGGGAGGGGCTTTCCTATGGCCACATAGCTGGCTGGAGGCAGTCAGGTCCTTCCCACGCACCAGGACACCAAAGATGTGTAAGAGGCAGCCCCGGGGGGACTGAGGTGGCCCCTTCCTCCAAGAACTCCCTCTCCCCTGATCGACGGCCATGGCCGGGCCTGACCTTATAGTGCTGGTCTAACTTAATGAAGATGCTGGTTTTCCGGTCCCACATCAGAACCATCCCCGCTTGGGTCTCCAGGACCATGTAGATGCCTCTGGAGTGGATCTTGTACGGGACGTCCTTGCCTGGCCCTCTCTCCACCATTTTCACAATGCCCTCATTGAATATCAGTTCAGTTCCCTAGAAAAGGAGGAAGGCGGAGGGCCTCTGAGTTAGTGCCTCATCTGTAGGTTTTCCCTTCAGCTCTCCTGTCCCAGGAGCTCATTCTTCCCCATGGTCTTCTGTGGGAGTGGGGCAGCACTGACCATCCCCCAACCCAGCTATTTGTGGTTGGATTTTAGACTTTTTCCTTGGGTAGAAGCCTGGGGAGAATCCATCTGAAGGTATCTGAGCAGTCACTGCCTTGGTTAGTAATCCATGGAAGGTGGACCAGCCCTTCTCTGTTTGGCCCCCAAGGACACTCGGGGCAGGGGCAGTGCAAACAGGCCAAATGAGGCTGAAAGCCAGGAAAATCTGGGCTGGAAGAAGGCAAGGAAGGTCTCTAGCACTGGGCAGACACCCGATGGCAGGCTGATGTCGAGGTACAGACAAGAGCTACCCAGGATGGAGTGGTAGGATGGTCATCGGAGGGAGCCCGAGTCACTGAGATCAGCAACCCACGGGACTGTCCAAGACCAACAAAGCTTTCCCCAGACTCAGGACTGGCCCACGCTGGAACGGTCAGCCTGCTTCCTCCCTGGAGGGGCCCCAGAGGGGACACCCGCTGGACCAGAGCGGGGAGAAAGCCCTTGTCTCGGGCGGAAAGGCGGGGCTCCCATAGAAGTCGGCTCCCCGACTCACCTTGAGAAACACTTTGATGGCTTTGGAGCAGGTGACGCCCGTGGTACCACAAGGGATGTTCTCCGTGATCACACGGAAGGTCCCGTTTGTGGTGGTGTCTCCTCCACAGTAGTCCTGGGGGAGAAGAGAGAGGAAGAAGTGACAAAGTCTGGGGACTGCCCTTGGGCAGCCGCGGATGGGGAAAGCAGGAACAGAGCAGCAGACCTGGGCCAGGGTGTACTCGCAATTCCCCTCAAAGCTGTAGCGCTCGCTGTCAAAGGTGATGAAATGCCCGTCTCCGTAGACTGCACACGTGCCCAGGCATGGGACTTGGGTGCACTCCCACCTCCGGTTCTTGCAGATGCTGAGAAGCAAGAGTTTGGAAGAAAACAGCTTATTCCCCAGGGTGCTCGTTCTTGGAGCCTGCTTGCAGGACCCTCCAGCACACCCTCATCATTCTTCAGGGCCCAGCACGTCTCAGCCTCCTCCTCCAGGAGGCCTCCCCTGACTGCCACTGTTCCTGCCTTCCCTTCTCTGATCCCTATGGCTGCTCCCCCAGGCTGAGCCTGCCTCTCCCCCCTGGATGCTGAATTCTTGTTGGGGCACAGGGAGTAGAGCCCTGAGCTCAGTCAGGAGGGCTGGCTCTACCATGTTCAACCTGGATGACCCAGGAGAAGTCATTGAACTGTTCTGGACCTGTTTGTTCATCTGTAAAATGGTGACTTCGTTGGGAGGAAAGTGCTCTGCAGATGTTGGTGTTGTGGGGGGATGGGTTGGCTGGTGGCCAGGTGAGCCGGGAGGTGGGGGTGTTTACAGCCAGAGCTCACCCTCACGCACCTACTGAGGTGGCTTCTTGACTCCTCTCCAATGGCATCTGGCTCTTAGTCAAGGACCTTGGCCCCAGCGAAGCTCAGCATCACAAGGCTGGCAGGGACCTTATGAGCATCGCGTCCAACCCATACCTGAACAAGCATCCCTCTGTAGTATTCCCAGAACTTGGTCACCAGACTTCCCTCTCTGCTCTACCTTGAGCTACCCAGGCCTCAGATTCTCCCTCCTGGTGAGGGCAGCACAGAGCGATGGACCTTGTATGGAGTCTCTCTGTGGTCAGGGAGACCTGGGTTCCAATCCTGCCTCAGACCCTAGCTGGGTGACCCTCTCTGGGCCTCAGCTCATCTGTAAGGTGAAGGTCAGACATGACGACCTCCCAGTCCCTTCCTGCCTGCTCTACTGCCCTGATCCTCAGGCCCTCAGAGCTCACTCATGTCCAATTCTGCCCACGCCTACCTACCACTTGTTACAGTCCACTTGGATGGTTTCCCCTGATTTGTAGGAGGCCTCATTGTGAACACAAGGACAGTCCTCCTCCTTGACACAGATGTTTCCGTCCTTCACCAGACCGCTGGGACAGATGCAGCCGGACACACACTGGGGGTTGTACTATTCAAAAAAGGACAGTGAGTGGACCACTTGGGGATAGCGTTTGTCAGACACCATGTGTGACCCTGTTTGACCCATCCTGTAGGGCTGTGGCCCCGAAGGAGATTCAGTCCTCATCTATTAAGTTCATTTGGCTTCAGAACAGATCTCATGGGTAACCTGGTAACCTGAGTGGCCTTGCCCTCATCAAGGGCCCATCTAACCAAGGCTGTATGGAGCAAGCAAGGGGAGCCTGGCACGCTCCGTGGACCACTCCCTGCTGGGCAGAGGCTTGTGAGAGACAGTGCTGCCCAGGCATTGACCACGGGCACATCCCCTTGGCACACAAGCTCAGGTTTTTGTAAAGACAAACACTAGGCCCTAAGCTTTGCCTCCTCCAGGAGCCGCTGGCAGGTGTGTGGCTGACTGGTAGGGGCAAATCTGAATGGACGCAGGCTGCTAACCCTCAGAAATGCCTGGGCACAGAATTGGGAGGGACTCCGTGATGGTCTGGTCACACCCCACAGTGACGTCTCTGAGCTCCCTGAGCCAGCTCTGAGGGCTCCCCATGGATGAACATGGGCCTCCTGCCTGCATTCCGCCTGGGCAGGCCACCTCACTCACACAGGCCACGTCCAGGGTATCACAGCTTTTCTGGCACTGGGCCCCCGGGGCTCCCGCTGAGGTGTTGCTGCAGTCCAAGTAAATCATGGGAGCCGTGCAGACTGAGGAGGAAGAGAACGGGGTGAGGTGGGCCCTCGAGGCTTTGTTCCTTCACACCCACAGCTGCCTGACCCCAGGTTGGACATGGGGCACAGCTGGACCCGGCCTGAGTGCGGGAGGCGGGGAGTGCCCTCAGGCCCAGGAAGGGGCGCCAACCCAAGGTTTATATTTCTGCTAGGTATCTTCTCCCAGAAAACCCTAGCCATTGCCCCACAGCCCCCGGGGGCAGCTCTGGTCAGCAGGAGAGAGCAGAGAGTGGGAGTGGGAAAGGAGGGCTGGTACCTGGGTCTGGATCCATGACTCCAAAGCAGCTCAGCTTCCCACTGGTGCAAGAACTATGGGCAGAAGGAAATGTCAGCAGTACTCCAGAGACTCCAGGCACCTCTTGTGCATCTGACTGGATGTCCTGTACGCACCTCAAACTCAACCGTCTGGAGTGGTGCTCAGACCCTCCTCTCTTCCTCACTCTCCTATTGCTGCTGAGGGCACCACCATCCTCTAGGCTCACCCGACCACGCCGGGCACCTCTGGCTCACAAGGTGGGCAACCGACCCCCTCCCACTGCTCCTCATCCATTGGATGTCTCTCCATGCATCCAATCCATTGACAAATCTAAGCCATTTCTACCTTCATAGTATCTCATATACTCAAGGTCACTTCATTTCTGGACTCTTGCAATGGCCTCCTAATTGGCCTCCCTGCCTCAAGGCCCTCCATCCTCCATTTGGTCGCCAAAGTGATCTTCTGAAAGCACCCCCCTCCCTCAGTAAGCCCCATGGCTCCCTATTACCACCAGGATAAACAGACCATGCCCCGTTGAGCTTTTGAAGTCTAGCTGATCTCCCCAACCCTGTTCTGCATCATCCCCCTTCCTGCACGGTGTGGTCCAGCTAACAGCTATCTTGCTTTTCCTCACATGAGACACGTCATCTCTCACATCCGAGATTGTGCACAGCTGCCCTCTTAGACTGGAATCTGCTCCCACTTCCCCCTCTGCCTCTTTAAAATCCTTTGTTCTCTTCAAAACTGTCCAAGTGCTACTTTCTGCAGGAAACGTTTTCTAAGCCTCCCTCCAGAAGCCAGCCCTGCCCCACCCCCACCATGATCTTGTATTATCTGGACATTTTTGGTGTCTACACACGATGGACATGTTGTCCCCCCCATCAGAACGCAAGGTCTTGGAAGGCAGAGTTGGGTTTTGTGTCCCTGGCGCCTGACACAGGGCTTGGTACACAGTAGGTGCTTCATAAATGCTTGTTGCTTGGTGGCCAGTTGGCCCTCTAGCCCTGCTCAGATGGCCTTGTCTCCAGCTCGGTCTCCAGGCCCTCCCCAAGGGCTCTTTGAGGAGGGGCCTGAGTCAGGACAGAGCAGAAAGCTGCCTCGGAAGCTGCCTTCAGAGGGGCTCATTCACCAACTGGGCTGCTCAAGCTACAAGGAAGCCATGGGGAGGATGGATAGGCCCTGAGCTGAGAGTCAGGAGCCCTGGGTTCAAATCCTCCCTCTTACACTTACTAGCTGCATGACCACAGGCCAATTCCTTCCCTTCTCTGGGCCTCAGTACCCTCACATGTCAAATGGGGATCTAGTCCCCCTCCAGCTGCCCCTGGGGGCTGCCGGCCACGTCACTGACCATGGCCCCCTTCTGCCCTTGGTGCTCCCCCTGGGCACGTCCGGGGCCCTGCTCCTTCTTCTCACCACACTACGCTGTTCTCCTGCACGGTCTCTCCCAGCGCCACCATGGTGCCCTTGTAGTAGCAGGGGCACTGGGTGGCAGGCACACACTGGCCTGCGTCATTGAGGTAGGTGCCGTCGGGGCAGACACAGCCATCCACGGGGCTGAAGTGGATGCTGCAGGTGACGTCAGTCTCACTTAGGGAGCGGCAGGTTGGCTGGCATGACTTCACCACGTAGCTGTAACTCAGGGAGCTCGGGCAGCTGTCCATGTATTTGGCTGAAGGGGGAGAAACAGGGACCTGAGAAACATGAGGCCAGCAGGGGGGGAGGGTGTGGGGGGCTGGCCCCTCCCCTGCCTAAGGAGCTCCTGGGGGCTCTGGCCCCTCCCCTGCCTAAGAAACTCCTCAGAGCTCTGGCCCATCTGCCCAACGGGCCCTAGGGGGACTCAGGGGAGGACCTGAGCTCGAGTGTTGGCTTTGTAACTTATTGTAAACCTGGGTAAGTAGCTCTGCCATGTTGGTCTCTGTTTCTCCATCTGTAAAGGCACAGGGTTGGGCCAGATGCCCGCTTCAAACCTTTCTAGCTCTCCATGTTAGAATTCTGTGAGGACCCAGAAGGGAAGGGACTGGCCCAAGGTCGCACAGCAAGCAGATGTCAAAGCCAGAATTGTGACCTAGGCCCCCTAACTCCCCCACTCTCTCTAAAGCTGGCCTGTCCTGGGCCCCCAGCAGCCTCAGCCCTCAGGCCCAGCTGCCCCTGCTCTCTGCCCTACCTACCAGAGGGTTTCTCAGGAGATTGGGACCATGGCCTTGATGGGACATGGCAGTCACAGAATCCCAAAGTCCCCAAGCTGGCAGGGAACCCCCACACTCTGGCACAGATACAGTTAGGACCCATCCAGCCTTTGGAGGAAGATCTGTGGGATGGGGAACTCACTACCAGCTGCAGCGCCCCTCTCACTGTCAGAAAGCTCTCTATGTTAGGCCATTTGTCCTGGCATCAAGGCTTGGTCTGAAAGTCCCTTGCTCCTCTGCCATTGCTTCTAGATCTGGCAGGTTCTCTGTGTGACCATGGCCAAATCCCTTTACTTTTCTCTGAGCCTCAGTTTCCTTGTTTATAAGATGGGCACAATGGTACCTGTAGCCCCTTCCTCCTGGGACTGTGGGGAGGGCCAACTGAGAGAGTGGCTTTAAATGTTTGACAGACCTCGGAGAGTTACCAAAATGTCAGCAGCAATTCTGTGCCTCTGAGGCCACAGACAGAAAGCCTGGCACCTCCCTAGGCACTGAGTGCGAGGCAGGGCCTTCCTGAGCTCCAGGGAGGCCACTGAGCAAGGGCCTGACATATAGTGAGCATTTAATAAATCCCCTTCCTCCTCCCTCCCTTCCTTCCTTCCTTCCTTCCTTCCTTCCTTCCTTCCTTCCTTCCTTCCTTCTTCTCTCCATCCCTCCCTTCTTTCTGGACACTGGACACCCTGAGATGAAAAGCTCTCATCCCTGCTCAGGCCCATCACTGAGTACAGAGGTGTCCTGTAACTGGTGTGAGTAGCATATGTCTGAATGTGAGAGAATATATTGTGAGTGTGCATGACTGTATGTATGTGTGTATCTGAGTGTAATACTGTGTATGAGTTGTGTGTGTGAGTGTATGTGTGTATAACTGTATATGTGGGTGTGTACAAATACATATGAGGTGTGTCTGTATGAATGTGTGTGACTGGGAGTGGTGTCTGAATGCAAATATATGTGAATGTGTATGTGTGAGTATACATGACTATGTGCATGTGTGTAAGAATAGTGTGTGTTTGAGTTTGAGTGTGTGTAAGTGTGTGTATTGCATGAGTGGTATGTCTGTATCTGAGTGTGTGATTGTGTATGTGTGTGAGTGGCATGTGTGTGTGTGTGTGAGTGTGTGACTGTATGTGAAAGTGGTGTGTATCTGATTGCATTGTGTGAGTGGTGCTTGAGTGTGAGTATGTGTGTAAGTGAATGGGGGGCACACAGGCTCCCCCAGGGCATCTGCCCCTTCCCCCCACCCTCCTCACACTCCTGTCCCCTGCACTGATTCCCAGTTTTTCCCAGTTCTTGGTCACTGGAAGGGCTCAGAACTTGAATCTGACTGAGGCTTATCCTTCTTCTGGACCTCAGTTCCCCCATCTGTAAAATTAGGGGGCTGGATTCTTGAAACTCCAAGGACAAGCCACTTCTCTTTTCTGAGTCTAGTCTCCTCATTTGTAAAAGGGGGTGATGAAGAAACCACTAGGACTCCCTCAAACGCCCCCACCACCACCACCACCACAGAGCTGCCATTAGGAACGTGCTGGGCAGAGCTCCAAACTCAATGGAGACGTGAGCTGTTGTGAGGCTGCAGGGGTCATAAAGGATTCAGGAGGACCTAAGTTCAAGTTCTGGTCTGACACTTACTAACTAGCTGTGTGAACTCTCAGCCTCAGCTTTCCCATCTGTAAAATGGGAGTGACCATAGCCCCTGATTCCCAGAGTTGTTATGAGGATCACATGAGGTGATATCTGTACAGTGTTTGTCAAATCTTCAGTGGCCACACAGATGCCTCACTTACTGCAGACCCCGGCCCTCCAGCCCCTCAGCAGCACTCCCTGGGCAGCACAGGCTTGCACGTAGGAGGACAGCGCCGCACACAGACAGTCCTCACTCTTCTCACAATTGCACGTGTCGAACATGCAATTCTGGGGAGCAGAAAAGACCCTCAGTGGCCCCAAGAGCCCCAGTCCCTTGTTGGGCTGTTCCTCATCCTGGGGATGGGGGAGGGGGCGATCCAGTCTACTCTATGGGACCCCTGACTGCCATCTCATCCTCCCTGTGGCAGAGCCATCTCTTCTTCCTTCCCTTCCCTTCCCTTCCCTTTCCCTTTCCCTTCCTCCCTCCTTCCCTCCTTCCTTCCTTCCCTTCTTCCTTCCTTCCTTCCCTTCTTCCTTCCTTCCCTCCTTCCTTCCTTCCTTCCTTCCCTCCTTCCTTCCTTCCTTCCTTCCCTCTTTCCTTCCTTCCTTCCCTCCTTCCTTCCTTCCCTCTTTCCTTCCTTCCTTCCTTCCTTCCCTCCTTCCTTCCTTCCCTTCTTCCTTCCTTCCCTTCTTCTTTCCTTCCTTCCCTCCCTCCTTCCTTCCTTCCCTCCTTCCTTCCTTCCTTCCTTCCTTCCTTCCTTCCTTCCTTCCTTCCCTCCT
>NW_020953954.1:1509721-1527706 GCF_900497805.2 Vombatus ursinus | reverse complement strand
GGATCTGGCCACCCCACCAGCCCCCACAAGGACAGTGGAGAGGAGGGCTTGCCACAAGGGCACCAGGGGCTTGCCGGAGAGGTGGAGAGAGGCAGAGCCCTTGTTTACAGATGTTCGTTTGGCCCTGAGACCCCAGAGACCTCCCTGCAGCCCAGGGGGTGCCCTGTGCCCAGTACCCTGCCCCTGCCCTTTGGTTCTGCCACAGCAAGGCTCTGCAGGTGGCGCAGACCCTAGGAGAGGGACCTGGGCCTGCCCTTAAGAGGAGCCAGCCCGAGCCTCCTGGGTCCAGTGCTGAGGCCTGGGCCAGAACTGAACAAAAGGGACTCTCCAGGTTCTCTTACCTTGTAGTAAGGCTCAGGGTTCACGAACACATGGCATTGGGAGAAGGTGGCGCCAGGGTCCATGAGCAGGGAGCACCAGTGCTGAGCGTAGTTTTCTAGGGAGGCAGGAGATTGAGACCACTCGATCACCCTCCCCTGTGGGGCCAGGACCCCAGAGCAAGCACAGGCTACCCCCTCCCCCAACCGGGCAATGACTGCTCCCTACACTGCGAATGAGCGCCAGGATTCAGGATGCATCCCCTGCACCCCAGGGGAGCTTCAGACTAACTAAATGAGGAGAGAGGGGAGCCTCCTTCTCCCACAGACCCATCAGCAGTCTTGCCCTCCTCAGACACCCTTCCCCATGTCTCCAAACAACTCCAGCCTCCATGGTCCCTTCTCCCAAGATGGTCCCCAATGCCCTCCCACTCCCCTGGGTTCCTGTGTCTTCTCCACCCTGTCCAGGCTCTCCCCAGAGAAGCTCCTTAGAAGCGACACCCCACGAGGCCCAGGTACCATTTTCTATGCTGAGAGAGCACGGGTTCTCGAAGCTGTTTTTGACATTGGCGCAGTCGGCCTGGGTCTTCCAGGTGTTGGCAAAGGCTGCTCCTGTCCCTTCCACCACCCCACTGATGGCTGTGAAATCATCTGCCTGGTTCTGGTTGAAGTTTCCGCAGAGGCCTGGGGAGGAGGGTGGCACGGGGCAGGGAGAGAGTGCTCAGAATAAGCTCTTCCCAGAGCAAAACACCTCTCTTGACATTCCCCCTACATGGACCCTGCTGTCCCTCTAGCCAGCGAGTGAGCGGCTCAAAAAGAGACTACAGAGCAGATTCCTTCCCGTCCAGCAGGTCCTCCCAGGGGCTCTCCCCTCCCCTTACCAGGGGAATGAGAGGCCGGCACGGCACAGGTGCCCAGGCCATGGCAGGGGAAGGGAGGGAGAACCTCCCTGTCTCAGTTTGGGGCTCAGGGCAGTCGGCCTCTCCCTCAGCCAGTCCCATGGGCAGCAGTCCTCACCACACATCTGGCCGCGGAAGGAGGGATCCAGCCGCACAGACACCTGCATGAAGGGCACCAGCTGTATCTGCAAGAGCAGGCCGAAGGCGGCGTGGACCAAGATGAAGTAAGTCGTGGGCTGGAATATGGTGATGTCAGCTACAGACATAGGCGGGGAGGGGCAGAGTCAGAAGGCGGGAAGGAGGGAAGGAGGGAGACGCTGGCCGTGCTGAGAACTAGCCTTGGACACACACACGCAATCAAATCATCAGCCAAGATGTTTGCTTTGCATAATGCTGAGGCTTGGCGTCTGAATGTCCAGATCCTGTCCTGAGGCAGGGGCACAGGGTAGGGGATCTCCAGTGCTCTGGAGTCCATTTCATGGTTCCAGAGTTGGGTGACCCGAGGGATGGCCCTCACTCACTCTCCCTTGAACCTGGCCTTATGAATGATTTGGGGTTTGAAGTCAGGGGTGAAATGAATGTTCGCGGGGGTGTGGGGCCCAGCCAGCCCTGCTCCCTTCCAACGTGGCCCAGAACCTGCTCTTAGACTTTTTAAGGGAGTAGTGACCGGGAAGTTGTTAAGGGCCATGCCCACAGGTCCCCAGGTGACCTCACACAAGGCCCTCCCCATCTGAGGCTCAGTCTCCTCCTCTATAAAATAAGGGGATTGGCCCGGGTGGTCTCTAGGGGTCCCTAAATCCTCCACTTCGGCTTGCTAGGATGAGGTGTGGCTCCTTCATCTGCATTAGGGCCCCAGGATCTCAAGGAAGGAAGGCACCTTCTTCTTCCTCTGGCCACCGTCAGAGACCCTGAGGCTAAAGCTCCTCAGAAGCTGAGCCCAGGGATGCCCACCCAGGTCTGCCCTCTGCTGTGTCTTCTCATCTTAGAGAACACAGCCTGGGGGGGTTTATGTGACCTGGCTGAGCACCACCAGCTGCTGGCTGAGGCCTGACTGGTAGAGCTCCCCAGGGAGGTCAGGCCCTCACTCTGGGGAGCCCAGCCAGATGGAAACCCTTCTCACTTCGAGGGAGAACGTGCCAGGCTGCTTGACATGGCTTCCCCAGGGTGATCGGATCCAAGGTCAGGTGTAAAGAAACCTCCCTAATGTGGGGACTGTGACCCCATGGGAGGTTCTGAGCAAGTTACAACAACTTGGGCAGGGGGAGTTACCAAGGCCAGAGGCCCAGCCAAGCCTGAGTTGGATCTGGGTGGGCCCCATGCTTCCAGGCACACCTGGCAGAGGCACCTACCTGCAGAGATGGGTAACTGTGTGTAGATGGAGTTTACAAGCACGCCCCCATTAGACTGGATCCTGATGACCTGGGGGAAGAGAACCAGAGATGGGGCTGTCCATCCCTCTGGGGCTGGTCCTCTATCCTGCTCCCAGCAGCCCTAATGATCCTCTTGGTGCCTCGGCCCTCCCAACTTCTCCCCTGACGGCTCCTGGTTCTTCCTGCTGGGGCCACAGAGAATGAAGTTAAGCCCTTCTCCAGGCCTGAGCGTAGCTCCTGGGATCCTTGGAGGGCCTGGGTTCAAATTTGGATTCCTCCACTTCCTCGCTCTAGTGCCCTTCTTGGAGCCCCCGTTTCCTCCTTGGTAAAATAAGGGAGCTGGGTCAGATGACCTGAAAAGCCCCATCCAGCTCTGGGTGCTCTATCCTGGTATCCTTCTGAGCAGGGGCCCCTACAGCTGCCCGGGCCTGCTTACCGTCTCTCCTCCATTCA
Organism: Vombatus ursinus; assembly: GCF_900497805.2. Lineage (NCBI taxonomy): Eukaryota > Metazoa > Chordata > Mammalia > Diprotodontia > Vombatidae > Vombatus > Vombatus ursinus. The sequence continues at coordinate 1,524,667 of NW_020953954.1, read as the reverse complement.
GGTTCAAGGTCACTGACTTGAGGCAGTTTTCATTGTCGGTCATACCACACCTGCGCAACTCCCCCAGGATGGTGAAGGTGGCGTCCTCACACTTCTGATGGGGCAGAATTCCAGAGTGGCGTCATTTGTGTGTGTGTGTGTGTGTGCAAATGTGTGTGAGAATTATGTGTGTGAATTCATACCTGTGTGTGAGTGTGCATACATGTGTGAGTATACATGTGTGAGAGGGTATATGCGAATATATATGTGTAAGTGCATATGTATAAGAACATATATGTATCTGTGTGAATGTGTGCAAGTACGTATGAATGTATATACATGTAATTATAAGTGTGTAACTGTATTGTGGATGTGTGTGAGAGTGTACATGTGGATGTGTGTGGATGTGTATCTGTGAGTGTAGGTGTATATATGTAAGAATGTATGTGTATGTGCGTGAATGTGTACGTATGGATTAATTGTATCTGTGTGTGTGTGTGTGTGTGTGTACGAGTGCACATGCATGTGTGAGTGTCTGTGTGCCTGACCACCTGCACACACAAGGCGGGCCAGCAGGCATGCCTCCTCCCAAATGTCTCAGCAGCCTAGGTCGTCAGAGCTGAGGGGAGCTTGGAGGCTTGTGTCCCAACCTCATAGCCTGAGCTTCAGCCCTGGATCTGCTCCTCTGGAAGGCAGGGGTCCTAGAACCTTTAGGACAGGCCCTACAGCGCAAATCCCCTATAGGACAGAAGCCTCCTGAGGCTCAGTGAGGCCAGGGGCTGCGTGACTCTCATGGGGACTGCTTGATGACACCCTCCCAGAGGGTGTTGGCTTGGTTCCCAAGGAGGAGAGGCACTTTCCCTCTCCTCCTCCCTCTCTCTTTTCATCTGCCTCCCTCTTTCCCATTCTGGCTGTCCAGTGCCCAATGGTTACCTTGGACAAGACATAGCTGCAGTCCCCATGAACGTTGTAATGCTTCTGGTCGAAGGTGGTGATGTGGGACCCGCCCTCCACGGAGCATGTGCCTGAGCACGGCAGTTCCTCACATTGCCAGAGGCCAGAAAGGCAAGTGCTGGAGCGGATGCAGAGAGAAGGATGGGCAGGTCAGTGATCAGGCCGCTTTCAAAGGAATGCGTGGGCTTAGGGGGAGGCTGCCCTAGAAACATCTGGAGCAGTAGGGGTGGGGGTGGGGGCAGAGGGGGTGTTACCAGGAGCTGCAGCGTGTAGAGAAGGAGGCTCCAGGCTTGTAGGTCTGGCCATTGTGGGTGCAGTGACATTGGTCCTGGGTCACACAGCCCTGGCCCTGAATGTCATCCAGGACGGTCCCTACGGAGATAGGCAGCACAGGCCAGGAGTCGGGGGGGGTGAAGGGAGGGGCTCTGGTTGCTCTGAGCTGGTGCACCAGGGGCCATCATTCCCAGGGTGAACTCATGGAGGGGGCAGAGAGATGAGTCTGAAGAGGATGCAGGGGGAGCGAACTCATGGCTGTGGGGGATGGGTCCTAGGCTAGTTGACACTTCCTTCTCTGGGCCTTGGTTTCCCAGAGTGTCAGGATCTCAACACTGGGAGAGGGGGCTCTCTCTAGCCCTCAAATCTGTCCACAAATGTGGCCAGTCTTTGTTGAGAGCCCACTGGGGAGAGGAAGCCACCTTGCCAGGCAGCCCTTCCTGCTCTGGGGTGACCCTCATCTCTGGGCAAACCTTCCTGACATGCCCTGGCTGCTGGTTTTTCCCACTGGGGACAACCCCTCCTCCATGGGCTGGCCCTTCCTTTAGATATTAGAAAATGGGGCTGAGGCCACAGTGCCTGGCAGATAGTAAGTGCTGAAGAGTTGCCTGTTGGGCTCTTTTTGTGGTGGCAAAGAATTGGAAATCAAAGGGATGCCCATCAACCAGGGAATGGTTGAACAAGTTATGGCGTATGATTGTAATGGAATACTACTGCGCTATAAGAAATGACAAGGGGGGTGGTTTCAGAAAAACCTGGGAAGACTTAAATGGACTGATGCGGAGTGAAGTGAGAAGAACCAGGGGAACCCTGTACACAGTAACAGAAACATTGTAACAATGTAACTGTGAAAGACTCAGCTCTTCTCAGTGATACAATGATCCAAGACAATTTCAATGGACCAGTAATGAAGCCGACTTCTGCCTCCAGAGAAAGAACTGATATTGACTGAATACAGACTGAAGCAGCTATTTGCACGTTCTTTCATTTTTTTTCTTCTATTCGTGTCTTCTTATACAAAATGACTAATGTGGAAATGTTTTACATAATTGCACATGTATAACCTATATCTGATTGCTTACTGTTTTGGGGAGGAGGGATAGCATTTGGAACTCAACACTTTCAAGAAAAATGTTAAAAAATATATATTTTGGTGTAAAAAACGAAACAAAACAAAAAGTTTCCTGTTGGCCACTTGACCTTCTGTAAGTCTCCAGCTCCCCAGAGCCCCTCCCATCCAGCACTGCTGCCACAGCAGCCTCACACCAGGCCTGGGAGGAGGGGGGTGGGGGGGGAAGGGGAAAGGCGGATGCCACAGCGCCCTGTGCCTATGCCAGGAATGTTGGGGGAGGGGCAAAGGCAGCTCCGGGACTGGGGGAGACTTGCCTGGGGGGCAGAAGCAGCCGTCTATGCAGTGTTCCTCGCAGAGCTGGGACCGCTCAGGGTTGGAGCAAGTGTCTGCACAGGGAGAGCCACACTCGTGGTACTGCATGTTGGAGGGGCATGCCTTGTCTGGAATGGGGAAACCAAGGCAGAAGCTTGTGACATGGAGAATCTCAGTTCTTCTACTTGCCCCTGGGGTGACCTTGGCCACCCAAGTCTCAGTTTGCTCATCTCTAAAATGAGACCATTGGGTTAGACTCCCTGCGAGGGGCCCTGGCAGCTCTGACTTTACAATCCTATGGCCTCAAGAGCTAGGCCCGACATTTGAAGCCCACCACAGTCTGGGACTCTTCTTATTTGCCCCTTTCTGCCCCCAGGCTGCAGCCACAGTCATCACCACCACCCCTCCCCACACACTCACACCACATACACACACACACACACACACACACACAGTACGCATCACACACCTACCACACACCATACATACACAAACACCCACCACACACACACCCCTACCCCCGTACCACACACACACACACACACACACACTCATATACACATCATAAACACCCACCACAGACACACACTCCCCACCCCACACATACCACATACTGCACACACGCACACACTCATACCACACATATACATACACATCACATACCCACCACACACAACATAAACATACACCACAAACACCCACCACACACACATTCCCCATCACACACAACACACACCACACACACATACACACCACATACACTCATACCACACATACACATACATATCACACACCTACCACACACACACCACACCCTCACACACCACACATTCACACCACACACACACTCACACCACACACATACATACACATCACACACATATACACACACATCCCTGCCCCCTCCCACACACACTCACACCCCCCCCCCACCACGCACACACACCATCTCTGCCCCCTCTGCTTCCACGCTCAGGCTCTTCTCAAGGGCTGATGTGGTCTTCCTCTGCTTCTTTGCCTGGCGAACTTCCCCGGCTCCAGCCTATAAAACCTACCTCCTCCAGGAAGTCTTCCCTGCAGCTTTTGCCCAGCCCTGGGTAGGCAGCTGGTGGGAAGCCTGAGGGCCTCCCCTGGCACTTCCCACCGTGAGGGGGGGGTGGGGAAGGGTGCCTTCATGCCCACCACTCACAGCACAGGTCCTGGCTCCTCCAGTTAAGGGGCTGCCCGCCTGCATGGGCACACTGCCTCGAGTACTCAGAGAAGGTGGCACACACACAAGAGGAGCGGTTAGCTTCTTTGCATCCACATAGGTCTTGTACACAGGCCTCCACGTAGGGTTTGGGGTCCACCAGCTGGTTGCAGCCGCTGAAAGCCAGGTCAGTCAGGACCCTGAGGCAGCTGCTTTCCTGGAGGAAGCATGCGGCGGGTTGGTGACCTAGTCTCAATGGCTAGTACTCAGACATAGAGACCACAGAGACTGACTGCCCCCCTGCTCATCTCACAGAGGAGGAAACTGAGGAAGTCTGCAGAAGGGGAGGAGTGCTTCATGTTTCCTGGAAGTGGCTGAGCTGGGATTGGACCTAGAGCTTCCATTCCCCTCCCCCCCAGCCCAACCCCAGGGTGACCAGCAGCTGGTCTCTGAACCTGTTTTCTCCTCTGTAAGATGAGAGTAGGAAGAGTGGATTTGACCAAGGATATCTGGTGCCCCTCCTCCCTGGAGATCCCACCATCCCATGGTCTCCTGGCTCTTTCCAGGACCCTGCTTGGTCTGCCCTTGGCAAAGCCCCATCCAGGGCAGGTTGGGTTCCATCCCCTGACGTGGCTCCCCACCCTTGAGACTTTACTTCACCTCCTTCAGGTTCTCCCCACCTCCCAGGCTGAGAGCCATCTCTGTCCCCTCTGTGCTCCCCCATGAAGTCCTATCTGGGCTCTTCTGCCTTCCTGTGTGCCAGCCGGGCTGGAGGCTTCCACTCTCCCCGCCCCATACACACACTTTTTTTCCTCTCCCACCATCTCCTACCCTCTCATAAATCATCTAACCATCTGTCCACCCATCTGTCCATCCACCTAGCCATCCATCCATCCATCTACCCATCCATCTATCCATCCAGCAGGTGGGACCCTATGATGTTTGCTGAGGGAGAAGCAAAGGTAAGTTGACTCAGTTGGTCCCTCAGGGACATAACAGCTCAACAGAGGGCCACTGGCCCAGGCACGATATGACAGGGTACCAACCCAGCATCACAGGAACCCACGGAGGGGACACTGCTAGGCTTTGAGTCTTGCCAGGTTGGGAGGAAGTGGAATTTGAGGGACAGAGAGGATTCCGACAAGGAAAAGGTAAGGGAGGGAGGGTGTCCCAAGTTCCGAGCCACGATGGAGGGTCTTTCACGCCTTCCTTGTGTGCTCAGTGGCTTCTCACCTCAGCGGTACAGTTGTTCGCTGGGGAAGACACGGGGTCCTGACACTGCTCTGTGGGTCCGTCTAGTTTCTGCAGGTTCCCAAACTGCCAGGTGGTCAGCCGGGCATCTGGAAGAGACACAATGCTGCTAGAGTTCTGGGGAGCAGAGCAGGTGTGGCTGTCTGGAAAGAGGGGCTGGGACGCGGTGTCCTGTGCTGAGGGAGGGCACGCCCAGTATGGGGGATTGATGGAGCCCAGCCCCGGGCAGGGGGGCACTTCCTCAGTAGTGAAGAGGAGGGATCCCTGCCTAAGACCACCCAGGGAGTGCCAGAGACAACGATTGAACCTGACTCCTCTACATCTGGCCCCTGCAGGCATGGAGGCTGGGGGGGAGGGGCTAATATTGATGTTTTCCTGATTCCCTCCCCAGGACTTCAGAAGGCACTGGGCCCAGCCAGGGATTCCTGCCCAGGGATGCACCAGACTAGCTGGCCTGGAAGTACCTCCAACTCCCACATCCTCTGATCCTCAGCAGGGGGAGAGGGAGGGTCCTAAGACCCTCCAGCCTTATCTTCGTGGCCTGGCTGCCCGTGGAGACCAGGAATGATGTAATTGTTCCACTCTGTCCCTCTGAAGGGACCAGCCCTGGGCTGGGAGTCAGGAGACACGGACTGGGGTCTCAACTCCACCACCGTGTGACCTTGGAAAAACGCCTTCCCTCCCTGAGCCTCAGGCTGCACATTTGTGAAGTGGGTGTGTGAACAGTGAAAGGGCTTCACAGAAAACACTTCACTTACCACACATTTTGTGTACAAACGCACACACAGTACCCACAGCTAACACCATTTGGCATCTGATCCTCTAATCACAAACGTACACAATCGGTATGGAGCTGACCTTTATGACTGGGTCAGTGGCCTAACTCTGGACTTCAGCCTCCTTTATCTGTAAAATGAGGTCCCTTCCAGCTCTGAGGTTCTGACTCCTTAGGAGCCCCAGGCCCTGCTGAGCCTGAACTGAGGAGAGACAAGGGCAACTTTGGAAGCTATGAGGAGAGCTTGGGCTGGCTGCCTGCGGGGCTGAGCCGAGCCTGGCTGGACCGGCTTCTCCACTGGGGACATCCCTCCCCTGAGACCCCCTTGCCCACCTTGCGCTCCGTGAGGATGGTGCTCAGGCCAAAGCACCAAGAGCACGGTGGAGGGCCTGGGAAGGGGCTCAGGCGAGGCCTTGGTGAACACCCCAAACCTCACTGTTTGGCAGAGGGGGGCTCTGCCTCCCCCCAAGCCTGGGGCTGCCTGGATGACTGGTTTCTCTCTCCTCTCCTCTCTGAGGCCAGCCCATGTCTCCTGAGCACCCAAAACCAGCAGTGAAGGCCACACAGGGAGGGCGGGGGAGGGCGTCACTCACTGTTGGAGTAGAATTCATTGTATGTGGAATGGCCGTTGAAGTCCCCACAGAGCCCGCAGGTCTGGTTGGCGTATTTTGTAGCCAGTTCCAGCTGAGGAAGATGGAGGGGGGGAGGTGTGAAGAAATGAAGACCGAGTCATTGATTAAGTGGGGGTCAGGTTGTGTGTGTTTGTTCTAGGCGCTCTGGGCTCCTGGGACCAGCGTCTGGGCCAGTCACTGGTTGGGGGGAGGCTCCTATGCCTCATTCCTCTCCTCCTAATGGGGGCGTGAGCCCCTGAGGCTGGGTTTGGCATACAGTAGGCACTTAATAAGCTCTTGTTGACTGACTGACTAGGCTTCCTCGGCCCAGTTACTCCCCTCAGCCATCCATTCTGCATGTGGCCTCCACAGAGATCTCTCCAAAGAGCAGCTCACATCTGACCGTGGCAAACCTTGCTGCAAGATGCTCCCAGATGAAATATGAACCACTGCTGCCTTTTAAAGCCCTCCATAAACCTGGCTCTGACCATGTTCCAGCCCTTCACGCCGTCTGAGCACCACACATCAGACCTCTCCCACCTCCACATCTTTGCCCAAGGTACCCGAATGCCTGGAGTGCCCTTCCTGCCTCACAGAATCTCCAGCTTGTTCTAAGCTCAGCTCAGGGGCCACAAGAGACTTAGCTGGGTCCCTCCAGTGCTAGGATGTCCGCCAGAAAAAGCTGTGTGCGTGTGCCAGACACACATGCACACGTGTATATATGTTGCACACATACATATGTGTGTTTTCTGTTATTTCTGTACAAGCTTGTGTGTCCTTTTCTCTGTTTGTGTTGCTTTTCTCCCAACAGAGTGTGAGCTTCTTGAGGGCAAGAACCAAGTTTGTTTTTTCTGTCCCCAGCACCTAGAGCAGGGCCCGGCGCAAGTGGGAAGAAGCAGCAGCACAGTGAAGGTGCCTTTTGGGTTAGAGTCCAGAACCTGCTTTCTAAAGCAGGAGAGCTTTCCCTCCAGGGACAGTGGCCTCTCCTGCAGGCTGGTGAGGACCAGACAACTCTTCGTGGGGCCTCATGGCGGTGGGGTCTGGCTTTGCTGGCTAGTCCGCTGGGCAGCTCTGGCCAAGGCCTCTTCTGTGGCTGGGGATCGGGAAGGGAATGAGGGCGGGGGTTGGAGCAGGGAGAGGGCTGGCAGCCCCCCTCTTACCAGGGCACTATCATTGCCATTCCACATGAAGGTCAGAACCATCCTCACGCTGACTTGGATGTAGGTGCTACTCGCCTCCACAGTGAACCCAGAGCGGCTGTAGGGCAGCTGCTCCCTGCAAAGAGAGTGGCCAGAAAAGAAAGCCTTTCACCTCAAAAGCCAGCGAGGAGAGCAGCTGGAGGCACCAGGCTGTGGGGCCCCGGATAGGTGGCAGGCCAGCCGAAGAGGCACTGATGCTGGGGCTCTGGAACCCTGGCAAGGTGGGGCTGAACTCCCCTCCATGTGACTGCCCTGTCTGCCTCTGCCTCCGAATCGGTCACCCCCAGACCACTCAGACCACAGCAGGGCCTGGGGGGCCTCCTCTTTAGTTCCTGAGTTACGGAGTACCCCCTGCAGCTCCCTCCCCAGCTGAGAGTTGGCAGCCTTTACCCTGCCCTGCCCTGCCCTGCCCCTAAAGACCTGGGATCTGATAGCCAAGCTCATTATCATTCCCATGATCACAACCATTTATATAATAAGAATTTATATAATTTATAAATATTTATATAATACTTATATATTTATAAGTATTTATATAATGCTTTAAGGCTTGCAAGCCACATTACAAACTGGATCTCATTTGATCTTCCCAAAAGCCCAGGGGGCAGGTGCAACAATGATCCCCTTTCTACTGTTAAGGAAACTGAGGCAGACAGGGGTTAAGTGATCTGCCCAGAGTCACACAGCCAGTGAGTGTCAGAGACCAGATTTGAGCTCAGGAAGGCTCCAGTCCAGAAGTCCTGTGAGCCGTGGCGCCCCACTAGCGGCAGACTGATGGCCCTCATCCAGCTCTCATTAAACCACGGTGCTGAGTTCAGGGTCTATCCAGTGAAGGCTTACAGAAAAGCTCTGGGAGGTCAGGGAGGAGCTGGGTTAACTGCTGTCTTCTCTGGCTGGGAGCCTGGGCAATTTTCTCAGTCTATTTGAATCTTAGTTTCTCCCTCTGTTAATAAGGCGGGGACCCAGATGGCTGCCTGGGCCCTGCCAGCAGAGCCCTCCTCAGGCTTCAGCCATCCAAAGGGGCAGCAGATGGCGGGGGCCAGCCCGCAAGGTGGGAGTGGGGGGTACTCGGGGGGCTCACCGCTGCCCATTGATCAGGACGGATCCGGGAGAGAGCTCCAAGACCGTCCCTTCTGTCTTGATGAGGATGCGGCTGATGGTGGGGGTCTCCCCAACCAGGGAGCGCCGGATCTGAATATTAAAATCCTCATAAGCAGCTTGGCAATGCGAGGCAAAGACATAGTTACACAGGCCAGGGAGCTGGAAGATGTCCCCATCGAAGGTCTTATAATGGAAGCTGCCCCACGTGCTGCACACTTGGCCATTGTGTGAAGGGTTCGAGGCTGGGGGCAAAGGGGAGAGGGGCGGATCAGTGCCCTGGTGGAGAGCTGCCCCCCCCCCGCCCTCCCAAGACCACCAGGCCTGAAGTCTGAGGCAGTGCGTGCCTCCCCCACCCAAGGGCATCCCCAGAGAAATTCTAGTCGCGTCCGTCAGTAGAGCATTAGCCAACGCCCTCATGTGGCAGCACAGGTCGGAGCTTTTCCGTCTAGGCCCTTCCTGGACTGTGAGCTTCCTGAGGGCAGGCAGGGGCTTAATCGGTGTGGGCTGTCATCAGTCAGGACTCCTTCAGGGACCCCTCAACACATGCTGTCAAGTGGTCATCGTCAAACATCGTCAATGAAAGCAGAAAAAGAGATCCATGGAACAGATGACATAGGAATTAGAAGTGACTGAAATGGTTTGAAGTTCCAAGTCAGCCAGGCTGGAGCCACGCGGCCAGCTGGAGCCACGCAGCTAGCCGTCTCACAATAGATCCTTCTGGGATTCATCGACACAGAGAAGGGCCCTGGGTGAGAGGGCCCAGGGCAGGCTTCTCAGCTGCCTCTCCCCTTTCTGGTGCCACAGGCTCAGATTTCTGAATGGCTGCAGGGAGAGGGCAGGCTTACCACTTGCATAGGGGGTGACGGTACCCGTGGGGATGAAGGTCATTCGCGGCATGGGACGGGGCTCAGGCAAGGCCGTAAAGGAGTCTAAGGAGTCGGGAGAAGAAAGCCACGGTTGGTTAATTTAGTCTTCCTGAGGAGCCCTCAGATGCCTGGTCCCCAGGGGGCTGATCGTGTCCTGGCCAGCCTCAGAGCTGGGAAGACCTGCATTCCAATGCCACCTTTGACACTAACGCTACTTGACCTGAGCTTCTCCTTGATAAAATGAGGGGATTGGTCTTGGGAAGATACCTTCTAGTTCCAAATCTATGGTCCTCAGATCTTCCTCGGTGCACACCGGGAAAGCCAAAAGGACCTCTGGAGATACAGAGCCAGGCAAGAAGGGGTTGAAATAGAGAAAGGGGGTGGCGCTCTCTCCACTGTGAATGTGATAAGTCAAGCCATTGTGGACAAGCTTTGGGGTCCTTGCCAACGTCCACCCTTTATGATTGGCTCTCCTATTGACCCAACATTGGGCGAGGCCAACAAAAAGACCAAAGGTCTGCCCTGTCTTGTACCCTCAAGGCCATCCACAGTCTCTCAGATGAGGAAGCCTCTATCCCTTCCCCAGAGGGCCAAAGGCTGACCTGTTGTGACCTCCCCCCACTTAAACCACTAGGCTTTCTGTCTACTCCAAGGGCCCCTCTCCCATGCTTTGGCCAATGTTTTTTTTTTTGCCCTGGGGGCACCATGACTCATGAAGTCAAGCTTTTGGTCAATGTGCCCTAAGTTATAAGCAGTGGACTTTCTCTCCCTGGAGCTCACTTCTTTCTCACATCCCTGGGCTGCGTGAGAGTCTGGGCTTTCCTGGTCTGTCATAGGAAGATGTCCTCGGCCTTTCTTTGATCACCTCCCACAGTGCCTAGGGTGCCTAGGTAGCTGGGTAGCACAGTGGTTAGAGCACTAGGCCTCAGACGCTCACCAGCAGTAAGTCACTTAACCTCTGTTTGCTTTAGTTCCCTCCACTGTGGTGAGGATAATAACAGCACTTCCCTTGTTAGAGCACAGTTCCTGGCACACGGTGGCTGCTGCTTAAATACTTAAGCCCTTCCATTAGCCCCCAATCGCTGGTGGAAGTCCTTGCCGGTTCCCCTCAGCCTCAACATACCGGGCTGTGGACAGTTTCCCTCCCCCACATGGGAAGCCAGCCAATTGAGCCCAGAGAGGAAGGAGAGTTGTCCAAGGCTCAGCCCGGAGACTTTATTGGGGTGTGGAGGCAGCCCTGGATCGATCTCCTTACCATAGTCTGGCTGAGTGTATTCCGGCAGGGCCCCATAAATCGTTCCAGCCTCCTGGGTCTCTGAAGAGACATGGAAAGAATCAGTGACAGGCCCCCAGAGGTTAATGGTGCCCCTCCCCCCACGGCCATCGGCTTTTGGGGCAGGATTCAGGTCAACCCAATTCAGCTGAGTGAACACTAAGCAGGTGTTCTGTGCTAGGCACCCTGCTAGGCATGGGCAAAAAGAAAGCCATGCGTTCTTTCGGGGAACTTTTTTTTTTTGGTTGGGCAATGGGGGTTAAGAGACTTGCCCAGGGTCACACAGTTAATAAATGTTATGTGTCTGAGGTCGGATTGAACTCAGGTCCTCCTGAATCCAGGGCCGTGCTCTATCTACTGAGTCACCTAGCTGCCCCCATCGGGGAACTTTCATTCTACTGCCTCAATAACGCAAGAAGACTCGAAGCTCAGAAGAGACTGCTGCCAGCGGGTGGGGAGTTAACTGACCCTTGTCCAAGAGACAGAGGTGAGCAGGGAAGGGCATTCCAGGCATGGGGGATGGCCTAGACAAAGGTTGGGAGGTTGGAAAATCATGGCCAGGTTATCTGGAATATAGTGAGAAAAAGGAAGCCTCGGCAGTCACCCCAGGAAAGTGAGGCAGGAGCGGTTTAATGGAGGTGAACTGGAGAGAGGAGAGGATGCAGGCCGGAAGCCCGATGAGAAGGCCGCTTCAGTGCTTCAGATGTGAGGTGTGGTGGGGCTTGTGGGACAGGAGAAGCTGATGGATGAGGGAGAAGCCACAAGGCTTGGGACCAGGTTGGACACGGGGAGTGTGAAAGAGGGGAGTGCTGAGGCCGACTCTAAGGCCGGGAGCCCCGGAGCCTGGAGGGAGGGATGGCGGTACCCTGGACTGGAAGGAACGTACTGGGGGAGACAGACGCAAGAGAATGCTCCTTCTAGTTTGGACGTGCGCATGTCCGCGAGATGCCCCGGTGGCCCGGAGGTGTCCAGGGATGCCTAGGTAGTGCAGGCAGACCCACCTTGGGCCAACTTGGCCCGTGAAAGCCGCCTCCACAGCGAATCAAACTGGGCTGGAGCGCATTTACTCGCCAGAAGACAGTGTGTCTGCTGGGCGCCCCAGCTTCATCGAGGACCGGGCCTGATATGCAAAACCTCGGCCGACGCGCAATGCTTTCTGGGAAGTAGCTGAGCTGTAAGGGGAGGATCACCTGGGCACGTGTAGACCTCTGAGGACCGGCCTGTGTTCATGGCCCTGTTCCATCTGTTCCCACGGGGACCCAGAGGCGCTGGCGCCTTGGAGCCCAGAACCTAGCGCTCGTGCCAGGCGTTCCCTGGCAGGCTGGAGGCTTAGCGGAAGGGCCAGAAGCTCAGACCCCATGGCCGCTCTGCCCCAGACCAGCTGCCCTCTTCACTTGGGACTTTGTTCTCTCCTCTGGCCCAGGTCTGAGCTGCTGCAGCTCAAGCTCTCCTCACACTCAGGGAATAGGCAGCTCACAAAAGTTCCATTTTGAGGGTGTGGTATTGACCACTGCCCTGTGGCAGCCTTCCCTCCATCCCATCCTCCAGGGGCAAGACTTGGTGGTGCCAAGCCTGGGTTCCAAGTTCTCCTCCAAAACTGGTGGCACAGTGGATAGAGCATGGCCTTGGAGTCAGGAGGACCTGAGTTCAAATCCAGCCTCAGACGTTTGACACTTACTAGCTGTGTAACCCTGGGCAAGTCTTGTGGCCCTCTGAGCCTCAGTTTCCTCATGAGCAAAATGGGATTCATGGTCCTTGCACTTCCTCCCTCCTAGGATCCCTCACTGCCAAGGAGCAGAGTGTGGCTGAGGCCAGCAGGGGCCTGGGGCTTCCCAGCATCCCCAGAGTTGCTGAGCCATGCACTCTGACCCCATGACCTGTGCTAAGGCTCAGTGACCACACACAAGGGCATTCCATCCACCAGCTTGAGCCCCTCAGGGCTCCTGGCAGCGTCAAAGTTGGCAGCAGCTCCAGCACCTGGCAGGGCTCCCCAGCTCAGTGGCAGGTGAGAAGGGCTGGAATTTCCTGTAGAATTTTCCCAGCTGTGTGCCCTAGTGGCCTTGAAGGCAGGTGGCCAAAGGCCTCTGGTGTCACCACAGGGTCATCTTCTGTCTAGCACCTCTGGGCTTTCCAGGGCATGGATGACCTCTCTGCCCTGAACCAGAGGAATACAGGCCTCAGGTACCTAGAAGCTGGGACTGGTGACCCTAACCATGATGGCTAGCTTGCTTTGAGGTCCTGATGAAAAGAGCCACTGCTCTAAACCTCAGGAGGCCCTTCTGTGAAATGGGGACAAGAGTTCTGACAGGGTCTCCCTTTCAGAGTGACTGGGAGGAAAGCAACCTGGAAACCTGAAAACATGAGGCTAGAGAGAAGGTGCTGTTGTCCTTATTACTGGCATTCCCTACAAGGTGGGGAGAGGCAGAACAGAGATAGCCAGCCAGACAGAAAGTCAGCCAGAGATAGAAATAGAGGCAGACAGAGAGGCTGAGGGAGAGAAAGAGACAGGCAGACAGAGTAGGGAAATAAAGAGACAGAAGATCAGAGACAGAGTCAGGTAGAGAGAAAGAGTGAAAGGGAGCAGGGAAAGGAAGAGACAGAGAGATGAGAGACAGAGAGAGAGAGAGAGGCTGAGAGAAAGAGACAGACAGAGAGGCTGAAAGAGACAGAAAGACAAAGACAGAGACAGACAGAGACAGAGATACAGAGACAGAGACATAGATAGAGACAGACAGGGAGACAGCCAGCGACAGACATTGAGACGGAGAGAAACAGAGACAGAGGCTGAGAGATAGAGTGAGAGACAGAGCAGGGACAGATAGAGACAGAGAGACACAGAGAGAGGAAAGAAGAGGGGCTTCTTCTTCTCCCCCGGTGCCAGGGCCCACAGCAGTTCCCAGCTGATCCAGTTCTCCCCTCTCTGGGGCCAGGAGCCCACCTGAATCAGATCCTGAGGCTCCCACTCTGGTGCCTGATGTCCCTCCTTCCTCCCACTGTCCCTCTCACCTCATCTCACCCCAGGATTCCCCGTGTCTTTCTCAGAGGAAGAAGGAAGGTGGAGAGAGCGCCTGCCTCCAAAAGGCTGAGCCTGAGCCACTCCTGTAGCACACCCTCCAGACCCTTCCTGATACTCTTTCTGTCTAGGGATTAGAAACTAAAGAGACATTGCTCAGCGGAAATCAGTCCCCCTTTTATTTACCAAGGAATGGCATTCCCAGGTGTCATGGGTAGGAAGGACCACAGACAGCCTGGGCCCTGCCCCCTCACTTTGCCAAAGGAGGGTTTGAGGCTTCAAGGAAGGGAGTGACTTTTCAGGTGCTCTGATGGCAAAGCCAGTGTCCTTTCTGCCAACTCCCAGGTCTGTGTGAACGAGGGGGAAGTTAGGGGTGGATTGTGCATGAGCGTGCATGCTTGCATGCACGTGTGCAGCCTTCTGAGGAGGTGGCTGGAAGGGGGACCCTCCTTTGGCTGGTGATGAGGTATTTCTAAGGAGGGCAGTGGAGGAAGGAGGCTGGCCAGCCTGGGAAGGGGAGCTAAGCCCCACCTGGACTGGAACCACCCCCCAGGACAGAGTCTGTGGCCAGGCTAGTCAGCTCCAGCTTGAATACCACCCGATGCGCATCTCAGGGAAGGGGCATGGGGCACCCAGAGAATGTTCTACCTGTGGTGAGAGTCATGCTTCCTGACAGCCCGTCCTCCCCCTCTGACCTTCCCAGCTGCTGCCAAGGAGCCCTCTGTGCCTCTCCAGGTGCCAGTCTGCAACTAAGAAACCAAGAGTCTCTGCCTCTGGTTATCAAATAGGGCTCTGCTTCGCAGCCGTAGTGGAGATTAAGCTGACAAGGTCAAAGGACAGGCAGGTAATGATTCAACTGGATGGGCCTGGGTAGCAGAAAAGCCCAGGATTGTCGGGAATGCGAGTCTACCAGGTCTATCCCAGGAGGTGCACCCCACAAAGCACCCCCTTGGACCTTCTAGTCAAGCTTCATTAGATCTGCTGTAAGTGCCACTCCTCCTCCTCCTCCCCTTCTTCTCTGTTCCCTTCTCCCCTTCCCTTCCCTTCCCTTCCCTTCCCTTCCCTTCCCTTCCCTTCC
>NW_020953954.1:1508053-1509711 GCF_900497805.2 Vombatus ursinus | reverse complement strand
CCCTTCCCTTCCCTTCCCTTCCCTTCCCTTCCCTTCCCTTCCCTTCCCTTCCCTTTCCTTTCCTTCCCTTCCCTTCCCTTTCCTTTCCTTTCCTTTCCTTTCCTTTCCCTTCCCTTCTCTCCCCTCTCCTCTCCCCTCCCTTCCTCTTCTCTCCTCTAGTGTCTCCTCCTCTCCTCTCAGAGCTCTCTCCTCCTCTCTTTTTCTTCTCTCCTCTGTCCTCTTCTCAGAATTCTCTCCTCCTCTCTCTTCTCTCTTCCTCTCCTCCTCTCCCCTTCTTTCCTCTCCTCTCCTCTCCTCTCCTCCCTTCCCTTTCCCTCCTCTCCTCCCTTACTCTCTTCCCATGTCTTCTCTCCTCTCAGAGCTCTCCTCTCTTTTCCTCTCCTTCCCTCCCTTCCTCTCCTCTCTCCTCTCTCCTCTCCCTTGACAGGTATAATTAACCAGTGGCTGAGCAGCCCTCAGGGCACTAAGTTTTGCTCTTGACAGTAAGTATTAAAGGACTTACTAACAGCCAGTGTCTGACTGGTGAGGCCAGGCAGGACGGGAGGCTGTGCCGAGCCCTAATCTCCTTCAGCTATCTGGGGAATGCTGGCACTTTGTAGCATATCATGCTTGGAGGATGGAGCGATGAGAGGCTCTGACTTTCTCTCTTTTGTGTGGCTCTCTGGGGGTCACCTGCCTGCCTGTGGGACTCTTCCGGTTTGCCTCAGAAGGTATCCACCCTTCCCCAAACCCTGTCTCTGGCTCAGCCCAGAGCTTGGAACACAACTTGTTTTCCAGGGAGCTGGTCTTCCTGTCTCCATCTTTCCCTTTCTCAGTGGGCTTCACTGGGGCAGGAGTCTTGGCACAGAGGTAGCCACACTCCAGGTTCAGGTATTGATAGAAGAGCTATGAGAGGCTGTGCAGCTCCTCTCCACTGCAGAGACTGTAAGCCCCCAGCCCTGGCCAGCCTCTGAGGGCCTGAGGGAGCTCCCAAAGGGCCCTACGCAGAGCTAAGTGATAAGAACATTGGGGGTGGGGGTGCTTACCTGCCTGGTGTGTTATGCAGATTGCAATTACCAGGGTCTGAAGAAGGTCCAGAAGCCCCCTCCCTGTGCCCATGCTGAGTGGCCCCTGTGGCACAAAATGGCCCCAAGGAAGGGTGGTGGGCAGGCAAAGCTCTGTCACAGGCAGCTGAAGTTTATATAGCAGGGCCACACTGGCTCCCCTCCAGCTCCCACGCCAGGGTCTAGGGAGGTGGGGCTTTGGACAAGCAGCAGCAGCAGTAGGGGAGTGGGCCAGTGTTGGGGGCTGCCCCTCCCTGGGAGTCGGCACCCTGTGTGTTTGCACTTGGAGAGGAGCCAGGGTGGTAGGGTAAGCCCTGGAAGAAGGGCTCAGGGACTGAAGTCTCCCAAGGAGTCCCAGCCCCTGGACAACACCCCAGATTCCTTCAGAGAAAGCAGGGGCTCAGGGATCAGTGCCTCATCATGATGACCACAGACCGAGCTGTGGCTAGGTGTGTAGTTGTCTCACATTCTGCCCCACCCCAAACTGGAAGCCCTTTTGGGGCTTTGTTTGCAGTGGGAGCTCAGTGAAGACAGACAGACAGAAAGAGGGAGAGAGGCAGAGAGGGAGAGAGAGAGAGAGAGAGAGAGAGAGAGAGAGAGAGAGAGAGAGAGAGA
>NW_020953954.1:1498611-1508043 GCF_900497805.2 Vombatus ursinus | reverse complement strand
AGAGAGAGAGAGAGAGAGAGAGAGAGAGAGAGAGAGAGAGAGAGAGAAGGAGGAGGAGGAAGGAAGGAAGAAAGGAAGGAAGGAAGGATGGATGGATGGATGGATGGATCAATGGATGGATGGATGGATGGAAGGAAGGAAAAGAGGTGGGAGAGAAATCTTTTAGTGTGAGATGAAACCAGATAATTACAACCTCAGGGCTGGAGAAGGACAAATCTTCTATTCAATTCCCTTTCACCCCTGCCAACTCCATCCACTGCCCCCCCCCCCACTGTCTCAGAAAAAAAAGGAAGAAAAGAGTTAGCAAACTCTAGGCCAATGAACATGACTTTGGTTCTGGCCAGTGATCAAAGGGATAGTCAGTGAACATCCAGAAACAGAAGCAGTGATTGCTGAGACCCAGCCTGGCTTCATCCAGAGCAGTTCGTGGCAGACTCACCTTATTTCCTTTTTTTCACAGCAGCATTACTAGACTGGTAGATTAGAGAAATGCTGGAGACACTATTTACTTAGATTTTTGTAAAAAAAAAAAAAGAGAGAGATAAAATCCCTCATTATTTTTGTGCAAGATATGGAAAAAAGTGGCCTGATGATCATTGAGCTGGAGGATTCAGATCTGAGTGACCCAAAGAATAGTCACTGTCAGCCCAGAAGGAGGTCTCTAGGGCAGGGCCCCAAGGATCTCTGCTGGGCCCTGGGTTGTTTGGCAGTTTTAGGAATGACTTGGACAGAGGATGAGATGGACTGCTTACAACATTTGCTGGTGTCTCCCAGCTGGGAGAGGTGACCAATACATGGAGTAGCAGAGTCAGGATCCAAAAAGACATGACCGGACATTGGGATAATTCAAAGAACTCGAAAAGGGATGGGAATAGATGGGTCAAGCTTTAGACTTGGGTTCCAAAAATCATCTCCACCCTAAGGCAAGTGTGGGAGAAGTTTACCTGAAAAAAGTCTGGTGCTTTCAGTGGACCTCAACCTCAAGGCACGTCACCCATGGGATGTGTCAGGAAAGGCTGCCTGATGACAAGCATCCAAGGACCCTCTGAGAACCAGCACAGTACCATGGACAGAGAGCTGAGGTCGGGACCTCACAGGCTCCATCTCCGAAGCACAGGGCCCCAGGCATGCTGGGAGAATGATTGCTCATTTCAGTCCCCAGGCAACTGGGAATCCTCTGCCCTGTCCCGCCAAGGACAGTCTCTTCCCTGGTCCCTTCTGAGGTCCTGCCCAGCTTCCTTCCACCCCTGGACTTCTCCCCCCTCTCTCTGCCTTTATGGACACAAACCCTGCCCAGGACCACAGCATCCACGAAGCCTCTGGGACTACCCCACTCCACACTGATCCCTCCCTCTCCTGAGCCCCTGCCATGCCCACCTCCTCGGGGGAATCCTGCCTGAGCCCATTACACATCCACCTTTCTTGCTGTTTTGTGTCGCTGAAGTGTCCAACCTTTCCTCAGAACTGGAGATGCCCTAAAGCAGGGCCTGTGTGTCCTTCTCCTGGCTCCCCCAGCATAGCCAAGCATAGGACTGCATGGGTACCCCCTCCACCTGGCACAGAAATTGGTTCCATTGTTATTGGAGGTGCACAGGGGAAAGGACAATGTTTGACTTGGGCCTGAAAGGACCAACTCTGAAAGGTGCTCATCCTTTAGCCTTTGGTGACTTGAGTAAAAGAGAACTGTCCTCATGGTCAGATACATCCTAAACTGGAAAGTGCTGCCTTCAGGAGGGAGGTCCTCATCACTGGGGGCCTTAAAGCAAGGTGGAGGACTACCTGTTGGGGATGTTCTGTGTGTGTGAGAAAGAGAGGGGGGAGGGAGAGAGAGGGGAAGGAGAGGGAGAGAGGGGATGGAGGGGGGGAGGGGGGGGGGGGGGGGGGGTGGGGGAGGGAGGCGGGGAAGGGAAAGGGGCGGGGAGAATCCTTGCTTGTCTTCTGTCCAGACTTCTGAACTTCTGTGACATTCCCCAGCTCCTCTCCCCCCTGACCCCCAGTGCTCTACCACTGAGACCAGCTCTGTAGTGCTGGTGTCTGGGATGAAGCTCAAGTCAGGGGAACGCTGACCACTCCTCAGGAGCTTCTGGGAGACTGCTGCCCTGCACTCCCAGCTGCAGTCCGAACAATCACTTCTTTATCACAGCCCCTGACTGATGCTTAGCACAATGCCCAGCGCATAGTAGGTCCTCAATCAATACTTGTGCACTGGCTCACTCCTGGGGTCCTGGTCAGTCCACCTTCCTAGGACAAGTGTTTGGTCGCTCACTGCTAGTGAATCCACAGAGAACAGCCTCTGGGAACTGGGGGACAGCTGAGCTGGAGCTGGGGGGTGCACAGGGATGGGTTCAAACACTCAGCCCCATTGTATGGCAGGGTCCCGATTGAGACATCCCGGATGTATGCTGATGATGTGTGTCTGGATGGGTCAGGTGGCCTGTTTGCTCACCAGGGTTTACATCTTCACAGTTCAGAGAACAGAAAGCAGGAAAGAAAGGGAAGAGGAGGGAAGTCAGCTTCCTGCTCATAAAATCTGGCCTCCCTCTTTGCCAATAATCTAGCCTTTGGGAGGTGAAAGCCTCTATGGTCTTTGAGTGGAGAACAAACTTGTCAGGCTCAGCTCCCTTGTCTTCCTGGCAATGTAAGCCTGGGCAGGCTCTTAGGTAAACATACCCTAAGCCACAGAGACCGGGAACAAGAATAACGGCATTTCTTGGAACTGAGACATTCCTGTGTCCTCGGTGATGAGGATTCGGTGGTGGGACCAGGCACGCAAGAGCTTTGCCATGAGCAGCCCACGCTCTGAGACGTCAGTAGCTCTCCATTACCTCCAGGATCCAGTGTGGCACTTGGGGCCCTCACAGTTTTGATTCCCACCTTCCTGGAGCTTGGCATAGGATTCCAGAGTCTCAGAGGGGCCTTGTCCAGCCCAGTGCATGGGGAGCCACCATATGCTTGCATCCTCACCTCCCCCAGCAACCCATTCTACCGTAGAGTTTCCTGCTCTCTGGGGCCAGGCAGGATGGGGCTGACCCCTCTTTCAAAAGTGGAATGTTCTGCCTTGGGAGGCCTCAAGAAAAGGCCGAGTGACTGCTTGTCATGGCTATTGCAGAGGATTTGTTTTCTGGTCTGGTGTGGGCAAGTGACCATCAAGAGCCCCTCTGGCCCAGAGATTCCGGGATAACTCTTCAGTGCTTGGCCCATTTCACAGACAAGACGACTGACCTGATAGCTGTTTCCCTAAACTCACTTCTCCCTCACTGGGCTCTGGGTCTTTGCAAAGGCTGCCATCTGGGCCTGGCATACCCTCCTTCTGCAGCTCTGCCTCCCAGGGCCTGAACTTCCCCAGAGAGCCCCCCTTGCCTCCCTCAGTTACTCTTCCCCACCCCAGATTCTGTTGCACCTCCTTGTTCTGTGTCCATGTTGGCTTCCCAATTAGGATATAAGCTCCTTGAGGGCAGGCGCATAGCTTATATCTTCGTCTTTCATAGCCAACATCCTGGCACACAGTGGGTACTTAAAAGTTTATTATTATTAAATAAAAATAGATAAACAGAAGTTCATTGTTATTAAAAGCTTGTCAACCTGGCTTGGCCATGGAGCCAAATGCCTGCCTCATCTTTGTCTAGAATTAGAACAAAAATAGTAGAGATGTGAAGTCTCCCTGCCCTGTTCTTCACTAACCTGGGACAGCTGGAATCAAATGGAAAGATCCCTGGACCCTGGAGAAGCTGGGTCTGACTTATGGCTTCATCACCTCCTTACTCCCTGTGTGACCTTGGACAAGTCCCTTCCAATCTCAGCTTCAAGGGAAGGTGCCAGACTGGATGCTGTCCAAGGTTCCTTCCAGCTCTGAGCCCAGAGATTCTAGGATCCCTGCCCCGCCAGAACAAATATGGATCAAGTGTCCAAGAGTCTTCCACCCCAATCATTAGCCTAGAGATTAAAAAGTGTCATGGGCAAACAGGCACCTCCCTTCTCTCCAGGAAAGAGATTATTGACTTTTTTAGTGTGTGCGTATGTAAGTGTCCCCATAGGTCATGTGCACTCAGGAAGGCACTCACCCATGTAACCTCTGCTCATGCCTGGCTTTAGTTTGCTTCAGATCAGATAAGAGCCTGTGGTGGGAAGGAGGAGAGTGGGCTCTTCCTGCTTCTCTTCCTGGACTGACAGGCAGAAGAAATAAGAGAGAAAGAGGGTCAGAGAGAGAACCTAGGGAGATCTTTTCATGCCCCCCTCCTGGGGCTAGGGCCTCCATATCACTAGTTCTCTCCTTGTATATTTAAAGCCTTCTGTGAGATCCTGAGTGCCAACCCTGAGGACCGTGGGTCCATTCCTGCCTTCCTACATGTGGGGCCTGAGCCTTCAAGGAGACAGAGATGGATGAATCATGTTACAAATCAGGATACCCACAAATAATCTGTGTCCTGATCTCAAATGGCCCTTCATGAATGTCCCAGTGGTGAGGAAGTTGTTGGAGATGGGGCCATGCCTACAGGATCAGGGCTCTCCCCCTTGAGACAACTAACTGCATTGAACACCAATGGCACAGTGGTAGAGCCCAGATATGGCCTTTAGAGCTGCAGAGAATGTCGGAATGGAGCCTCAGGCTTCTGTCCCAGTCATATTTAATGGTGATCACGCCTTCGATGCTCCTCAGAAGTGATTATCTAACCTTTCTTTGGAGACCTTCAATGATGACAAACCCACTACCTCCTGTAGCAGCTGATTCCATGGACACTTCCAGCATCAAGTCTAAAGTTATCTATTCGAAATGTCCACTCTCGCTCCTGCCCTCTTGGACATAGCAGAACATGTCTGACCTGCCCCTACATGAGAGCCCTTCAAGACACTGGAGCCCAGCCCTCACGTGCCCCTGAATCTTCTTTTTTCCCAGTTGAACATCCTCAAGTCCTTTACTAAATCCCCATGTGGCATGACCCCAAGGCCCTTCCCTATCCTGGGTGCTCCTCTCTGGACACTCTAGTTTGTTAACTAGGGTGTCCAGAATTAAATCCAGTACTTCAGATCTTGCCTGGACAGAATGTCACCTCCTCAGCTCTGGATGTGACGCCTCTCAATTCAGCCCAAGACCTACCAAATCACACCACTGATTTCCACAGTGTAGCATCCCCTCTAGGGCTACCTCTCCCAATTCTGATTAGCATCAATGATCCAGGTCCCCAGAGAGGGGCAGTCATTTCCCCCCTTATTCTTCTCAGGGTAAGTCTTAAGGGTTTGTGGCTTCTAACTCTGTCACTCATAAGCCCCTGTCATTGTGTTACCTGTTGATTACCAGCCAATAACCTCAATTAGCCTTTAGTAGGGCATGCACTAATACGGTATAGCATGAACAGTCAGCACAAATTACAAACCAAGTCTGGGGTACGCTCTCTCACAAACACACACAGAGCTCCTCAGGAGAGCCAGGACACAACAGTGGTGAGGCACAGATAACAAAGGGGTAACCTTGAGCATTTCCTGGAGGATCTTTGTTGAGACCATAGCCTCTTTTTCTGGTCTAAGGAATCATGTCTTTGGAGCTGCTTCATTCTTTGGGTAGTTCTCTTTCTGCACCTGCCTGGGTCTCTGTGTATCCATGTTTGTCCTTCACGTGTCTCTCTCCACTTCAGGTTGAAGGTGTTGACTGCTACCAGTCTCTCCAATAACATGGTTAGTGTGGGATGGGGGAGGGGGAGCACAGCACTCTTTCTGAGCCCTTTTCTGATGCCTGGTACATGGGCAAGGGCCTTCTACTCAAGATGGAGTCAACCCTAGAGGTCTTTACCATTTGAGTGATTTTCCTCTGTCTTAGACCTTTTTGGCCATCCCAAAGCTATGTTACCTCCAACCTCTGGGGCCCTGATTGGTGAGCTTTCACCCTATGAATCTTTATGTCTTCTAGCCATCCCCAAACCTTGCTGCTACACTGATATCCTCCCACTCCACCCTTCTGCATCTGTTCATGTAGTTCTGTCCAGGCTTCTCTGTATCTACCACACGCATAATTTCTTACAGCACAGTCACATTCTATTACACTCCTATATCATAATTTGTTTAACTGTTCCCCAAATGATAGGTATCCACTTTATTTCTAATTATTTATTATTACAAAACGTGCTACTATAAATATTTTGGTGTATATGTAGCCTTTCTTCTTATCAAAGTCTAGTAATAGAATCTTGGAGTCTAAGGATATGGACCTTTTAGTCACACTGTGAGCATGATTCTGAATTGCTTTCTAAAATTATTGTACTGATTCACAATTCCACCAACAATGTATTAGTGTGCCTGTCTTCCTACAACCCCTCCAGCATTGACTATTCCCATCATTTATAATTTTTGCCAATTGGCAGGGTTTGGGGTGAAACCTCAAGTTTGTTTGAATTTTCATTTCTTTAAGCATTAGGGACATGTAGCATTCTCTCACATGGTGGTTAATATCCATAGTTCTTCTTTTGAGAACGCTTTGTTTATATCCTTTGACCACTGTTCTATTGGGGAATGGCTCTTGGCATATATATCTTAGATACCAAACCCTTATCAGGGAAATTTGATGCAGACTTTTTTTTTTCTAGTTTCATGTAATCAAACTTATCTCTTTTCTAATTACTGCTATCCCTTATTTGATTAAGAATACATCTCCTACCCATAACAGTGAGAGTTACATTATCTGCTTCTCTTCTAACTATTTCTATACAATGATCTCTACCATTAAAGTCACAGGTCTATGCATATAGAATGCATTGTGGAACATGGCATAAGATGTTGATTGAAGCCCAATTTCTGCCAGACTGCTTTGGAGCTTTCCCATAGAAAACCAAACCTGAAAATAGGGTTTGCTTTTCAAATATCTCAGACAACAGAAATATGAGAAAAGTAAGCAGACAACCAATACCACCACCACCAAAAGGTAAAACAGAGTCACCATTCAGATAGAAGGTTTCTTTTTAAATGTACACGAGAATACGAGTATAAAAGCAGAAGTCACACAGAATCCTCGACAGTGGAGAAACAGATCTGCTGCACCATGGACCCAACCTCACAACACCCTCCCACAGATGAACCAAAGCTCTTTCGTGGGAATAAATTGCAGAATGGGAAGACTCATAAAAAGGGGAAGGGAAGAAGATAGAGAGGAATACATGATGTGCCCTAATCAAAGGTTAATAAGAAGAAAGGGTAGAGAGGGAAAGGAAGGGATTGAAATCAGGGGTGGAGAGCAGTACATTTCATTTCAGTATTGAGAGAGGGTCCCACTGAAGAATGCTTTCACAGAGAAAATGATGTTCCATAATGAAGACGAGGACCTTACAATAGTTGCTAGGTGGTGCAGTGGTTAGAATTCTGGGCTTGGAGTCAGGAAGACCTGAATACAAAGACAAGCTCAGATGCTTGCTAAATAGGACTCCAATCAAGTCACTTGTCTGCCTCAGTTTCTTCAACTGTAAAAAGTTACTTAACTCCAACTGCCTAAAAAAAAATCAAATGAGATAATATTTATAAAGTGTTTGGCACAGTGCCTAACATATAGTAGGTGCTTAATAAATGCTTGTTTCCTTCCCCTTACAAGTGAGAAAATCTGCAAGGATTTGGAGCTTAAAGAAACCACTTGTCCTTCCTCATGAAAAAAGGAATCAGAGCCCCTGGGGACAACCAGCACTAAGAAGATTGGGAAGGCATGGAGCCTGAGATGAGATTTCTTGGCAAATGGGGAAAAAATGACCATGGGGAGAACAAAGGTTATTAATGATCAGCACGAGCTAAGACAAGAGAATTCCTACCATGGGGACAATATCCTCTCTATGACTTTCCTGCAGCAATTGGTATTTCTAAGAACAAGAAGAAACAGAAAAAGAGGACCGGGGCAAAATCTATAAGACAATAGCATAGAAATTAGTTAGATGCATAAACACAAAGCAGATACCTTAGAAACTCTAATTCCATGAGGAATAGAGTCTAAAGAAGGAATAGATATTCAGATCATGAATCAAAGAATAAAAATCTAGACTAGATTAAAAAAAGAAAATAATGAAGAAAAACAATTATTTTTAAAAAAAAGACAGGACAAAATAAAACATTTAAAACTAACAAATAAAATGAGTTGGAGGGGAAGAGGGGAGGGAGTTACTTGACTACGTAGCTGAAAGAAAAAAGAGGGAATGTAATTAGATAATTAGATAAAAAGAAAAACAAAAGAACTAATAGAACTCAAATTAGGGAAAAGGGGAGCACTTGGAGGTTGGAAAATTCAGTGGAAAAAGATTGGTCTTAAAGTGGATTAAGTTAAAATAACTAAAGAGACCAAGTATCCTCTCTGCAGAGGAAGTGGGAAAATCCTAATTTGGAAAAAAATATTAAAGACAAAAGGAGGAAAATATAACCCTAATTCTTGTAACTTTAAATATTAATGGATTAAACAATCTGCTAAAATGAAAAGAATGACAATTTAGATTAAAAAACACCCTGCAATCTGTTGCTTACAGGAAATACATAAAAAGCAAAGACATACACAGAATAATTTTTTTTAACTATACATCAGATAAATTAAAAAAAATGCAGGAGCTGCAATCATGCTACTAGACAAAGCAAAACAAAAACTCACAACATAAAAACAGATAAACCACAAACTACATGATGCTGAAAGGAATCACAGACAACAAACCAATAACAGTATTAAATATATTCCCCAAATGTCTTAGCATATAAACTCATAAAGGAAAAAATTAACTGAAATACAGGAAAACATAGACAATAATACAAAAGTGGCAGGAGATTTTAATGTCTCTCTTTTATTTTTGGACAAATCTAGAAGAAAGATAAACAAAAGAGAAAATATGGAACTGAACAAATTTCTGGAGAAACTAGAGCTAAGACATGGCATCTTCTAAATGGAACTATTAAAGAATCTACATATTTTGAAGAGCCACATGGAACTTTTTCAAATCTTGACTTTGCATTAGGGCACAGAGATGTTGTAAACAAATGTAAAAATTCAGACCATAGTTCAATAAAAATAATGATAAATTCAGGGATCACAAACAAAAGACGCAGACCCAAATGGAGACAACAATGAGATCATAAGTCACCTTCTGACTCCTTCCTCTTTGTGGTTTCTCTGGGGATTGGTCCTCAACTTGGTCTCATGCTGTGAATTCATGTTTCACTGGCTTAAGTCACTGCCCCAAGTGACTTCTGGAAGGATAGGACTGGTCTCAGATGGCCCCTTTCCCTTAGCCCCAGTGGATCTACACACACACTAACTTCATGCTCCTGTTCCTTCTATTCCGCAGTTCTCTGGCTGAGTAGTTTTGCAGCACTGAGCGATGTCAGACAGTAGTACCAGCCTTTTGCCTTTTGGTTTTCCTGGCAGAGGGAGAGAGGGAAAGAAGGAAGGAAGGAAGGAAGGAAGGAAGGAAGGAAGGAAGGAAGGAA
>NW_020953954.1:1466103-1498211 GCF_900497805.2 Vombatus ursinus | reverse complement strand
AAGGAAGGAAGGAAGGAAGGAAGGAAGGAAGGAAGGAAGGAGGAAGGAAGGAAGGAAGGAAGGGAGGAAGGAAGGAAGGAAGGAAGGAAGGAAGGAAGGAAGGAAGGAAGGAAGGAAGGAAGGAAGGAAGGAAGGAAGGAAGGAAGGAAGGAAGGAAGGAAGGAAGGAAGGAAAGGGAAGGGAAAGAGGTGAGGAAAAAGGAAAGGAAGGAGGGAAGAATTTATGAAGTTTTTACTGTTTTCCAGGCACTGAGCACAAATAGAAAAATGAGAGTCTCTTGTTCTCAAGGAGTTCACATTCTAATGGAGGAGGGAACACTCATGGGAGAGTGGTGGCCAGAGGGGGCTGTTTTGGACTAAGGAGTCATAGCAATGGTGAGGGGAGAGTCATGTGAAAACTGTCCTTTCCAGGAATGGCAGTATTGCTAGAGATATGGGGGGTGTACAAAGAAAAGTGCAAGGAAATGAGTGGCACATAGGAGGAGATGGCCAGAGAGCACCATAGTCTAGGCAGAGCTGGAGTGGGGTGCAGCAGATTTGGACCAGGCTCTGGGTAGAGAACAGGCAGGGCCAGTCTCTCTGACTCTAAAACTGACATTGTGATCTCAGAGTCTGTCTGGCAGAGACCATTGGGTCTGACCTCCTACAGGGCCTCTGCTGCAGCTGCCCAAGGAGTTCTTGGGATCTTTGAGGCAGGCATGCTGTCTGAGCTCTTGGTCTCTGGTAGCCAGCCAACCTCCAACAGGAAACAGGGCACAGGTTTACAGGATCCAAATTCCCAACGATTGCATTTCAGAGTGAGGATGGGAGCCATGAGCCGTCAGTGGGATTTCACCACTTGGTGGTTTTGTTTCAGGGGTGTAGCCTGTGGACACAGAATCCTTGGCTAATATTGACCAGCTGAGAGAGAGAAGGAAGTGGGTGGAGGGACATGGGATTGATAGCCTCTGCTTTCCTCTTAAGCAACCTGAGGCCCAAGGTCAAAGAAACCTGAGAAAGGCCCTTCGCCATGGTTGGAGCTGAGTTGAGGCTTCTCCTGGGGCTAAGGGGCTCACATCAACTAACCAACCAGTTATCATACTGTCAGGCAATAAGCATGTATTAAGCACTTACTATATGTCAAGTATTGCCTTTTTTCTGGCTCTCCTGGTCTGGCTACATCCAGGGCCAGTGTGCAGCAGTGGGTGCTGACAGGGACAGGAGTAAGCCTGGCTCAATGGTACTTCAACATGCCAGAGGGTCCCCCTCAAAGGCCAGCTTCAGTCTTGCCCCCTCCCTGAGGCTCAGTGTGTGTATGTGTGATGGGTGGGTGAGTGGGATCTCTGAACTTGGACCCAGGAGGCCCATGTACCTTTGGATGACTCTCTTCCCATTGAGCCTCAGCCTTCCATCTATAACATGAGTCTTGAGGCTCTGAGATCTCCCCCCATGCCGGCTCTAAGGTCCATTAGATTTTTTAAACCATCCTTGCCCATTCCAGGGACCATCTCTGCTCAGACCCTGCCCTGTGTCTAGCCAGCATTCTCTCTTAAAGTCAGTGATTAGTCAGTGATTCAACCGGCATTGATTGAGCACCTACTATATACCATGCACTGTACTAAAAAAAGGCAAATATGTCATCCCTGCTCTGAAGGAGCTCACAGTTTAATGGGAGAGACAACATAGAAACAACTATGTACATGCAAGCTACATACAGGATAAACAGGAAATAATGAAGAGAAGGAAGGCATTAAGGGAAAGTCTTCCTGTGAAAGGTAGGATTTTAGCTGGGATTTGAAGGAACAGACCAGAGACAGAAATGAAGAGGGAGAGAGTTCCAGGAATGGAGGACAGCCAGGGACAACACCTGGAGTCAGGAGATGGCATGTCTGTGCAAGGAAAAGCAAGGAGACAAATGTCACTGGATCAACAAGTATATAGGAACGGGGAGGGAGCAGAGAGTGTAAGAGAGTATAAAAAATCTGGAGAGGTAAGAAGGGACCAGGTTATTAAGGGATAAGCCAAACAGAGGGTTTTATACTTGATTCTGGAGGCAAGAGGAAGCCACTGAGTTGACTGAACAGAGGAGAGAGGGGGGTGGTGTATTGGAAGAGATGGTGTAGAAGCGAAATCACTGAGAGATGTTGCAGAGGTGCAATCAACCAGAGATGCTGCAGAAGTGAAATCGACCAAAAATGTGGCAAAGGTGAAATCAACCAGAGATGCTGCAGAGGTGAAATCCATGAGAGATGTTGCAGGGGTGAAATGGACAGGCCTTGAAAACAACTTGGATCTGGGAGGCGGGCGGTGAGAGAGAGTGAGGAGTCCAGGATGACTCCTATGTTGGGAGCATGAGGAATAAGAGGATGGGAATTTCCTCTACACTAATAAGAAAATTAGGAAGAAGGGAGGGTTTGGGGGAGAAAGATGATAAATTCAATTTGGGACATGTTACATTTAAGATATACAGTTCTACATATCCAATACGTAGTTGGACATGAGAGGCTGAAGATCAAGAGAGAGGTTAGGGCTAAATAAGTAGGTCTAAGAATCATCTGCATAGAGATGGTCATTAAATCCATGGAAGCTGATGAGATCACAAAGTAAAATGGTAGAGATCAGAAGCCGGCAAACTGTAGGCCTATAGATTAATTCCAGTACTTGTGTACAGCCCGTGAGCTAAGAATGGTTTTTGCATTTTTAAATAAAGTTTTATTGAAACACAGCCATGCTCATTCATGAAGAAAAGAAAAAAAGATTTTATTGCAATTTTTTAGTTCAGGGCAAAGATGAAAATTTTTCTGTATGAGACCTATCCTCAACCACTACTATCAAACACTGATTGGCTTTTGAAACTTTTTAAATGAATTTAACCTATTCAAAATAAAATTACAAGCCAAAAGAGGACTTATACTGTGATAAAGTCAATTTGATGATGACGAACATTTGAGTCACATCATGTCCACCTGCTTTATGCATGTCCTGTGCCGTTCAAAATTAACATTAGAAGCAATATCTCTGTTCCCACACAGATTTGCCACAAATACATTTTCCAGGCTCAAACTACAGTTTCTTTTTTGTGTGTGTTACTTTGTACTTCTTTTTCCAATGACACATAATAACACTTTAAACATTATTTTTTAAAAATTTTGAGCTCCAAGTCCTCTCTTTGCCTCACTTCCTTCCCCCTAATTCAGAAGACAAGTAATTTGATATAGAGAGAAAGAAAAACACAGACCAGGAAGAAACCTAAGAAAAATAAAGTTTAAAAAATAGCTAGGTGGGCACAGTGGATAGAGTTCCAGTTTTGGAGTCAGGAGGACCTGAGTTCAACTCCGGCCTCAGACACTTGACACTTACTAGCTGTGTGACCCTGGACAAGTCACTTAACCCTGATTGCCTCACCAAAAAAATACTATGCTTTAATCTGCAGATTCCATCAGTTCTTTCTCTGAATGTAGATAGCAATTTTGAAATTGTCTTGCATCATTGCATTGATAAGAATAGCGAAGTTGTTCACAACTGATCATCATAACCACATTGCTGTAACTGTGTACGATGTTTTCCTGGTTCTGATCACTTCACCTTTCATCAGTTCATGTAAATCTTTACAGGTTTTTTCTGAAACCATCCTGTTCCTCATTTCTTATAGAACAATAATATTCCATCACAATCAAGTACAACAACTTGTTCGGTCATTCCCTAGTTGATGGACATGCCCTCAATTTTCCAGTTCTTTGCCACCACAAAAAGAGCTGCTATAAATATTTTTGAACATATAAGTCCTTTTTCCTTTTATTTGACCTCTTCGAGGAGCAGACCTAGTAGTTGTTTTGCTAGATCAAAGGATATGCGCATTTTTATAGCCCTTTGGACATAGTTCCAAATTGCTCTCCAGAATGGTTGGATCAGTTCACAACTCCATCAATGATGCATTAGTGTCCAATTTTCCTACTTCTCAGATATTTGTTATTGTATTTTTCTGTCATATTAGCCAATCTGATATGTGTGAAGTCATACCTCAGAGTTGTTTCAATTTGTTATTTGTCTAATCAATAGTGATTTAGATCATATTTTCATGTGTCTACAGATAACTTTGATTTCTTCATCTGAAAACTGCCTAATCATATCCTTTGACCATATATCAATTGGGGAATGACTTGTATTCTTGTAGATTTGACTCAATTCCCTAGTTATTTGAGAAATGAGGTCTTTATCAGACAAACTTGATATAAAAATTTTCCCCAGTTTCTTGCATCCCTTCTAATCTTGACTGCATTGGTTTTGTTTATGCAAAACCTAATTTAATGTAATCAAAATTATCTATTTTGCATTTTGTAATGCTCTCTATCTCTTGTCTGGTCATAAATTCTTCCCTTCTCCATAGATCTGACAAGTAAAATTTTCCATGCTCTGTAATTTGCTTATGATGTCCCCTTTTGTGTTTAACTCACATACCCATTTTGACCTTATCATGGTATATGGTGCAAATGTTGGTCTGTATCTACTTTCTGCCAAACTATTTTCTAGTTTTCCCAGTAATTTTTGTCAAATAGTGAGTTCATGTCCTAAAAACTTGAATCTTTGGGTTTATCAAACACTAGATTACTGAGGTCATTTACTACTATATATTGTATACTTAATCTATTCCAGTAATCCACCCCTCTATTTCTTAGGCAGTACCAGATTATTTTAATGATTAACACTTTATAATACAGTTTAAGATCTGGAATAGTCAGGCCACCTTTCTTCACATTTTTTTCCATTAATTCCTTTGATATTCTTGGCCTTTCGTTCTTTCAGATGAATTTTGTCATTTTTTCTCCCTCTATAAAATATTTTTTGGTAGTGTGATTGCTATGGCACTGAATAAGCAAATTAATTTAGGTAGAATTGTCACCTTTTTTTATATTGACTCAACCTATGAGCAATTCATATTTTTTCCAGTTGTTTAGAGCTGACTTCATTTATGATAAAAGCACTTTGTAATTGTGTTCATATAGTTCCTGGTTTTGTCTTGGCAGGTAGACTCCCAAGTATTTTACATTGTCTGCAGTTATTTCAAATGGAATTTCTTTTTCTGTCTCTTCCTGATGAACTTTGTTAGTAATATGTAGAAAAATTGATGATCCTGCAACTTTCCTGAAGTTGTTAGTTGTTTTAACTAGTTTTTTAGTTAGTTCTCTAAGTATACCATCATACAATCTGCAAAGAGTGATGGCTTTGTTTCCTCATTGCCTGCTCGAATTTCTTCAATTTCTTTTTCTTCTCTCATTGCTATAGGTGGCACTTTTAGAGCAATATTGAATAATTGTGGTAATAATGAGCATCTTTGCTTCACCCTTGATCTTGTTGGAAAAGCTTCTACCTTATCCCCATTGCAGATAATGCTTACTGATGGTTTTTGATAGATACTACTTATCATTTTAAGGAAAGCTCCATTTATTCCTAAGGCAGCTGGGTCGCACAGTGGACAGAGCACTGGACTTTGAATCAGGAAGATTCATCTTCTGAAGTTCAAGTCTATCCTCAGACATTCACTAGCTCTGTGACCCTGGACAAGTCACTTAATCCTGTTTACTTCAGTTTTTCATCTGTAAAATGAGCTGGAGAAGGAAATGGCTAAACCACTCCAGCATCTTTGCCAAGAAAACCCCAAATGGGGTCATGAAGAGTAAGACACGATTAAAACAACTGAATAACAACAACAACCATGTATTCCTATGCTTTCTAGTGTTTTTAATAGGAATGGGTTTTGTATTTTATCAAAAGCTTTTTCTGAATCTATTGAAATAATCAAATGATTTTTGTTGTTTTTGTTATTGATATGCTCAATTAATACTGATAGTTTGTTCTAACACTGAATCAGCCCTGCATTCCTTGTATAAATCCCACCCAGTCATAGTGCATGATCTTTGTGATATATTGCTGTAATCTTTTTACTAGTATTTTATTTAAAATTTTGTATCAATGTGCAATAGGAAAATTGATCTATAGTTTTCTTTCTCTGATTTCGCTCTTCCTGGTTTAGGTATCAACACCACAGTCGTGTCATAAAAGGAATTTAGTAGGACTCTTTCTTTGCCTATTTTTCCAGATAGTTTATATAGTATTGGAATTAATTGTTTACATGTTTGGTGGAATTCACTTGTCAATCCATCTGGTCTTGGGGATTTTTTCTTAGGGAGTTCATTGATGGCTTGTTCAATTTTTTTTCTGAGAGTTAAGTACCCTATTTCCTTTTCTGTTAATCTGGGCAATTTACATTTTTGTAAAGATATATCCATTTCATTGAGGTTGTCAGATTTATTAGCATATAATTGGGCAA
This sequence comes from Vombatus ursinus, assembly GCF_900497805.2. Taxonomy (NCBI): domain Eukaryota; kingdom Metazoa; phylum Chordata; class Mammalia; order Diprotodontia; family Vombatidae; genus Vombatus; species Vombatus ursinus. The sequence continues at coordinate 1,491,905 of NW_020953954.1, read as the reverse complement.
AATAGTTCCCAATAATTGCTTTGGTTTCCTCTTCATTGGTTATGAATTCACCCTTTTCATTTTTGATACTGGTAAATTGGTTTCTTTCTTTTTTAATCAAATTAATGAATGGTTTATCTATTTTATTGAATTTTTCATAAAACCAGCTACTAGTCTTATTTATTAGTTCAATGGTTTTCTTACTTTCAATTTTATTCACCTCTCCTTTGATATTCATTATTTTCAATTTGGTGTTTAATTGGGGATTTAAAATTTGTTCTTTTTCTAGTTTTCTTTTTAGTTGCATGCCCAGTTCGTTGATCTGCTTTCTCTCTATTTTATTGATGTAAGCATTTAGAGATATAAATTTCACCCTAATTATCACTTTGGCTGCATCCCATAAATTTTGGTATGTTGTCTCATTGTTGTCATTCTCTTTATTGAAATTAATTATTGTTTCTATGATTTGTTCATTACATACTCATTTCTTAGGATTAGATTATTAGTTTTCAACTAATTTTTAATGTGTGTTTTCAAGGTCCTTTATTGAATGTAATTCTTGTTGCATTATGATCTGAAAAAGATACATTTCATATTTCTGATTTTCTGCATTTAGTTGTGGTTTTTATGCCCTAACACATGGTCATTTTTTTTGTGAAGGCACCATATACAGTTGACAAAAGGTATACTCTCTTCTATTGCCATTCAATTTTTTTGCAGAAGTCTGTCAAATCTAACTTTTCTGAAATTTTATTCATCTGCTTAACTTCTTTTTTGTTTTTTTTTCCATTAGATTTATCTAGTTCTGAGAGGAGAAAGTTGAGACCACCTACTAGTATATATTCACTATTTCCTTCTGTAACTCATTTAACTTTTCTTTTAATAATTTGAATATTGTACCATTTGGTACATATATATTTAGTATTAATATTACTTCATTGTCTATGGTACCTTTTGGCAAAATGTAGTTTCCCCCTTTATCTCTTTTAATTAGATTTAATTGTTGCTTTTGCTTTGTCTGAGATCTCTACCCTTGCTTTTTTTTTTTACTTCAGCTGAAGCACAATAGATTCAGCTCCAACCTCTCATCTTTACTCTCTGTGCATCTCTCTGCTTCAAGCGTGTTTCTTGTGAACAACATATCGTCAAATTCTGTTTTTTAATCTACTCTGCTATCTGCTCCCATTTTATGGGTGAGTTTGTTCCATTCACATTCACAATTTTGATTACTAACTGTTTCCCTCCATTCTGTTTTCCCCCTATTTACTGTCCTCTTCCTCTCTCTCTCCTTTCACCTTCCTCAAAGGTCGGTTTTGCTTCTGATCATCACCTCCCCCAATATGCCCTTCTCTTAGCCCCCTCCCCTCCTACTTCGCTGTAGGGAAAGATAGATTTCTATACCCAACTGAGTGTGTATGTCGTTCCCTCTTTGAGCCAGTTCCAATGAGAGTAAGGTTCAAGCACTGCCTGCCTGCCCCCACATCTTCCCTTCCACTGTAAAACTCTTCCTTTCACACCTCTTTTATGTGAGATCATTTACCCCATTCTACCTCTCCATTCCCTCTTCTCCCAGTGCATCCCTCTTTCTTACCCTTTAATTTTATTTTTTGAAGTCATCCTATCAAAATCAACTCACACCCATGCCCTCTGTCTACATGTACTGCTTCTAACTGCCCTAAGAATGATAAAGTTCTTAAAAGTCACAAGTATCATCTTCTCATGTAGGAACGTAAACAGTTTAACCTTACTGAATCCTTTATGATTTCTCTTTCATGTTTCTCTTTTTATGCTTCTATTGAGTCTTATATTAGAAAGTCAGATTTTCTATTCAGCTCTGGTCTTTTCATCAGGAACGCTTGAAAGTCTTCTATTTCATTGAAAATTTTTATATCAAGGTTCTCTAATAAAGGCCTCATTTCTCAAATATTTAGAGAACTGTATGAAATTTATAAGAATACGAGTCATTCCACAATTAATAAATGGTCAACGGATATGAACAGGCAGTTTTCAGATGAAGAAATCAAAGCTATTTATAGTCACATTAAAAAATGCTCTAAATTGCTATTGATTAGAGAAATACAAATTAAAACGACTCTGAGGTACCACTGCACACCTATTAGAGTGACTAATATGACAGAAATGTGGAATGACAAATGTTAGAGAAGATATAGGAAAATTGGGACATTAATTCAATATTGGTGGAGCTGTGAACTGATCCAACCATTCTGGAGAACAATTTGGAACTATGCCTAAAGGACTAGAAAACTGTGCATACCCTTTTTCTTCCCTTCCCACCCACCCCAAACTTGAGATAGCTACCACTAGACACAAATCTGTGTGTGTGTATACACACACACACACACACACACACACACATATATATACACATGCATATACGTACATATGTACATACATACACACATACATATATACGTGTCAGTTCTTTTTCTGGATTCAAACAGCATCTTCCTTCATAGGATCTTTGAGGTTAATTCTGATATTTACAGTAGTCAGAATGACTTAGTTGCTCAATGTCATTCTTAAAATAATACTGCTGTTACTGTATACAATGTTCTCTTGGTTCTGCTCATTTCTCTCATTATTTCATGGAAATCTCTCCATGGTTTTCTAAAACCATTGAGCTTATTATTTCTTATAGCAGAGTAAAATTCTCTCATGAACATAAACCAAAATTTGTTTAGCCATTCTCCAATTGATAAGCATCCCCACATTTTCCAATTCTTTGCCATCACAAAGAAAGTTGCTGTAAATATTTTAGAACATGTAGGTTTGTCTCCATTTTCCCTAATCATCTTGAGAAATAGAACAAATAGTAGTATGGCTGGGTCAAATGGTATAGGCAGTTTAATAACTTTTTGGGCATAATTCCAACTCTCTCTCCAAAATGGCTGCTCACAGATCCACCAACAACGAATTAAGGAGCCAATTTTTCCACATCCCCTCCAACATTTGTCATTTTCCCATTCTATTATTTTAGTCAATGTGATAGGTATAAAATAATATCTCAAGGTTGTTTTCATTTGCATTTCTCTAATCAATAATGCTTTAGAGCATCTTTTCATATGACTATAAATTGTTTTGATATCGCCATTGGAAAACTGCCTGTTCATATCCTTTAACCATTTATCCATTGGGGAATGACTTGCATTCTCATAGATTTGACAAAGTTCTTTATATAGTTGAGATATTAGACCTTTATCTGAAGAACTATAAAATTTTCCCCCAGTTTTCTGCTTTCTTTATGATCTTGGCTACCTTTGTTTTATTTATACAAAACCTTTTTAATTTAATATAATCCAAATTATCCATTTTACATCTCACAACACTCTCTATCTCTTGTTTGTTCATAAATTGCTCACCTATCCGTAAGTCTGGGAGGTAATACCTTCCATGTTCTTCAAATTTTCTTGTGATATCTCCTATATCACAGGTCATATATCCATTTTGGCCTTATCTTGGTAAATGGTGTAGGATATTGGTCTATGCCCAACTTCCACCAGACTGCTCTCCAGTTTTCCCAACAATTTTTAACAAATAATGAATTCTTATACCCAAAATTTAAGTCTTTATACTGGTCAAACACAAGATTACTATAGTCATTCACTGCTATAGATTGTATGTCCACTCTGTTCCACTGATCTACCTTTCTATTTCTTAGCCAGTGCCAGATAGTTTTGATAATTTCTGCTTTATAATATAGTTTAAGATCTGGTGCGGCTGTGAAAAACTAACTCTATTTCCCTTAATCCTATCCCGCCCCCCCCCCATTTATTCTATTCTTTCTTTTGACCCTGTACCTCCTCAGAAGTATTTGTTTCTGATTACCCCCTTTCCCAATCTGCCCTCCTCTCTATCATCCCCCTACTCTCTTGTCCCCTTCCCCTCCTATTTTCCTGTAGGGTAAGACAGATTTCCATACCCAATTGAATGTGTATGTTATACCCTCCTTAAGTCAAATCCTATGAGAATAAGATTCATTCATTTCCTCTCACCTTCCCCCGGTTCCCCTCCACTGTAAGAACCTTTTTTTTCTGATTTTTTTTTTGTGAGATTATTTACCCCGTTCTACCTTTCCCTTTCTCCTTCTCCTAGTATAATCCTCTCTCACCCCTTAATTTTATTCTCCAGATATGACCTCTTCATCTTCAACTCACCCTAGGCCATCTATCTATCTATCTATCTATCTATCTATCTATCTATCTATCTATCTATCTATCTATCATCTATCTATCTATCTACCTATATATACATATAATTTTTTCCTCCAACTACCCCTAATACTAACAAAGGTCTCATGAGTTACAAATATCATCTTTCCATGCAGGAATGTAAACAGTTCAACCTTAATAAGTCTCTTATGATTTCTCTTTCCTGTTTAACTCTTCATTTTCCACATGAGTCTTGTATTGGAAAGTCAAATTTTCTATTCAGCTCTGGTCTTTTCATCAAGAGTGCTTGAAAGTCCTCTATTTCACTGGATGACCATTTTTTCCCCTGAAGAATTATACTCAGTTTTGCTGGGTAGGTGATTCTTGGTTGTAATCCTATCTCCTTTGCCCTCCAGAATATTATATTCCATGCCCTGTGGTCCCTTAATGAAGAAGCAGCTAAATCTTGTGTTATCCTGATTGTGTTTCCCCAATACTTGAATTGTTTCTTTCTGGCTGCTTGTAATATTTTCTCCTTGACTTGGGAACTCTGGAATTTGGCTACAATATTCCTAGGAGTTTTCCTTTGGGGATCTCTTTCAGGAGGAGATCGGTGGATTCTTTCAATTTCTATTTTGCCCTCTGTTTCTAAAATATCAGGGCAGTTTTCCTTGATAATTTCTTGAAAGATGATGTCTAGGCTCTTTTTTTGATGATGGCTTTCTGATAGTCCAATAATTTTTAAATTCTCTCTCCTGGATGTACTTTCCAGGTCAATTGTTTTTCCAATGAGATATTTCACATTGTTTTCTAATTTTTCATTCTTTTGGGTTTGTTTTACAGTGTCTTGATTTCTCATAAAGTCACTAGCATCCAATTGCCCTATTCTAATTTTTAAGGAAGTATTTTCTTCAGTAATCTTTTGGACTTCCTTTTCCATTTACCCAATTTTGCTCTTTAGGGCATTCTTTTCTTCATTGGCTTTTTGGCCCTCTTTTGCCATTTGGGTTAGGCTATTTTTTAAGGTGTTATTTTCTTCAGTATTTTTTTGGGTCTCCTTTAGCAAGCTGTCAACTTGCTTTTCATGATTTTCTTGTATCACTCTCATTTCTCTTCCCAGTTTTTCCTCTACTTCTCTTACTTGCTTCTCAAAATCCCTTTTGAGCTCTTCCAAGGCCTGGGACTGATTCATATTTTTCTTGGAAGTTTTGGATGTAGGAGCTTTGACTTTGTTTTCTTCTTCTGGTTGTATGTTTTGATCTTCTTTGTCACCAAAGTAAGATAATATAGTCTGACTCTTTTTGTTCTGCTTACTCATGATCCCAACCAATTACTTGAGTTTTAACTCTTTGTTAAGGTAAGAGTCTGTTTCCAATGTGGAGAATGTACTGTCCCAAGCTTTGGGAGTTTGTACAGCTGTTTTCAGAGATACTTTTAGGGACCTGAAAAGTGTCAGTTCTTCCAAAGTGCTATGATAAGGGGCGAGGTGTTTCCTCTCCACTGCCACAACAAGCTCCGTCATGCCAGCGCTCTTCCTTGCCCCAGGACCACCTCTCAGAACTGTGACCCAGATCCAAGCACCAGTAGAGCAAGAGATTCCTGCCTCAGCCCTGGCAAAGAGATCCTTGCAATCCCCCTCTGATCAGCCACTCGATTCCCCGTAGTCTGTGGGCAGGAAGCTCAGAAGCCAGCCACTGCCCTCGGGGTGGCTGAGATCTAGCTTCTTCTCTCACCGCAGTAACAGACTTTTCCCACTGACCTTCTAAGTCTTTGGTGTTCGTGGGTTGAGAAATCTGGAAACCGCCACAGCTGCCCACGATTCAGTCCTCTGAGGCCTGCTCCAGGGTCGCTGCGGCCTGGGCGCCCATGCCAAACTGTGCTCCTCTCCCAGCCCGGCACGATATACCTTTCCGATCAACCATCCAGGTTGTCTTGGGCTGGAAATTTGTTTTACTCTGTTTTTTGTGTGGGTTCTGCTGCTTTAGAATTTGTTTAGAGCCATTTTTTGTAGGTATTTGGAGGGGTTTGGGGGAGAGCTCTAGCAAGTCACTGCTTTCCCTCCGCCATCTTGGCTCTGCCCCCCTCAAGTGTTTTTAATAGAAATGAGTGTTGTACTTTATCAAATGTTTTTTCTGCATCTATTGATATTATCCTATGATTTTTGTTACTTTTATTATTGATATAATCAATGATGTTAATAATTTTCCTTATGTTAAACTATCCCACCATTCCTGGTATGAATCCTGTTTGGTCATAATGTAATATATTGTAATATATTTTTAATATATTATTGTAATCTTTTAGCTGGCATTTTATTTAGGATTTTTGGATCAGCCAAGGAGCCAACAGGCTGGGACTAGCGCCTGAATGTGTCTCTTCCAGGTCCCCTCCCAGGGTATGTCCTCCCTCAATGTTCCCTGCAGTGGAGGCAGTAGTACAGAGCCTAGTGGAGAGGTAGACCAGTGTCCCAGAGCCCCTCCTTCTGAAGGGTGCACTGGCCTCATTTCTTAGTAGAAAAAAATTAGGGGAATTGCTAGCCACTTTATCCTGGGTCATTCAGCCAATGGGCACATGTTAAGTGTTTACTCTATGCCAGGCACTGCCCTCCCTTCACCAGCCTGTCTCTTCCTCATGTCTCTCTAGGTCTGGCCAAGCACAGGGTCTCTGTGTGGGGATCAGCTTGGCAGTTACGAGAATAGCTCACCCAAGGAGGCAGCAGACCTACCCAGATTCAAATCCCAATTCAGTCGTGTAGCCTTGGACACATATGCCCACCCCAGGCTTCATCAGTAAAAAGGAAGGGTGGGGCTAGGGAAGTCTAAAGTCTCTTTGAACTCTAAGAGTTCTCCTCTTGCCTCTTCTTTGTGCTTCCTGAACTCCCTCTCCCCCTAGACTTCACTGTCCCCCCATTCCACAGAGGAGCCAGAGTGAAGATGGGGTCTTATTTTGACCCTGAATGCTGACCATCATCAGTAGGACTGACTGGCTTGTTTCCCTGGGATTCTCTCATTAAACCATCAAACTCATGGGGGTTGGGCAAGCTGGGGCTGGGAGATCCAGGATGCCCTTCCCTGCCCCTCTGTGGCATGTGGCCGCATGAGACAGTAGGGGAATGGCTCCAGACTCTTGCAGAAGAAGCAAACAGGGACAGGAATGAGTGTCCTCATTTTAGAGATGTAGAAACTGAGGCTTCTGGAGAAGGAACATCTTGCCCAAGGTCACACATGAGAGGCAAATTATTGGAACACCAAGAGTGGGCAGAAACCTGGGGTTGAGTCCTCTTTTCAGCAACTACTGACCATGTGACCAGATCTAACGCATGGTGTCTGTGAGCCCATTTCCTCTATTCTATTTTCCTTGTCCTTGCCTCCCAAGGCAGCACATTTAGGCTTAGATGAGGCAACACAGTGTCTGATGCTCTGGGCCTCAGTTTCCTCATCTGCCAAATGAGGTATTGGACTTGGTGGCCTCCGAGGGCTCTTCCAGCTCTTGTTCTGAGGGTCAGCCAGTAGCCATTGCTATCTAAGCTAGTCCTTCCTTCCCACTGCAGGCCCCGGACAAGACTGGGAGAGTTCCAAGCAGGGGCATGCCCCTCTAACCTCTCTGCTTCTCCCTCTGAGTTTCCATAACTCCTCATGTTAGCTACCTATACACAACTCATGCCCTCTTTGGAAATATGGGCTCTGTGAGGACAGGGATGTAGGTGACTCTAGTGTAGGGCATTGAGGCTTGTGTATCGTAAGTGTTCATTAACCATGTGACGGATCATTGAATGAAGGGGCAAAAGAATGGATGGATGGAGAGAGATGGGGAAGGTATGGGTACAGAGGTGGATGGAGGGATGTATGGAATGGGATGGGATGCAATGGAAACGTGGACCTCTAGAGAGACAGATCAATCAATCAATCAATCAGTAGACATTTATTAAGCAACAGCTATGTGCTAGGCACTGTGATTAGCACTGGGGATTCCAAAAGAGCAAAAGATAGTACCTATACTCAAGGAGTTTTCAATCTAATGGAGGAGATAGTTGGAAGGAGCTTGGTGGTGCAGTTGTTGGGGTGCTGGGGCGCTAAAGTTAGAGTCAAGAAGCCATGAGTTCCAATCCTTCCTCATAAATTTCCTAGCTATGTGACCCTGGGCAAGGCACTGAAACTCTTTCAGTCTCAATTTCCTCATCTATAAAATGAGGATAATAATAGTACCTATCTCATAGAGCTGCTGTAAGGGTCAGGTGGGATCATATATCTAAAAGTGATTTGTAAACTTCAAAGCATTATATAAATGTAAGCTAATATCTTCATCTTCTTCCTCCTCCTTCTCAACATCATCATCATAGTCATCATCATCATCATCATCATCAGTAGTAGTAGTAGTAGTAGTAAGGAACAGAGGACTGGATGGAAGGATAGGTAGAAAGATGGATGACAGAAGGAGCAATTGATGAACATAGGGATCACTGGATGGATGGACAAATTGAGAGATGGACAGATAGGGAGGACTGGAGAGATGAATGGAAATGACAGATGGAAAGTTGGAGAAATATATAAAGGAGGGATGGATGGATGGATGGATGGATAGATGGATGGATTGGCAGATGGAAAGTTGTACATATGATGGAAGGTATAAAAAGATGGAGGGATTGATGAATGGATGGAGGGAGAGGGATTAAAAGAGTGTTGGAGGGAGGGATAGAGAGATGTATAGAGGAATATATGAATGGACATATGAATGGAGGGAGGGATGGTTGGAGAAAGGAAGGGAAAGATGGATGGAAGAAGGAAGGGATGATTGGAGGGGAGGGCAGAGAGATAGACAGATAGATAAACAGATTAATGAAGGGATAGATGGTTGAAACAAGGAATGGAAGGAGGGAGAGATGAATAGATGGAAGGATGGAGGGATAAAGGAAAGGAAAAGAAAAGTGGAGGGAGGGAAGGAAAGAGGACTGGCATGGATGAAGGAAAGGATGGACAGATGGATAGATGAATAAAGGGAAAGAGAATTGATTGGAGAGATGAATGAATGCCTCTGCAGAAACCCCCTTTGGCTTCCATCCCTTGGCACCATCAAGGCTGAGCTGCTGGAAGTGCCCCCAAGGCCCAAGAAATCATTGCTTTGCTCCTAGCCCAGGCTCCCCTGGGGTCAGATTGCCTCATCGAGCTGCCAATTTGCCCCTGAATGTGAGAGGTCTTACTTGGCACTCATTCTCCCCCTCCATCTTCCTTGGGTGAGCCGTGGGTCTTGGGGGAGTGCTCCATTTTCCATTCTCTTCCTCCCTATAGTTGGGTTTGATTTCCACAGAAGGGAGACCCTCCCACTCCTCCCCCCCGCCAATTCCTTGGTGACTCAATCTGGGAAACTTCCATGGCTCCCTTTGTGTCTCAGAGGTAATCGCTGTGGCTAACCTTTCAGGTAATCCTCCCTGGCAGGGCTTGGGCCAGCTGCCCATCCTTAAGGGTCAGGAGAAGAGCCTGCGTGAGCCCAGATCATCTTTCCACCACTGAACAAACCCCCAGGTCTCTTTTTTCACTTCCTGCCTCTTGCTGCAGGAGAGCTGATGAGTTTGTGAAAATATTTCCTGGCTCACCTGGGCCATAAGAAGGGTAGAGGACTTTGTCTGCCCACTCAGGTCTTGGGGCAGGATGGGAGAGACCACCTGCTAAGCCTGTTAGCACCTGGTCCTAAAGGGAGGCCAGTGGGAATGTCTGTGCTCTGAATGGCCTAGCCAAGAGAGCCTGGGAGCTGGTCTAGGGACTGGATGTGGGCATGTTGAGGGGAGCCAGGAAGGCTCCAGCATAGTGACAGACTGAGAAAAAGTTCCAGATTGGGAGTCAGGAGAACTGAGTTCTATTTCTCGCTCTGTGGCTGTTTTGCCATGTAACCTTGGGCAGGACTCTCCCCCTCTCTGGGCTTCAGTTTCCCCATCAGTAAAATGGGGAGGAGACGGACTTGATTGTTTCCCATGAAAGGTCCCTTTCAACTCTGATGCTCTTTGCCCTAAAAACCATTGTCATCTGTGTTTGAAAGGCACAGTTCTTAAGAAGGAAACTTGCCTCACCCAGCTCCATCTCAGAGCCCCCTAAATCCCTGGGCCTCCCTCTCTTTCATCCAGGTGTCCAGACCCATCCCTAGCAGGGCCCGCTTGGGCTGGCCTCCCACAGACCACTTGACCCAACCTTCTGGGTGGACAAAGGGCAGAACTGAGGGCAGAAGTCTCACCCCGTCAGTGGAGAGGCCAGCCAGGATGGTTTCCCTGGTGCTCATCTCCTCAGGTCTGCCTTCACACCAGCCCCCACCTCCCCCAGTCCCAGGGCCCAGACTAAAACACCTATTTTAACAGCACCTTCTAGAGACAGTGGCCCCATTCATGGGAGCAGTTTTCATTGTGGAAGTCCAGGGTACACACTGTGAAGGGCTGGGAGGGAGAGTTGGGGGCAGGTGGCCAGCACAGGGCCTTTGCTGAGGCTGCTGCCCCCTTGACTGACCTGGGGGCCATGGTTAAGGAGGGTGAGTGATTAGGAGGAAGGAGCCAGATTTCCAGAGCTAAAGCCATGTGGATGGGGGCGGGGGAGGGGGGGCACCAGATTTGTCTCTGTTTCCCACAAGTCTGACTTGCGTAACTTTGGCTGGCAGGTAGAGGTGAGCTGGGGGGCCTGCGGGGGCTCTCTGAAGGAATTACCTCGATCCAGTTACTCTCTGATCAATCAGATCTTTGTGTGGGCCCCAGGCTGGACCAAGCTCTTCCCAGCTGACAAGAGGCCAATGCAAATAGCAGGAGGGGGCCCCAGCCTCTGGCTGCCCACAGACAGCCCCTCCCCTAGCCATGCTCCCCCCGGGGGTGGGCACCACCTTGGCACAGGCCCTTTGGCACATCCTACTATGGGGTCACGGAGCGTTAGTGACTCCATCCCCCAGCTCCCCTCTGTCCACGGTCTGGGGAGACAGAAGAGGGAACAGTGTCAGGCCAACAGTGGGTCACCTCTGCGTGGGGCCAGGCTTGGGGCAGGGAGGAGGTTTACCTGTTCCCTCCAGCCCAGCCCCTGGCACAAGGTGCCAATCAGCCAGAGGCCTCCTGTCCTAATTAATTATAGGCTGCTTGTCTAAGGAGAGGCGTGAACCCTCCCTGGGGCTGCAGGACCCTTCAGATGGCAAGCAGCCTGGGCGGAGGGGGTAAATCCAGCTGCCCTGGGCTAAGCTTCAGCTGTCTTATTCCTGAGATAAGGGAGGCAGCCAAGCCTTCCACCCCCAGGTGAAGATCGCTGCCCTTAGACAGCCAGGGAACGCTGGGGCTCAGGCCCACAGTCCCTCAGTGGCTGGGCCCCCAGAGCTTCAGCTCCTCTGACAAAGACTCCAGGGGCCAGGCCTGAGCGCAGTGGGAGGCCCCAGACAGGGAGTCTGAGTGATGCACGGCACAAACGTTGCCCGAGCTGCCTTGCTCACCAAGGAGACAGCCATCAGTAAAAGGCGCTTCGCGCCTCTAGTGGCCAGTGGTGGTCTCATGATTTTGTGGGCTTCAGGGGTCCTCAGGAAGCCGAGGCCTGCAGTGGGGGAGGGACTTGCCCAAGCTCGTCTGCCTTGTAGTCTGGGGCTGGAGGGCAGGGGACAGTGGGAGGAAGCAGATGCAGAAGGCCGCTTAGGATTCAGGACCGAGAAGTGACAAAGACTTCTGAGGATGCGATGGCAGCCTTTCCTGGGAGCTTGTTAACTCTTCTCTTACATGTAATACTAACCAGCCTGGTTGTCTGATTTCCTAGCCCAGGACAGATTAGAAGTGGCGAGCAGATGGGCGGTAGGGGGAGCCCCAGCGGCCAGACCCTAACGAGGCAGGAGACAGACTACAAAAATCAGCCCACGGACACTCAGAGCACAGCAGCCTGGGTTACTCACCGCTGAGACAGCCTGGGCAGTGGCTGCTGCTGCCTGGGGTGACCCCGAGGTTGTGCTCAGTCCCCTCCGCTTGGGAAGGCAGAACTGGAGGGAACCTCGGTGCTCACCAAGCCCAACTCCTCACTTGACACAAGAGGAAACTGAGGGAGCTCCCACATCACCTGGATGTGAGCCCGGTTCCTCTGACTCCAAGTCCAATGCACAATCCCACCCAGCAATGAGAGACCTTTCTTCCATGTCCTTATCACATACCCTCAAACCCTCTTTTGAGAAGGATTTCCAACCAAATGTTTAACATAAAAATCTTTTGGTGCTTAAAAGGGGGAACCTGACCCAGCCCCGGGAATTCCAGCCACGTGACTCATTCATTCATTCATGCATTCATTCATTCATTCATTCATTCATTCTTTCATTCATGCATTCATGCATGCATGCATTCATTCATGTATTGATTCATGCATGCATTCAGGTATTCACTCATGCATGCATGCACTGGCCATGCCCCAAGTCCTTCTTGGGTTGCTGGTCCTGGATTCTCAACTATTTAACCTGAGGGAGGTGCAGCGGGCAGGAGAAGTGCCCTGGAAGCCTCTGCTGAGACCCAGCAACAGCAGCAGCACCCCCCACCCCACCCCTGGCCCCCAACTCAGCATTTGTCCCAGGCAGATTCAGGCAAATGTCTGTGTCTTCTCCCACCCCAGATGGAGCACCTGGTCTAGCTCTGCTCTACACTTTAGACTGATGCTCTTCCCCATCCCCTGCCACCGCTGGGACAGGCCAGTGACCTGTGGAAAGAAGGCAGCCCTGGCCCTCCCATCAGGGCCCCCATCAAACTCCCCTCCAGGAGCTGCTGAGAGGGAGGACTCCCAGAGCAGGAGGCAGGCATAAACTCAATGCCAGTGGGTCCTGTCCTAGGCCTTGTTGGTCCCTGCCTGTCCTGCTACCCAACAGGGGTTCTGAGTACTGGTGCTCCCGCCCCTCAAAGCCAATGAGAGGTTCTAAAGCCCAGCTCTGGAGTCCCGGGTGGGGGCATAACAATGAGGGGTGTTGCTGCTGCCCCTCCTGCTTTGGAGTGCCCCTAACCTCCCACCCCACCCCAGGTGTCAGACCATCATGCTGATGGGTGCCAATCTGGCCTAGCTGGGCACCCATGCCCCCAGGGAGGGCTAAAAGACAGAGCTCCCCTTCTTAACCAAGGTGGGGAAGCCAGGCTTGCCCAGGCTAACTAAGAGCTCGTTGCCCTCTAGTGGCCAGTGGGGACCCCACAGACATGCCAGGCACTGCCCTTCCCAACTCACCGCTACCCAGTGACCAAGTCCCCTTCTGCAAAGGAGCTGACCAGAGAACTCTTCCCCCGAGCCTTCCGGCCCCTTTCCTACCCCCGTGGGATGCTGCATTTAAAGACTGGAAAGGCTTGGCCTGGACAGCTGGAACCCCTACCTTCCCGGGCCCAAAGGACTAGGACCCAGCTCTAGCCCTCTGAGGGCCAGGGAGTACAGAAAGCAGAGCTGGCACCAGCAGGGGTTGGTCAGGGGGGCACAGGGAGAGAGAAGGCTACCGGGATAGAGTCATGAGACCTTGAGGCCAATGCTGGGTCTGCACATGCTGCCCCTTCCTCATCTCCAAGCCTCTGTTTTCCCCTTGGACCCAGACAGGCATAGTCCATACCCCACTCTAACAAGTAGAGCACTCCTTGTATAGGCTATTTGGTGAGGTAGTGAGCTCTCTGTCCTTGGCAATGTTCGGATGGAGGCTGGGTGAACTCTGCCGGCGGGGGAGGCAGGGGAGGAATTCCTGCTCGGGACGCCCTTCCAGCTCCAAAATTCTCTTTACCCTATAAGGGCAGACTCTCCTTACTTTCTCAAGGGTGGGTCTCCTGCTCACCTGCCTCCCCCACTTTGAAAGTTCATGGCTCTGTCTGTCCCAAGTCCCTGCAGCTAAACCTGGGCCAGTTTTCTCCAGCACTTGGTGGAAACAGCATCAGCTTCCAACCGCTATCCAGCCACGGGCTGCCTGTGTGTCTCAGGGAGTTGCTCACACTCTGGATCTCAGCAGGCTCCAGAAGCCCCTCCCTGCTCCCCCGTGGTGCCCAGGGCTAGCGGCTGACCTGGAGCAGTGATCCAGGCAGGACACAGCTCACTTCTTCTCAGCCTGGGGTAAGCTTGCCCCCCCCCACCCCCACCAGACACTTTGCTGCTGTCGTGGGTATGAGTAAATGAGGCCCTGGGTCTCTCCCTGTGGCTCCCCGGAGAGAGATGGGGCAGTGCAGAGAGGAACATCCCAGGGGAGACCACAGACTCCCAGGGAGTTTGCTCATTGGAGACGGATAGAACAGGACAGGACTCAGATTGCAAAATGCTGAAGGTTTATTTCTAATCAATCAGGCGAACATTTTTGGGTGAGGAGAAGGAGCCTGATGGTGCCTGCCTGCAAGCAGAGCCCCAGCCAGGCCAGGGACAAGGGCAGGGAGCAGAGCTGTGCCTGGCACCCCACTCCCTAGAGGAGAAAGAGTCCGGAGCCAGATATGGCCCAGGCCTCCCAAATTCTGTTCGGAGACCCCCTTGCTTCTGCTACCTAAATTCAAATGGGTCTCAGAGAATCTTTCACTTGAAGCTTTTGGCTGCACAGACATTGGCTGGCCACTCAGGAAGCAAGACTGAACCACGGTGGTGTGCTGGTGGGGACTGGGGTACATAGCACAGATGTGCAGCAGATGCTGGGCAGGGGAGGGAGGAGCCGGGTCTCAGGGGCTCCAGAGGGGATCGATCAGTGCTTGTGACAGTCAGTGCTGTGGGCCTCGTGACGGATGCACAGAAACCCAACTGGCAAACCGTGGGGAAAGCCCAGTGCAGTGGGGCTGGTGTGGGTCAGCCCCAGACCCCCAGACAATGTCAGCTTCTCCTGTGGGACGCCCAGGAAACTAACGCATGTGCCTCATCCTGCCAGCCACTCGCTTATACTGGCATTCTAGCCAGACAGGACCAGCCATAGGTGGCAAGGTGGGAAGCTGCCTGTGACTCTGGAAGCATCCGGGAGCGGCCCCAAAGAGGCTTAAGCTGTATCAGTGATGGAAGTTGAAATGAGGAGGGAACAGAGATGTCTAGGAGGCTGGGCCCAGGGGTGTGGGGGCTTTGACCCCAGCCCTCACCCAAAGCAGTCCTGAGGCCCTTTTATCTCTGGGGCAGAGAGCCAGGTGCAGCTCTTCGCCAGTGCAGGGTCTGCTCATCCTGGTGAGCCGGGAGTCCCTGCTCTTGGCTCTGCTCAGGCTCCTGCTCTCGGCTCGGGGCTGACTCGTCCTCCTCCCTTCTCTTGATGTCCAGACTGTCGCACCGCACGCCCTGGCAGCCACACTCCTCCACCCGGGTGAAGGCAAAGGCCAGGCTGGAGCCATCTGGGCAGCTCAGGGACACGTTCCTCTGGCTGGTCCTCAGCTCTCGGCAGCACCGGCAGCGATGTTCCACCACATTGGCCTCGAAGGAGTAGCTACCGGGGAGAATCGGGAGAATGAAGCTGGGGTCTTGAGTGCCCAGGGCGGCCGCCAGATGAGCCCTCTGAGCCAGTCTGTGCACCTCTGCATTCCCTGCGCCTGCTCACACACACACACACACACACACACACACACACACACCCCTGGTCTGGCCAATGTGGGCTACAAGGAAAGGTTCAGCTCTTGGAGTCGGGAAAGCCCTGGGTTCAGACCCCATCACTGACAACCCTTATTGTGTGCCATCCAACCCCTTCTCAGCCTCAATTTCCTCATCAGTAAAATGGGCATGATAACAGCTGTAGGGACTGCCTCCCAGGGTTGTGTGAGGTTCCAATAAGATCATGTTCCTGAAGTGCTCTCCAAGCACCTCTGTGACCTTTCTCACTATAGCCACTCCTGGACACCCCGTGTCATCTTACTCGCAGGTTAGCCCATCCATCAAGCAACTCAAGCTAGACTTGACCCAGGAGACCACCTAGTCTAGGCCCCTCCTTGCACCAAGAATAAAACCGATCTGGAGAGGGGAAGGGATTTGGCCAGGGTCACGAAGCTGGCACCAGCGCCTCTGGCTCTGCCGGTCCACCGTGCCTTGCTACCCCATGGGCTCTGATCTGCCCAGGGGGACATTCAAAGCTCTCAGCCATCTGTCCTCAGCCACTGCCCCCCCGCCTCCTCCACTCTCATTTCCCGGCTTCTCACTGGCCCTTCGCTCCTGTCCTCCACCCAGGCCCTGCTTGTCCAGCCCATTAACGCCCGGCAGGCCCGAGCCATCTGCTCTCCCCTCAGGCCCTGGTTCCTGGACGACAGCTGGCCCAGGTCTTTGAAGGCAGGGGCCCCGTGTGGTGTGGAGCCCAGCGAGGCGAGGGTTGGCGGGAAGGGCCCCGGGCACTCACATGGACATCGTGTCGCCACAGTTCCCCTGGCAGTAGGTCACCTCCAGTGGGGCGGAGGAGCTGCATCTTCCCTTCCGGATGACTTGAGTACGGCGGCCCACGGCACACGGGTAAACCTCTGAGGCAGAGACAAAACATTCAAGGTCACAGCCTTAGGGAGCAGGTGGGGCCAGGCAAGGGGCTATGCACAGGTGGGCAGAGCGATGGGAGCAGGGCAGGGCCCGTGCCCAGCTCAGGCTCCTGGGTCAGGCCTCCGCTGCTGTCCTGTCTGGCTTCCCCGGGGCCTTCCCTCCCCGCCCCTGCCTCAGCCTCTCCTGGGGAAGCCAGACTTCCAGAGGGGCAGACAGCCAAGAAGGAAGGATGGAGGCTCACTTACGGGGCGGTGATGGGCACACGTGGCAGCAGCCATCTTCGCTCCTTCTGACTTGGTCCTGTCATGTGGGGAGACAACAGTCATTCACAGCCAGTGCCCAGTGGGACAGCGGACGGGAGTGGGCTGGTCTTGCCTCTGCTCGACCTGCTCTGCCCTCCTTTTCCCAGGGTCTTGGCCCTAATGGGATTTCCTTTGGCTCTCTAGAGATTCAGGGGTGAGGAGAGGAGGGGAGAACCCCCCCAGCCTCCAGGAGGGGACAGAACACGGCAGCCTCCAGGGAAACTCAAGGGAAGGAGGAGGCTTCTCGTAAGACCCACCTCTAGACACGTCCACCCCCCTCAGCCATGGACACAGGTCCTGGGCCCAGGGGGAGGCCCTGGTCATTGTTGTTGACTGGCTCCTTTGCTCCCTGGGGAACAAAGAAAGTGAGCCCTCTCCCCCGTGGGCTTACCGGGGAGCAGAGGATAGGGGGACAGGCCTTCTTCACAGTCACCAAAATGAGCTGGCCATTGACCTCTTCACACTCGTACTGGACACATTTATTCCCAGGCCTAGACCAGGATTTTCCTGGCTGATAGGGAGAAGAGAAAGGGCAGGGAATGACAACCCAGACTTGGCCCAGTCAGTGAGCATTTCTCTCCGGAGCCCTTCCTGTGTGCCCAGCCCTGGGTCCGGGGCTCCCCGCTGTGGATGGCAGCACTGGACAAGGCCGCCCCACCCTCCCCTCTTCCCTTGGGCATTCCTCTAGGGCATGGACCCTCTTCCTTCATCATCCCCTTACTGAGCCCCAACTGTATGGAAGGCCCCTGATGGGCTGGCACAGCCAGCCCCCAGGTAGGGGGGATTGTGGGGATGGACAGGCAAGTGCCCTGGCCTCAAGTTCATGCAGGGGCATGACTGGTAGGTGCTCTTCTGCCTCTGAGCTTGGACTTTACCCGCCCTGCCACTGAAATAGGCCCACCTGTGGAGCCCGGCAGGGGAGGGCACTTTGGCCTGCAGAGAAGAGGTTTGCCAAGTCTACGGCTAGGGGCAGAGCGGGAGGGAGTGCAGTGAGCCTGGCTCACTCACCTGGACCAGCTGCACCGAGCTGTCATTGGTGTGCACTGCGCAGGCCACTTGCACACATTTGCCGCAGCACCGGCCCGGCCTCTCTTGGTACTTGGAGCCCTATGGCACGTGGGGCAGAGGAGAGCCAGGGTGAGGTTCCCCCAGCTATGGCCACTCCCTGCCCCCCCCAGAGGAGATGCTGGGCAACAGGGCACTCACCGCTGGACAGTGGGTGTCACAGACTTTGGCCTTACATTTGATGACATAGGTCTTGGACTCTGGGTTGCCGTCAGGGACACAGCTGCATGTTTCACAGGGACCCGAGGATACCACAGCTCCAGGCTAGAAGAGGAGGCAAGAGACAGGGCCAAGGTTACCACCAGTGGGCACCATCTCTCCTCTCTTCTGCCTGGGCAGGCACTGGCCAGCTGTGAGGGTATGCAGCTTGCCAGGGGTGCCCAGTTGTCCTGGAGGATGGTGCAGCCCCCTTCCCCCGTATCCTCAGGGAGAACAGCAGGTGGAGGTGGGCAGTGGCCTCCGGGCCAGCCTGAAAGGCCACCATCTTCCTTCCTTGGAGTGCCGCTGTCTTTTCTTACTCTCTCCTAATTAAATTAAATGAACATTGACTGTCTCCCCTAGGCAAGGACAGAGAGGAGCCTGGTGGCAGGTCCTCTGCCTCTCTCCAGACCCTTCTCAGGGAGCCTCAGAAGACTGAGTGAGCCCACCGCTCTGGGTCCTGTCTGATAAGTGACTGTGCAGCTTTTGCCTCCAGTGAGGAGAGCCTGCTGCCTCCTGAGGCAGCCCTTTCCATGCTAGAACAGCTCTCCCTCTCCACCGCTGTCCCAGCTTGTGTTCTTTGGGTCCTCACCCTGGAAGGTCCTTCCACCCCTCAGCCCATCTTCCCAGAGCCCCCATTTTGAGAAGGACCCGGGCCAATCAGCCCTTCTTCGTCCCATGCCCCACTCCTTACTCTCAGGGCTTTGTCACCATTTTCCCACACGAGCACCTCCCCCTCTCAGCCGCCATCTTGCTCCATTAGAATGGAAGCTCCCTGAAGGCAGATTGTCTTTCTATTGGCTTGTATTTGTATCCCTAGAACTTAGTCCAGTGCCTGACACACAGGAGCCACCTGTTGACTTGACCTGACTCAGAGACATGCCTGAATCCCCTGCCCAGAACAGAAAGACCCCGTAGGCCAGGCTGGCTGAGAGCCAAGGCAGCTCCACAGGCCTGCACCTTCCAGACTGCTGCTATGCAAGTCCTAGTGATACCCTGAGGAACGTGGAACCAACGTCTCCTGCACATGCCATGGACCCCTGGAAATGCCCTCATTGTTAGCTCAGAGGGCACCAAGCCCAGAGCAAGAACAATGGGAAGAGCTGGGCCCAGGTGTGGGCCTGGGAAAGGGGGCTATGCAATCCGCAGGCTGGTGGTGGTCCTTCAACTCTTCCCTTATCAGAGCAAAGCAGAAGGCTGGAGCAGAGCATGGTCAGGAAGGACTAGAAGCCCTGGGCACCCAACAGCTCCAGGCAGAAGGAGCTTTCCCCAACCTTCCTTCCTTGGGCCCTCTGCCTGGCACAGAAATGCTCACCTCCACAGGCTGTCCATTGGGGCCTTTGCACCAGACTGAAAGAAAGGAGAAGAGAGGCAGGCTGTGGGTAGAGGCCCTGTTTTCAGAGGGCAGCTCTCAACCTCCAAATGCCCACTGGGTTGTGGTGCTTGGGGAAGAAGAACTTCATGGAAGCATCCCAGTGGGTTAAGTGGGGCAAACCCCAGGGCTGGCTGATGCACACACCTCCCGGCCAGTGATGAGCTCATTGGCCCTCTCATGCACCCAAAGCCAGCTTTCCAGAGACCAACCACCTTCTCTGGAAACCATTAGCTGATCCAGATGCCCTCTTGAGCCCCGTCTAGTTGGGATTCCAGTATTATGCCACAGGAGTGCAAGCACATCACTTACTGTGGCACTCAGGTGGTGTGGCTGGCACACAGATGTTGGAGTTGGAGCTGAAGAGGGTGGTACCATTGGGGCAGAAGCATCCTTCTGTTACTAGGCTGATGTCATCAGCAATGCTAGGGGAAAAGAGAATCAGATCTTGATGCAATCCTTCTCGGTCCTGGTTCCATCCCAGGGCCAATGGGGAAGTCAACAGCCTGTCTGGATTATCTCAGGTGGGAGGGGGTACCAAGGGAAGCAGACAGAGGCTTCTCCTTCTTCTCACAAACTCTAAATGGGGAACCAGGGCCAAGAGATATTCCACATGTGAAGTCAAAGAAGCAGGGTAGAGCCAGGTGTCCGTGGACCTAATTCAGCTACTTACATCAGGCTGGTGTTGATGCTACCCTGAGGATTCTGGCAGGTGGGTGTGTAGATTGGACCACACGGCTGGTATACTTTGTTACCAGGACAGGTAAGGGCTATATGAGAAGGGAGAAACTGCACTCAGGAGGCATAGCCTTGGAGCACTAACTCCCTCAAGAGCTGATCCCTGACTCCTTCCAAGTCCATGCCCTACCTGTGGTGCTCTAGCCCAGTGCCCTCTACCCATCCTGTGCTCTTCCTAGAAGATAATGTTCATCATGCCAACCCCAGATCCAGAGCTCTCAACCCCAAACTTCTGCCACAGCCAGAACCTTCACCTCATTTTCCTCTTTTCACTCCCCTACACCATGCTCGTCAGAGAAGTATTGGCTGTGGCACTTCCTAGCCATGAGACCTTTATTATCCCCATCTATAAAATGAAAGGGTTGGATTCTAATTAGGACCTTGTGACCTTAGACAAGTCCCTTCCTTTATCTCTAAATGGAGGGGAATTGGACCCAACAACCATTTAGAGCTCCTTCCCCCTTGTATCTAGTGATGGGATGAACTTCCTAAGCCTTCCAACTTTCCTCAGGTCCCCAGGTCAACTTAATCCTGTTTCCTGTGCCTGGCCAAAGGAACAAAGCAGGATCACTCACAACATAGACCCTGGGTCTCGCGCCTCCAGTCAATACACACGCCTTGTGCTGCACAGAGGGATGCATACAGCTCCAAGCCTGAGCACCACACTCTGTCTTCAGGGATGTGGCATTGGTCATACACACAACCCTCAAAGTAGGGCTCTGGTGGTATGACACGATGGCATGCTTCAAAGACCCTTTAAAAATGGGAGCCAGAAGTCAGCAGTTGATGGTGTCATGGGGGTGCTCAGGCAGCCTAGTCTGGGCTCATCTGAACCTGGCTTGGGCCATGCAGAGGGAGCCTGGCTCTCAGAGCCTTCCCACAACCAATGGAACCAAGCCATTGGAACCAATGCCTCTTTGCCTCGGTTCACATGTGTTAGACTAACTTCTGGGTTAGAATGGTGGAACTGTCAAGCAGTGCGCTTCCCCCTCTTCCCTGTTCTTCCTAAGCATCTCCTCAGGATTCTCACAGCTCTCTCAATAAACCCTTTCAAACTTCCCACTAATACTTGGTAGAGGGGCCTCTTCTGTAAGGAAAGGATTATAGAATCTGAGGCTGTGAGGTACATGTAAGTTCAGTGATCCCTACCACCTGCCACTCCCACCCAGTGCCCAACTCCCCTCTGCAACATCTACAAACTTCACCTCAGAGACTGCTGGTCACAGAGGGCTCCCTCCCTCACCAGACAAATCACTCTTCTTGGGGAGCCCCAGGTTTTAGAGAGCTCTTTCCCAAGCGGAGCTGAAATTGGACCCCTGTTCCTATCTCTGCCTGAGTCTACATTTAACCCTTCGGTCCCCAAGTTCCTTTCTGTGCTTTTTGGTTTCTTACTTGCTCATGATCAGCATGCAGAGAAGAGAAGGTGGGCATGACTTGGGTGTTGTATGGGAAGGCATTGTGGGGATGGGGGTGGGGGTGGGGGATGGTCCATGGCAGTAGGGCTGGTTGGGCACATGATACTTCCAGGAGCCAGACATTTCGGAGCAGGAGGATACAATCTTCCCATCAGGCAGGCGGCACTCATCTTTCTTGTCATTGGTGCATGTCCCTGCAGGAGAGTATATGGTGTCACTAAGAGCTCAGGAGAAACCTACTCAGAGATGGCGAAGAACTCTTATGAAGCCCAATCTGTTTGTCTGGAGGCAGCAGGGCCTGAAGGGAGCCTTGTGATAGAAGCCAGGACACCCGGGTCCTGACTCACTACCACCACAAGCCTTACATAAATCAACCTGCCTCAGTTACCCTGTTTTATCTCTGGGCCTAGAAATAAAATCAGGATAATGTTCTCATGAGGGCTCCAGCTGCTAATTCCCTGAGATTTTCTTGGGAAGGTAAGGGCATGGGACATCAAGGCCTTCCCTCAAGCTTACCTTCAAATAGGTATTAGGCCCAAGCCCATACAGGTACTCTAGCCAGCCTGGCTGCCCAAGTCCAGCCAGATCCCTCGTCAGCAGAGACACCCCATGACTTTTTCTCCTTTGGGGAGTAGGCACATGGATGAGGCCATGAGCGCTCAGGCACTTACCACACTGCCCTTCTGTGTTGTTGCCAAACTTGGTGAAAGGCACCTCAACCGAAAAGAGCAGCCCGCTGAACATGACCTGGACACCAATCTCTGGGATGGTGACAAACATCTTAATGCCCAGGGTGGAGATCACAATGCCATCTTTCTTGAACCCTGCACTGACAGTCATGTTGTTGAAGATAACCTGGGGGCAGAGTCATGGTTAATGACCAACAATGAGTCAGAGGGACTGAGCTCAGGGGTGGCTGCCCCTGCTGAATGTGGCTCCTATTCCAATGCTGGCTCCTTTACCTAACTCAAATACCTCCTGGGGAAAGGAGCTGGACCAGAGAGCCTGGCAGGTTGTCCAAGTCAGCACATGTGAATCACTTGGTTATTCCACCCCAGCCCTGGGGAAAAGGATCTGTGAGGGCCCTCTCTGTACCTCAGTACCACATGGAGCATCCTTGAAGCTATCCTCCATCCTGCACTGGCAGAGCCTTCAGGGGCCCTGGTGCAGTTCCACCCACAAGGAGAGGGAGGAGGAGGGGAAGAATGAACCACCGTTTGTCTCTTGCTATCACCAAGGTTGTTACTGTCCTGTTGCCTGGCATGTGCCCTTGCTGAGAGTCCTGCTTGCTGGGCAGGGCTATACCCTCATTCTGTGTGGTGATCTGGGCCCCCCTCCTGCCTCCCATCTGGAGTCCAGGACACCAAGAAGCAGCTCAAATGAGCAGGCAGCAACAGGTCCTTTTGCATAGCTGGGACCTCCCAGGGAAAAGAAGCCCTTCCCACCTCATTCTCCATCACTCCATGGACCACAGTCCGGATGAGCACAATGCGATTGCCTTTGTACTCAACAGTGATCGACCGAGGGCAGGACAGGCCATCCTGGGCACCACAGAAGTAGTTGTCGATGAGCACCCGGAAGTGGTCGTAGACAGAGTGGATTTGCTGCACTAGCACATATGTGCAGTTGTCCAAGAAAGTGTAGTAGATACCATCAAAGGTGATGTAGTGAGGATCTCCCCAGCCACTGCACACACCTGGCAAGAGGAGGAGGGGGAAGGGGGCCAATGAACTGCATGCAAGCCACCAGAGACCCTTCCCAGTGAGGGGCCATGGCCAGCTTGTGCTGTCCTTCAGGGGCATGAAGGGTAGAGGAAGGTAGACAATTCTGCCCTCAGCCTCTGCTGACTGGATTTGTTAAGGTGTGTATAGTGAGAATCTCATGTTCCAGGCACCTGGATTGCACTGAACCCATCCCCTAGCCATTGGCAAGGCTCTCACCTGACGCACGGGTCCTCTACACAAGTCCTTTAGCATCTAAACACAACATTCCTGGTTCTGGTGAGTGCCTGTGTGCCCTATTCTGGGGGCAACCAGAAACAAGGAGCAGGTCCCCTTCCCTTGAATCCTTCTAAGATTCAGAAACCTTGCCTTTATGCTCTTTACATCGGCCAGAGCAATAACTGGGATTTTTGGCCCCAGGACCTGCTTCTGACATAAATGAGAGCAGGCATGTCCTATTTTAGGGAAGGTGGGGGGGTGGGGTGCTGCCTCTGCACACAGCCACTGGTAGGCGCTACCAGGAGAGGGACAGCAGGTCCTAGGGAGGGGGTGGAATGACAGAGTAGCTTCCTCTTTGATTAGTTATTCTGGCTAATTAGGCGCTAATCTCTGCTGCCTGCATGAAGCTGAAAAACTGGTAGCCGCCTCAGTTCAGCACTCTGGACACATCCTCCATTGGCCTCTACTCACTGTGGAGCCATCAACTTGGGCTGCATGCGAAGTCACTCACATTGACACTCATAATGGTAGCAGCAGTGGTCAGCATCATCATAGACCTTCACAGGGGGGTAGCCATTAGCACAGGACATCTTCTTTACCACAGGGCAGCTCACAGGTGTTAGCGTGATCACATCGTCACCCTCGCAGGTGGCTTTCTTGCACTTGTGTATGAACCAGGTCTCTCCTTTCTGTGAAAGAAAGGCCACAGATTTGGAACTAGGGTCTGGAAGCTCAAGTGAAGGCCCAGAAGAGGGGTGGGGGAGCAGCTCCTGTGATTTCCTGATGTGATCAGTTTCAGGACTCTTCTCTAGTGTGCCATTCAGAAGGAAGGTACTAAACATTTCCTTGTGTTTCTCCTTCAGAGAAGGCACATAAGGGAGTCACCAAGTTTGTGGAGGCCCCTAGAAATCCATTTACAAATCCCATTAGTAGAGCATCTCTCACATTCCAGTAGAGAAAGGGAGCCCTTTATGTGGACAAGAATGGGTCTTCTTCTAGTACTTGTTCTGTTACCTCTGTTTGGCTACAAGTTGTTCCTGAGACCCTTTTCACTTCCAGCCTTGGGACAATCCCAACACCTCTATCTGTGGCTCTGGCCTCTCTCCTGAGATAACTGTTTCCCCTCGAGCATTCACCCATTACTTCTGACTCAGCATATTCAAAAACTACCATTTCCCTCAAAGCCAAATTATTCTCTCCATTTCTTTATTTCTTGTGATAATCTTCCCAGACACTCTAACTTGAAATTCTTGAGTAATTCAAGTGAATTTTGGAAAATTCCTATACAAAACTCTTGAAACCATGCCCCAACAAGGTCAGTCCCTGCTGTGCTAAAGTCTAAAGAAGGCAGAAGATGTCCAACTAACTTTTCTGGGTGGTACTGCATTCAGACAATCTCTTGATTTTGTCGGTGAAACGGGAGAGAGAGATGAAGATGCTGATGGCAATGTGAAAGGAGATGGTGACGTGGCTGTGGCTGTGGCTGTGACTGCCGATGCAGGGGTTGATGATGATATGGATGGGACTGGAGCAGGAGATGAAGTGGGACAGATTACTGCTACCCTTGTCACATTACAGTCTTTGTTGCAAAAGGCAGAGTAGCAAAGCCCTGCGTGGTCTGTCTGGTTGTATATGAGAGTTCCTGTGAGATAAAAATCAATGAAGGTGTACTTAGAAAACCAGTGGGAATGAAGGGGGAATGCTAATTGCAATTGATTTTGCTGTTATTGCTAGAGGAATATTTGTTTCATGCTGGTACCACTGTCAAAGCAAACAAACCAGCAAAGTAAGGAAAGGGGAGGGATCAGAGGCCCTCCATAAGTTGGCATAAGGCTCCATGGCCATTGGAAAAGATTTTGCAGCTCTCAGGGGAAGTCATGGGAGGAAAGCAGGGCAAGAAGAAAGACCCTCAGATTCCGAGGAAGGAAAGGATAAGAGGAATGAAACTGAAGGGATTGCGGAATATCAGAAGTACAAATAAGTGAGACAGAAGTAACCTATTAAAAGGCACTTACCAGATCGATAGACTTTCCCAGACAAGTAACAGTAACAAGATGAACTCGACTGCGTAGCAAAGGTAGAAAAGGTTGTAGAAACATGGAGAGGTGGGAAAGTACTATATGGAGGAGAGGTTGTGGCTGATGTATTGCTAGGAAGGGTTGATGGAAAGCTTGAGCTGGGCACTGGGGAAGGACAGGATTCCATTGGCTCACAGCAGAGGAC
>NW_020953954.1:1437628-1466093 GCF_900497805.2 Vombatus ursinus | reverse complement strand
TCATTCAAAGGTGTGTTGGGGAAGCTTTGAGCTCTGCATTCCACTGCTGTAGGCACTTCACAAAATTTGTAGCCTTTTGCTCTTAAATTCTTAAAAGTATCAAAATCTCCCCCATTTATATTTGACTTAGGATAACTCCCATCTATCCAAGTTGTCCATTCACAGACTTTTTGTAAACATCGAGTTGTCGCAGTTACCTTTGTCACCAACGTAGTTGTCACATCAGGAGAGTGACTGCTGGTTCCTGGTGTCTCTGGTGAAGGAGCGGGTTTTGTTATTGGCTGAGTTTCCTTTGTTGATGGAATGGGAGTAGATTTGGTCAGGTGACTCTCTGAGATTCCTTTGGGTTCTGGTGTTGTAGGTGGTCTTGAAATAGATGTGCCGAGAGCAACTGTGCTTCCTGAATGTGGTTCTGTTGTGGGAGCTGTGACGTTGTGGTGAGTACACGGCTGAGAAAAACAGCATAAAATTCTGATCTGGTAGTTGTCACATTTTCCAGACACCTGGTCCTTATTGTGACAGATCAGACCCTGGGCTCTGCTGCACTTCACAGTTTGGTTGAGCTCCTGCCATGGCACAGCAGGGAACTCTGCAGACCTGCATTCTACTTCCTTTGGCGATCTGCACACTCTGTAACCCTCTGCTCTGATGTTCTCCAGAGTATCAAAATCGCCACTGTTGGCTCCTGTTCCTGGATGGCTGACATCCAACCAAGGAGACCAAGTGCAGACTTCTTCATCACATGTGGTTTCAGATGTCGTGCTGGATGTACTGACACTTTCAAAGGAAGTTCTTGGTGTGACACTGTTGTCTGTAGTGGGAATAGTGAATGGTTTTGTATTTGCCCTGGTTACAGTTGGTACTGTCATAGGCAAAGAAGTCATGAAAGGTTCCACAGTGAAGCTAGTTACAGGTGAGATTTCTGTTGTAGCTGTGTGTCCTCGAGATGTAAAATGATGACCTGAGAATTTAGAAGAAGGAGGGCTGAATAATGGGATGTTATTATGATACATGTTATATGATATATGCGATTATGATATTATGAATAATGAGGATATCTACTCCCTCCTCCCCCAATCCGTGTGACAATAGTTTTGCAAAAGAAAGAAGCATGTGTGCTGTGAGGCTGGAATTCTAAGGAAGCCTTAGCATTTGGTATGTCTTGTCTCTGGCCAGGGGATCATCTCCGACGTCTAGTCCCAAGGTTGTATATTGGTGTCTTCACGTTCATAAAGGAAGCTAAGGGAGCTTCCCTCAAGGGAAGAGGGCAATGTAGGAGAACACATCAGGGGAAACCATGCTGCTATAATTGCCCAAAGCAAGTGAGTAAGGAGCTGCTTAATTCAGATCCTTCTAGAATACTGGACCTAGCAAAGGAAGGCAGGTCCTTTCCCCAGAGCCTGTGACCCAGAGGATTTTCTGGTCCCTTGACCCGGGAGCGCCTTCCCTGCCCTGAAATCCCTTTGAGTCCATTTCTGTGTTCAACAGAAAGGAAGCTCTTTGGGGACAGAGATGATCTCCTTTCTGTCTCCGTATTCACAGTGGAGGGCACAGCAGAATGCATGTTGACCGTTTCTAATGGATTAACTGCAGACTCAGGTTGTGGCCTTACCTGCTGAGGTAGTGTCAGAGAAGGCGAAGGTGGTTGAGGGGGCTGAGGTGGTGAGGACACAGTCGTACACCTTGCCCTCGATAGTGCCATTGGCACTGCAGGTGGCAGTAATGCAGCCCCCAGTGCCATCTGTGGTGTGATAAATGATATCCCCAGGGTGAAAAAGCTTTCCTTTGTAAGTGCAGATGCATGCTGGCAACCAGAAGAGACAGAACCTCATCAAATATCTGATGTGCCACTCAGCCAGCCCCAACCCAGGGGGATGCCCACAAAAACTAGCCCATCTCTTACCCTTTGAGTCATAAGTGCACTTGATGCCTGCCTCGGTGCATGAGCTGAGAACAGAGAGAAAAATGGGAAAGAGAGCCAGACATGGCTGGTTCAGTGCTATCTCCTGAATATCTATCAAGACAGGCAGCCACAATCACCAGTCTCATTTGGGTCATTCACCACCAGCTCTGCTTTCCATTTGCTTCAATTTTGTATTAAAGAACAGCCTTCCCATCCTCCAGTCGCCACCCCCACCCCCACCACACAGCCAGGAGTCATTGTCTCAGGACAGGGCTTGGGTTTGCTAAGGACAGGCACAGACAGGATGCCAGCCACAAAGAGTCTATTTCTGTAGGAGTGGTCACCTGTGGGATCTTGGCTGCATGAGACCTCCTCCACGGATGGACTCCCCACACCACTGATGAACAAGGCTCCCCCTTGTTCTCCTTTCCAGGAATTTTAGGAGAAAGGCTCCAAATTACTGGCACCTCCCTTATTTTTTAAAGTCTTTTTTATTTATGACAATTGGGGTTAAGTAACTTGCCTACGGTCACACAGCTAGTAAGTGTCAAGTGTTTGGCCTGAGGCCAGATTTGAGCTCAGGTCCTCCTGACTTCAGGGCTAGTGCTCTATCCACTGCGCCACCTAGCTGCCTCTGGCACCTCCCTTATGAGGGACACATTGGCCTCTGATGAGCTCTTGCCCATGGACATTGGCTGGCGGTTATTAAGGGCCCATGGAACAAGTCGGGATGAAGGGTGTAAGATTGTTGGACTTGCAGGCTTCCAGACCATCCCAGTCACAGCAGAATTGGGTGGGTCAGATGTCATTCATTCACCACCCTGAGTACATGGGCTCTTACCATGATTGGCAGTTCTTGTCCGAGGGTACTGTGGATCCTGGTGGGTAGTACCGTCCTTTGATGTAGCAGGGAGCACAGCTCTGGACACACTCCATCTTATCCTCATCAAAGATGGGGGTTTTTGGAGGGCACTTGGGGTAGCAACCTGCAGGGCCAACAAGGGGACTTTGCTCTCAAATTCTGTTGGACCACCCAACTATTTTCCAGCCTCACCTCTGACCAAAGTTCGAGACCAGATGATGACATCTTCCAGGTGGTTTTTGTAGCAACAGAATTTGTGACGTGAGCGATAGGATTTGACAGGTGAATCCTGCCCAGGGACTGCTTGGAGAGCTATTGTCTGGAACTTGTGTGACTGTGGGACTGGGTGAGGGAGGGATAGAAATCCAAGTGTGCCAGGAGGCTGCTGGGGAAAGCGGGTACCTAGGAGTCCCTGGGATTGGTGTGGGGTAGAGTGCTTTCAGGGCTCCCCATGGTCTGGGAGACCAATCATTGACCTGGAAGGAGGATGAGTGAATGTAGTGAGTGTGCTCTGGGGATGGATCATGTAGAGACTGAGCAAGAAAGAGGGAGGTGTTTAGGGAGGGACTCCTTCTGGTCTGTGTGTGAGGGTAAATGGAGAGCCCAGGAGCCTGTAGCACCCTGGCTGCCAGTGGCCTTCTAGGTGGCATGCACACAAAGTGGGTAAGGGAGAGATGATGCCTAAATTGTCAGGGAGGTCAGGGTCCATCTTGTCCCTGAGTCAGGGGCTCCTGAGCTCCTACTAGCTTCCTAGGGAAGGGACTGCTTTGGAGGCACAGGACAATAAGGCAAGGGGTCCTGGCAGGTATTAGATCAGGGAGACTTTGGGAGCTCCCTCCTTTCTTCCCCATTCTCTTCTCCTTCCTCCCCATCTTTGTCCTCCTCCCCACCCTCCTCTCCCTCCTCTCCCTCCTCCCCCCCCTCCCCTCCCTCCTCTCCCTCCTCTCCCTCCTCCACCATGTGATCTCAAACAAGGCACTTGTCTCTTGTGCTTTGGCGATGGCAAGGCCAAAGGCATAAAGTGTTGTTAGGTCATGCTGTGGGCATGGCAAGGCACCCAGGGTCTTGGGAACCCTTTGAGCTTCCTGGGGAGTGGGGTTCCTCTGCTTTACCTTCCAGTCCTCGGATGTTGTGAGAGCACTTTCCACTTGGGTTGTGACAGGTCTTCATGCAGGGAGCACCACAGGGCTGGTAGTGCCACTCACAAGAGCCATTGGGATTGTAGTAGTCACAGAACAGAGCTGAAGGGGAGAGCCAAAGTGTGATAAGGCATGAGTAAGGGCATCTTGGCATCAACCCTCCTGCTATGCCAACCTGACCTTGGGGACGATTCTTGAGAAGACCTGGGTCTCCTCTGACAGACCCCAAAGGTGACAGAGACAGGACAGCAATGCAGAGAACAGAGCTGGAATGGCGGGCCACTGGGTGGTTCTTCCTACCAGTTCTCACTGTACCCTGTGGTGCAGCCCAGCCCTGGCTTGGCCTTAGCCCTTGGCATCTCTCCCCTTGCTGTGTCCCTGGAGATGAGCTTTGGGGGGAGCAGATCTGCAGGCCACACCTGCCTGAGTCCTACGGGGGCTCAGAGACTCACGGCAGATACTGGGCGTCCTCCAGGAGATGCAGACGTTGATCTCATTGCAGGCTTGGGCATAGGCAGCCACAGCTGTGCAGAAGCACTCACAGTCTCCCCCAGTGTCACAGGCACACGCATCTGACACACAAGCCTCATAGTATCTAGTGGGTTCAACCTATAGACAGAAAAGTTAGCGTTGGTGTTTCTTGCTCCCCAGCAGGATGCAGATGACCCCCAAAGTCACCTAGGACTTCATCTCCTGCCCTCTTTTTAAAAGTAAGATTATGGGAGTAGGGTAGGGAGTGACCCCAAGACGGACTCAGGTTCTTTGGCTGATAGAGAGGCCACACCCTCCCCAAGAAGAGATTGAGGCTCTTGTGTGCACTCGAATGCCAGTGATGCTGAGGGGAGGCAGGGGGATGCCCTATCCCTTGGGATCCGCCTTACATGAGGATGGCAGGCGGCGAAGACGGCGCTGTTGATGACGCTGCACTGCTTCTGGGCCCAGGCCTTGCGGTAAGGGTTGGCGGTGCAGGGGTCCCTGGTGGGGACGGTGTCCGGGCAGGAGGGGGAGCTCTTCCAGCTGTTCCCGAATTCCTGCGCGTCGCCCACCACCGAGAGGCTCCTGGTGGTGAAGTCGTTCATGCTGTTACCGTCATAATTCCCGCAGAGACCGCAGACCTTCCTCTGCCCAGAGGGAAGGATGAGGTCAGGAAGGTGGAAGAACATGCCCCCGGCTACCTGCACACCTCTGCCAGCACTTGCCACCCTGCTGGAGAAGGGTCTGGCCCACAGCTCTGCCCAACCTCTCTCCCTTTACCCATTCTCCCCCATTCAAATCCTACTTGTCCTCAAAGCTCTCAGGTGGCGTGGCCCCAGGGAAAGACTCCTGGCACCCCACCACTCACTGATGAGAGAAAGCTCCCCTTTCCTCCTCTGCAAAACGAGGGTCCCTGCT
The DNA here is from genome assembly GCF_900497805.2 of Vombatus ursinus. NCBI lineage: Eukaryota > Metazoa > Chordata > Mammalia > Diprotodontia > Vombatidae > Vombatus > Vombatus ursinus. The sequence goes on along the minus strand of NW_020953954.1, from coordinate 1,460,797 downwards.
TCCCCAGCAGGGGGTTGTTGGGAGGAAAGTGTTTTGTGACTGAATCCTAGCTGACCCGGGTTCCTGCGGCTCTGCACACAACCTGTCTGGCATCGTGGTCTTTTGCTGGACACTGACTCTGCCTTCCTCATCTCTGTCTGCCCCCAGTGCCTGGCACTGTAGGGATTTCAGTGTCTGAGCCCTGAACTTAGCGTCTGACTGACAAACGTCTGCATGGGCACAAACACGCGCACACACACACACACACACCCGTGCTGCACGCATGTACCCAATGCACATCCCCACACATGCATACACACATGTAGACACATGCACACCTCTGCATGCACACACAATGCAGATGCATGTACACCCATGCACATGAACACGTATGTATGCACAATGCAACTTGTGCATGCACACATGCGCACACATATGCATGTGCACGCACACACACACACACACAGAGGCGTTGGATTTTCCAGCAAGAGCCTGGCCTCCATGAAGCCCTCTCCAGGGTAGCCTGCATCCACGAGGTCATGGCGCTGGCTGCACGGCCACCGTACCTTGAAGTCTGGGCTGAGTTGGATGAAGATGCTGGTCTTCTTGTCCCACAGTAGCACCAGCCCAAGGTTGGTATCCACAATCAGGTAGATGCCCATCTGGCGGATGCTGTAAGGCGGCTCTCCCTTGGCACCTTTCTTCTCCATCACTTCCACCCTCCCTTCACTGAGTTTCAGCTCGTAGCTCTGGATTAAAAGGCCAAAGGCTGCTCAGTGCCTGTGCTCAGACCCACAAGGGCATCAGGGATAGCACCTGATGGTGGCCCCATTCAGGGCACAGGGCCAGGGCCCTCCAGTGGACCTCCCACGGGGTCCTGTGCCCCCTTCTCCTTCTGGCTTTGCTGGGAAGTCACACCTAGCCAAGGTTCGCCCCAGCCTCCAGCCCTTGCCCTGGACTCTCCTTGGGCAGCCTCTTTCTCAAGTCCTTCCCCAGATGGAGACCCACCCCCAAGAAGATCTTGATGGTCTTGGAGCAGGTGGTGCCTGTGGTCCCGCAGGGAATGTTCTCTGTGATGACTCGGAAAGTCCCCTTGGCACTGCTACTCTTCCCACAGTGGTCCTGCCGAGGGAAGGGCTCTATCAGTGGAAGGGACTCCAGGGGCAAGGCCAGCCTCCCCTGCCCCAGGCCCAAGGGGCACCCACTGCCAAGGACCTGGGCTCTCATGCCAGATCTCCTTCCCTCAAGTTCTCCCTGTCTGGGAAGTGGCAGATGGAGTGACTAAGATTGCCCATGCGATCTAGCCTGGAATCTCACAGAATGTGTTCTGGGCTTCTGCATGTGTGGCCGCTCTCAAAAGCTGACACAGGGTCCCCTACCACTTCAAAAATGGTCTGCCTTCGTCCACTGGAGCCAACCCGGGGACAGGCCTCTGGACAAGGTCAGGCTGGCTGTTGGACAATCCATGCCCTGCCCAGACCAGGTCAGGACCCCAGGCAACCCTCAACCCCATTACTAGGAGTGGCCAGAGTCTCCTTCCACTCAGCCCTTGGGGTCAGCTGCCCAGGTAGGGAAACACTGGAGGGAACCTCCAGAGGGAGGGGCTCTATGAATGTCCCGAGAAGGGTGGAAGGAAGGCAGGGAGGGAGGGAGACATGACCAGCAGGGCCCTCCCTCTTACCTGGACCAGTGTGTACTCGCAGTCCCCATTGAAGCTATAGCGCTGGCCATCAAAGGTGATGTAGTGACCATCACCATACACAGCACATGTAGCCAAGCAGGACTCCTGAGTACACCGCCACATTCGATTCTCGCAGGTGCTGATGCGAGAAGGGAAGAAAGGGGGTCAGAGATGCCTTTCTGGCCCATGTGGGCCAGGCTGTCACACAGTGGGAACCGGGGGCAGGAGGAGGGAGACCAGGCTGGAGCCTCCTCCCTCCTGAGCTATCTGTGGCCAGGGCTGGCTTCTTTCTTGGGGAGGTGGAGCAGCTCTCAGAGTGCTGGCCTTGGAGTCAGGGGAGGCCCAGCTCAAACCCACACCCTTCCTGCCTCCTCTACTGTCAGGAGGAAAACTCTTTGGGGGCTGGCAAAGCACCAAAGAGTCCTGGGAGGTGCGAGTTTGGAAATCTGGCTGCATCTCTCTTCCAGGGAAAGCCCTCCCAGGCCCTGGGCTAGGACACCCTGCCTGGAAGGCCTTCCTGAACCACTTCATTAAAGAAAGCTGCCTTGCTGTGTGAAGGGTAAAGCCAAGGCCCCCTGGGCAGCTGAGGGCACCTACCAGGTGTTGCACTCCACCTGAATGGTCTCACCAGCCTGGTATCTGGCCTCATTGTGGACACATGGGCACTGATCCTTGTGGATACAGCCTCCTTCTCCATCAGACACCAGCCCATCTGGGCACTTGCAACCAGAGACACACTGGCTACTATACTGTTGTGGGCAAGAGAAGACTTATGTCAAAAGCCTGACAGGGACAGAGAGGCAGGCAAACAGACAGACCGACAGATGGGCAGAGAGGCAGGCAGACAGACTGACAGACAGACAGAAAAACTGACAGGCAGAGAAGCAGACAGACTGACTGACAGGCAGAGAGGCAGACAGACAGACTGACAGACAGATTAGCTGACAGGCAGAGAGGCAGGCAGACAGACTGACAGGCAGAGAGGCAGGCAGACAGACTGACAGACAGACAGACTGACAGATTGGCTGCTTGACCATCAGCCCTGTGAGAAAATATCCTGCTGGGACAGACAGCCGTGGGCATTATAAGCTAGAGATGGGAACAAGACAGACAGACAAACTGACAGAGATACAGGTGTTGGGAGGACCCTAAGTAAAGACATCTAGAGAGTTGACTGACTTTGCAGTCAGAGGTCTGGGCTCTACATCCCATGGGTTTCCCCTTCCTGCATGTGCTGGGCAGCCTTGAAGCAGTCAAAAGGAAATGGGAGCTACTGTGAGCTCTGCAGAGGTGAGGAATGTGAGCTCAGGCCTGTGTCCTGCTCTAAGGCTTTCCTGATGGCCTGGATACCATGGAGTGGAAAACAGCCAGCAGCAGAGATGGAGAGGGGTGGGGAAAGAAGGAGCAGGGGTCCGTCTGCCCCCCTCTTTCATGGCACTGTCATGAGGAAGTGTGCTAGGCCTGTCCCGGGCAGGCAAGGATTGAGAATGGGGGTGGGCTGGCCACATGACCAGGCAGGTTCTGTGTGTGTGTGTGTGTGTGTGTGTGTGTGTGTGTGAGGGTGTTCTGTGTGTCCACATGCTTGTGCCTGTGTACAGGGGCACAAAGTCTTCTGCCTGACCCTACTTCTCACTCCCATTTACACATGCACGAGGCTGGTGTGGGAGGGTGGGTGATGCAGGGCCCCCATCCTGGGATAAGCACAGGGTGGGGGTGGGGCACTCCCTGGGAGAAGGGGGGGGCAAAGCTTCATGGTTCACTCACACAGTCCATGTCCAGGGTGTGGCAGCTTTTTTGACACTCGGCTCCGGCCACTCCTGCCGAGGCCTTGCTGCAATCAAAGTAGAGCATGGGGGCAGCGCAGGCTGGCAGAGAAGAGAAGTGAGCTGTGAGCAGGCCTGGCAGCCACGGACTGCCTGGCCTGTAGAATTCACCCTTATGGGCTGGAGCCAGGCTGCCATGAGGATCCTGCTCTGCGCCCAGGGCTCATAGATGGCACCTTAGCTTTCACACAGGCAGACACGTTGAGGCATAGGAATGTGGGGCAGATGCCCAAAGGTTGTCAGGCCACAGGGAGAAAGTGGTCACTCATGGAGCTAAGGAGTCCATCCCAGCTACACGACCCCCTCGGTAAAATGAGGGGACGGCCCTCGGTGGCCTCGAGGGCCCCTTACAACTCCTGTGTTGGCCAGGCCCCCGATCTGGGGACACTTCCTAAGGGGAAGCCCTTCTGGGCTTTTGGCCACCCCTGGCTGGCAGTCTGGCTGCTCGATCGGAGGGCCGGGGTGGGGCCCTCAGTGGGGCAGACTGCAGCACCGAGCCGTGTGGGGACTTACCTGACTTTGGGACCTGGCCTCCAATGCAGTTCAGTCTGCCTTGGGTACAAGTGCTAGAATGAAATGAGCAGAGTCAGCCTTGCCCGGAACCTCCCCTCCCTCCGTGTTGCAGGGTCGGGGCAGGGCCGGGACAGGCTCCTTACCACATGGCCCCATTGTCGTGGACAGACTCTCCATTTGGAACAGCAGACCCTTGGTAGTAGCACGGGCAGCTGGCCGCAGGTACGCATTTGCCGTTGTCGTCCATGAAGGTGCCTTCCTGGCAGGTACAGCCGTCCACGGGGCCGAACTTGATACTGCAGGTGACGTCGGGCTCACTGAGCGAGCGGCAGGTGGGCTGGCAGGTGGTGACGTTGTAATGGTACGTCAGGGACTTGGGGCATGAGGTCACGGTCTTGGCTGCAGACAAAGAAGGCACAGAGGCGGTCGGGATGTGGGCAGCGTGCCGGTCCTCTCAAAACTCTCGAGACCATGGGGATGGTCTTGGATAAACCACTTCCCCTTCCCTCCAGTCCTCTGGCCTCCCTGACTATTCCCCCTGCAGGGGCAGCTGGCAGAACAGTTGAGAGTCAGAAGGACCCAAATCCAAAGCCAGCCTCAGACACAAGCTAGCTGTGTTACCTTGGACTTCACCGTTGTCTGCCTCAGTTTCCTCAACTGTAAAATGGGAGTTATGACAGCATCTCCATCACAGGATTATGCCCCTCCCCTCTCTGTGTAGCCTCGGTCAAGCCCCCTGAACACTTACTGCAGACCCCGACCCTCCAGCCGCTCAGCAGCACTCCCCGGGCAGCACAGGCTTGCACGTAGGAGGATAGCGCCGCACATAGACAGTCCTCACTCTTCTCACAGTTGCACGTGTCGAACATGCAATTCTGGGGAGCAGAAAAAGCCCTCAGTGGCCCCCCATGCTGTCCTCGGGGACCCCAGGAATCCCTCAGGCCCAGTTCTCTCCAGCCAGAGAACTAAGACTGGCCCAGGAGCCACCTCCAAGATTCCAGGCCAAAGTCAGCCATTTGGAGGCTTGATGGGGAAGGGACTCACATCACTCTTAACCACCAAGGAGTGATTTCTTAATTGTTCAATTTGATTCCAAACCCTTGAGTTCATTATTATCAGCCCTAGGAGACCGTGAGGGCACTCAAGGGTGTGGTCTCAGATCCAGGGCAGGGACCAGGACCGGGACCAGGACCAGGGCCAGGAAGAGGACCAGGACTAGGGTCAGGAACAGGGCCAGGACCAGGGCCAGGACCAGGCCAAGTACAGGGCCAAGACCAGGGCCAGCACCAGGGCCAGTACCAGGACCAGGGCCAGGACCAGGACCAGGAACAGGGCCAGGACCAGGGCCAGGACCAGGAACAGGGCCAAGGCTAGGACCAGGTTATAGAGAAGGGGCTAGGGTGGGGAGAAGGGGGCCAGAGGGTCCCTGAATGGCTTCTTAGATAGAGCAGTCTGGTCCAAGAGGAGAGACATCAGGCTCGGTTTGGAGAGATCCCATCTGCATAGAGCAGACTGATCCAGCAGCTGTGACTTGCCCTCAGCAGCCTAATTTGTCCCTGTATCAGTCATCTGATCTGATGGGAAGTTTTTGGTTTGGGGCCTGGAGACTCATTTTAATGCCTTGATATCTGTAGGACCTTGGACAGGTCCCTCTACCTCCAATGTGTAATATGTCATGTTCCTCATGTCCTCAGATGTAACCAGAGGGTGAAAGGCCTCAGAGCCCCTGCTCCATTAGGCTGGTACGAGCAAGGAAAGACTTTGGGGAATGTTGAGGAACTCTGCACGTGGGGGGGGGTGGGAGGGGTTCTGGCTCTTCTCATTGGGCCCCTCCCTCCCTGTCCTCCTCCCTTTCCTCTGAAGCCCAAAGATGCCTGGCAGGTAGTTACCGAATGGTAAAGCGCAGGGCTGACCACTGCATGGCACTTGGCAAAGAGTCCCTGTGGGTCCGTAAGCAGGCCACACCAGTGCTGTGCGTACTTCTCTGCAGACAAAAAGGACAGGGCGCTTTTTGTTGGGGGCTGCAGCTCACAAATCCCTCAAGCCTCCCAAGAGTATGTACCCATGCAAGCCCCAGGATCCCAGGATCCATGCCAGAGGCATCTCATGAAGCCTATACCTGCCTGAGAATCCCTGTACACTGTCCCTAACCCAGGCTTCTATGAGACCCTCCCCAGGAAGCCCTTTCCATGCTGGGACAGCTCTCCCACCTCAGCAGTTCATTCTGACCCCGCTTTGCAGCTTCCCCCATTGTTCCGGAGTGGCCCCTGATGGTATAGCCCATCTGGGGCTGAGCAGAACAAGGCTGATACCTCCCCCACAAGATAGTCTTTCACAAACATGCAGACAGCACTCACATGTACCCTGGCTCTTCTCTCCCACAGCCTAAATGCCCCCAGTTCCTTTAAGTGATCCTGAAATCCCATGAATTTGAGACCCCTCCCCAGCGTGCTCATCCCCCCCCAAGACATTGTCCAGCTCATTAGTGTGTTTCCTAAACTGTGGCCCTCATAGCTGGATCCAGACCTCCAGATGAGGGGGCTGATGTGACCAGACATGAATCCAGAGACTGGGCAGAAAGATTCCTGGACATTCACTTGGTATTGGGAAGAAGTGTTGATCTTTATACTTGGGTTCAAAAACTAGCTCCCCAGGAGGGGGGGATGATAGAAGGGAGTGCATCTTGGGGGAGGAGGTAATCAGAAGTGAATACTTCTGAGGTGGGACAGGGTCAAAGGAGAGAATAGAATAAACAGGGGACAGGATAGGATGAAGGGAAATATACTTAGTTTTCCACAGCATGACTGCTATGGAAGTGTTTTGCATGGCTACACATGAATAACCTGTATCAAGTTGTTTGCCTCCTCAATGAGGGTGGGTAGGGAGGGAGAAAGGGAGAAAATTTGGAACCCAAAGTTTTAAAAACAAATGTTAAAAATTGTTTTCACATGCAACTGGGAAATAAAATATACAGGCAATGGGGTATAGAAATCTATCCTGCCCTACAGGAAAATAAAAGGAGAAGGGGATAAGGGGGTGGGGAGAGATAGAAGGGAGGGCAGATTAGGGGAAGGGGTATTCAGAAGGGGTAATTCAGAACGCCATCTTGGGGTGGGGGGAAGGGTGAGATGGGGAGAAAATTTAGAACTCAAAATCTTGTGGAAGTGAATGTTGAAAACTAAAAATAAATAAATTAATAAATGTTAAAAACAACAACAACAAAAATTTTTTAAAAAAAATAAAAACTAGCTCTCAACAGGTTCTGGCCCAGGTGGAGAATGGAAGGCCTGCCACCTCCCAGTTCCCAGAGGCTCTGCCCCTGGGCACAGAGCAAGAGGGCAGCATCACACTGCCCTAGGGGCACACATTGAGCTTGGGGGTCCACTGTCTCTCAGATCTTTTTCAGATGAGCTGCTATTTAGTCACTCATTCTTAGTCTTATTGTAAGTTAAGTTTTTTTTAAAACCAAGTATAAGACATTACATTTTCCCCTATTCAATGTTTGTTATTTTTAAAGAAATCTTTCTTCCTGATCCCTGGATTCTTCCCTGACCCATTGCTCTTAATTTTCTGTGAACATGCTAAGTCCTGGGAGGATCATATATGTACATCACATGCCCAATGTATAGGACCCCAGTCTTACAAATCAGCTAGACTTAGGGGAGCTCCAAGAGAAGGCTTTGGGCTAGGCTCTCATCCCACTTCCCCACTGACTCGCTGAGTGACCCTAGCCACACTCCCTCTTTGGGCTCCCTCAGTGTCCTCTCTCAGACAGGGTGTGAGGAGGGGGTTGACATCTATGAGGGCCCTGCTTGCCCTGAGAGTTTGTGGTTCAGTGAAATAACCAGCCCCCCAGGCCTGCATGCAGGTACAATGGACAGCCTGGCAGTATTTCAGGAATCGGCAGCCTAGTGCAAGGGGAGAAGGCTGATGCTGGTGCCAAGAAGAACTGAATTCAAGCTCTGCCTCTGACCCATGCTGACTGGATCACCCTGGGCAAGGCTCTTAGGGACCCTCAGGGCTTTCAGTGTCACCAAAAAGGAGCCCACCCACACTGATAGGGGTAGTTTCATCACCTGTGAGCTCCCAGTACCAATGGAGAGCTGGTCCCTTTCCCCATCCCCCAGCTTCTCCCCAGGGTGAGGTCTGAGTGTTGGGCAATACAGGTTCCCCCCACCCCACCCCCACCCCCACCCCCACCCCCACCCCTGCAAAGCCCACTTACCATTCTCCACACTGAGTGTGCATGGGTCCTCAAAGTGATTCTTGATATTGGGACAGTTGGCTTGTGTCTTGTAGGTGTTGACAAAGGCTGCAGCCGTGCCTTCTACCACCCCACTCATGGTCTTGAAATCATCAGCCTGGATGCTGTTGAAATTCCCACAGAGACCTGGAAGGAGCGAGCCCAGTGAGGATGAGGCCATCCATCTTCCAGGGCCATCAGGAAGGACTGAGGGGAGTTTATCCTCTACCTACCGCAGGTCAGCCCCCGCAGGGATGGCTCCAGTCTTACAAAGACTTGCATGATAGGGATGAGCTGGATGGTCAGCTGCAGACCCAGGGTGGTCTGAGCAATGATGAAGGAGGACGAAGGCCTGAAGAGGGTGGCATTGCCTGTGGACAGAAGGCATGGTCAGCATGGGACCAGGGGAAGCTCCTCAGCCAGCCATCCACCCACACTCTCCTATGCCATGAGAGTCATGGCCCTGCTCTCCTGAGAAGCTGCTGGGAGAACTAAGGGGATGAAACTTCACTCACCTGCTGAGACAGGCAGCTGGCTATAAATAGAATTCACAAACACCTCCCCAGTGGACTTGACCACGATCACCTGGGCAGGAAAGGGAGCAGGGACATGGTGGTAAGAGATGGCCGTGGGGTCTGGCAGACACATGGCTCTCTTTCTGCATGGGGTTCTGGATAAAACCCTTCAGATGGGAACCTCCCCAGACCAGGAGAGCCTCCCCTGTCCAGGGGTCTCCAGTCAGCCTCTCAGCACATTGGTTGACACAGGGAAGGTGCTAAATAAACGCTGATGGTTGATTGATTGATTAAACTGATCATGGAAGGAGAAGTCAACCTTGGGGCAATCACTGAAACCACTGGAGGCCACAGGAATGAATGTTAAAGATACCCAGGGCCCAGCCCTTGCTCCTTGAGAGCAGGTTTGGGGGCCTCACTCCCCCAGAGCAGTGCATATGCACTTCCTTCCTCATCCTCACCCCTCATCTCCTCTCCTCGGCTTGGGGTACACTTACTGTCTGTCCACCACTGATGCTGAGGGACACACTTTTGAGGCAGGTCTCACTGTCAGTTAGTCCACACTTGCGGAGCTCCGCCAGGACAGTGAAGGCCTTGTCATCACAGGGCTGCAGAATGGAAAGGCCCCCAGAACAGCCTGTGAAAATCCCTTGGTACATAGGCCCTGGGCAGTGAGGCTGGGCTGGAGAGAGCTGGCCAGAGGCTGGCCTCTGATCCCACTTTCCTGACCCCAGTCAACCACAGGGGATGCCTCGTGTCCCAAATTAGCACTGCCATGCGAGGTTTCTGAGCAGAAACTGTCTTAGGTGCCTCCAATGCAGTTGGGTCCAACTCTTATGCCTTAGACAAAGCAGACCTCAACTTGTCTAGGGATGAAGCTCCAGGAGAGAAGAGGGAGTTCTTGGGAACTCCCTCCTGGAGTCCACATGGGCTCCAGGTGGAATCGGGACAAGGGGGAGGGAGAGCTTCCCGTGTGCTGTGGGATACTTCCTTTGAGAGTGTCCCAGCTTGGGTGCGGGGGTGCAGCTCTAAGGAATTCACTTATGCCCCAGACACTTTTCAGATAAGTTGCTATCTAGTGGTGTGTGCATCCCCATCCTGTGCTTGTGAGGTTGATTACTTGAATCCGTGCCAGACTTTACATTTCCCACCTTTCTAGATTCAGCCCAGGCTGGAGTTTGTTCAGATCCCTGGGGGCCCTGACTTAGTCACCCAGCATTTTAGCTACTGCTCCCAGCTCAGTATCACGGGCGATTTGGACAGGCCAGCCATCCTTCCTAACGTCTCTCCCTCACAGAAGCCCAGGACGCAAGACAGCCCTGGAGACCAGAATCTGGGCCCTTCATTTTGGCAGTGAGGAGTGTCCCAGAGAGACAAGGGAGGAGCTCGCCTTTCTGAGGCCCCCTGAGCTCCACACAGCAGTCTCCTCCCTTACCCCCCAGGCCTCTGGATGGTGCCAAGGGTGCTTGCCCTGCCCTATTCCACCCCACCTTAGCCCCCTCTTCCTGAAGTTGCTCCTGGTGTTGGGGGTGGGGGTCTTTACCTTGACCAGGACATAGCTGCAGTCCCCGTGGACTGTGTAATGCTTCTCATCAAAGGTGGAGAAGTGGGAGCCACCAGTCACGGAGCAGGTACCGGGGCAGGGGAGATCCTGGCAGCTCCACTGACCTCCAGAGCAGGTGCTAGAAAGACAAGGGAGACTTTCAGGAGCCCAACGCACCTGAAGGGAGGGAGCATTGCCATCTCCCCCCAAAGGACCATCCCCAGGGACCTTCTCGGTGGAGCCCGTGCAGCCTTTGGGGAGCTCAGAGCAGACAGCCGCGGCCCTGGAAAGCCTGAGCCCCGCCAGCTCTGGGGTCACACTGATCACAGCTGGGAGCCTCTCGGGTCCAAAGTGCTCAAAGGATCTCTGAGCACGTGCCTCTCCAGAGCAAGCCTGGCTGTCCTCATTTTACAGATGGGGAAGTGGAGGTAAGGCAGGGGCAAAAAAGAGTGTTGGATTTGGAATCAGAGGGTGGAGTTCCAACCTTGACTCTGGTGGTTGCTGGTCGGGTGGACCAGAAGCCACCAGAGGCCCTGCCATCTCTGAATCCATGGAGATGCTGGGGGTGGAGGGACTTGCCCATGGTTGCAAGGCTGGTCAATGTCGATGGTGGAAGTTGAACTCAAGTCTCTAGACTCCCACTTCAGTGAACTTCCCTGTGACCGTGGGCAGCTACTGCCCAGAACACACTCGCTCACTCACCAGTTGGTGCATTCGGTGGAGCGGAAGGCTCCGGGGGCATAGGATTGTCCGTTGTGCACACAGAAGCACTGACTCACTGGGACACAGCCTTGGCTGCCGATGTCATCAAAGACGGTTCCTAAAACAAGCCGAGAGAGAGACTGCTTTGGAGCCTTGGTGCTCTGCTGCCCGGCCCCTCCTCCTCGCCCCTCAGCAGGGACAAAGGGGCCCCAGATACGCCCAGCCTGCGTCCAGCACCCTGTCCTTTCCTCGAGGCCGGTGGGATGGAAGTCGGGGGCCGCTGCCCCTCAGATACCCTTTGTGGCTCAATTCTGTGGAACTGCTGACCCATTCAGGAGCAGGACATAAGGAAGGTGACCACAACATCACTCATACCATTCGTAAGCACTCAATCAATGCTCTGTCTCTCTGTCTCTGTGTCTCTGTCTCTGTGTGTGTGTGTGTGTGTGTGTGTGTGTGCACGCGCGCGTGCGCACGCACACACATCTCCTAAACAAAGTTAAAGTGAATCAAACATCAGGGAAAATTTTGACACAAAGTGAGTTGTCCTAGCGTAGGAGGGGCTGCCTCAGGAGGTGGGGGTGGGGGCTCCCACCTTGGAGAGCTCTGAGCGAAAGCTGCACAAGCATTTGTCAGGAACACTGGAGAGGGGATTCTTGGCCAGGCATGGGTCGGACTCAAGATTCTTTCTGAAGAGACGATGATCTCCTCAGGGCAGGATGGCCCCCACACCTCGCCCCAGCACAGGGGCAGATGGCCCTGTGCCCCATAGACCACTGCCAGCTTTGGCCCTGCCGCAGCACTGCATAAGCAGACTCACGCTTTCTTCGGCGCAGGACAATGAGGTCCTCGGTATTGTCTGTGTGCAGGGGAGGCGGTGGAGGTGACAGGCACTCACCTGGGGGACAGAAGCAGCCGTCCATGCAGTGTTCTTCACAGACTGCTGACTGCTCGGGGTTGGAGCAGGTGTCCACACAGGGGGAGCCGCACTCGTGGTATTGCATATTCAAGTGGCAGGTCTTGGCTGGAACAAGACATAAGAGGAGACAGAAGGTCCTCAGCTGAATGCCCTTCCTGAGGGGCCAGGGACGGTTGGGCGTAAGGGCTCCCGGGCCTTGGGGCTGGGGGGAGAGCTACTCACGGCACAGGTCTGGGGCCCTCCAGTTCATGGGCTGCCCGCCAGCATGGGCGCACTGCCGGGAATACTCTGTGAGGGTGCTGCAGATACAGGAGGTGTGCTGGCCTTCGTCACAGAGGCATGCGTCTTGGCGGCAGGCCTCCACGTAGCTGCTGACATCTACCAGGGTACGGCAGGTGAAGAAGGGGGTACTGTTGAGGGTGGTCTCACATATATCCTGGGGAAACAGGAAGCCAGCCCTGCTGGTGAGAACACCATCCTTTTCTGCCCTGCTCACCAGCCGGTCCCTCCCTCATCTGTCCCAAAGGAGCCCGGGGATGGACCACGAGAGGGGTGCGTCCCTCTGATGAGGGTGGTCTTACAAAGGCAGCTGTGCAGTTGTGCAGGGCTGTTGGCAGGGGGTCCTGGCATTGCTCTGTGGGCCCATCCATCTTCTGCATATTACCAAACTGGACTGCTGTCAGTCTGATGTCTATAGGAAGCAAGCAGTGCTCAGCCTCGGTTTCCACAGAGTATAACCCTGAGCACCACCCACTGGAGAAGGGCGAGGAGGGGGAGAAAGGATGTAGTCCTCCCTCCTCCCCATCCCTCCCTGGAGCCCCAGAAACAGAGGCCTTGGGTCCTGGAGGCTTCCTTACTGTTGGAGAAGAACTCGCTGTAGGTGGGGATACCGTTGAAATCCCCGCAGAGGCCACAGGTCTGATTGGCATACTTAGCATCTAGTTCCAGCTACAACGAAAGGAGATGAAGGATGCAGGCAGGGCTAAGACCCAGGGCGTCCTGCCGTGGCCCGGCCTCCCTGAGAGGTGAGCCATAGTAGAATGAGAGGCTGGACAAGAAGCCCTTTCTGAAGAGGGAGCCCAAGGCCCCAGGGGTCTGGACCCACCAGAGGGCTGGAAGGAGTTGACGCGGCTTCCTCATGGGAGTCAGGGCCAGCTTTAGGGCCAGAACCTCCCACCCTGGGTGGGCTCTGCCCACCAAATCTTCTGGGGTAGGAGCCCAGCCTTCATCAGCCTCCCAATCACATCCCTCAGACAAGCTCCCCAGGGCTCTGTCACGAGGATGAGCCACAGGGAACCCAGTGGCCTCCAGCCAAACCCAGCTGCCCGAGCACCACTCCACACTCTCCCTGACAAGTGGGTATCTGTCCCCTCTGTGGGAAAGCCTCCAAAGGGGAGGAGCTCCCCTCCCCACCTCACCCTTCCACGTGGAGGTGGTGACTGAAAGTTTTGCCTTCTAATAAGCCTAAATCTAGGCCTCCTGGGTCCTTTTCAGCATGGACCCTGGTTCTGCCCTCTGGGGCTGAGCAGAACAAGGATAATCCCTCTCCCACATGTACCCCAAGGCAGCTCTCCTGTGTCCCAGCCTTGTCTTTTCCAGGCTCCACCTCCCCACATCCTCTAACCTGTCCTCCACTGTGTCCACACCCTTCCCTAGCACAGAGCTGCCCTTGTCTGGATGATCCACCTCATCTCCTCGCTTCCCTCCACGCCCCCAAGGGCACCATTCCAGTAAATCGCTCCTCTCTAAATGAGGCAGGTCCAGACAAGAGGAACCCCCGCCTGTGAGGAGGGCCCCTGACATCAGCAGCATGGCTGGCAGGAGGGTGCCCTTACCAAGAGCCCGTCATCTTGGTTCCACATGAATTCGAGGCCCAGCTTGGCCATGACCTTCACATAGGCGCTGCTCTTCTCGATCAGGATGCCGGATTGGCTGAAAGGCAGCTGAACCCTGTAGAGAAAGCATGATCTTCAGGAGGTAAGAGACAGGGGTGGGGAAGGACTGGACCCCCAGTGAGAAGGAGCCCAGGCTAAGCCTTCTCATGAGCTGCCCTCTGCCAGCTGGAGCCTGCAGACCCATGGCTGGGGCAGACATGGAGAGAGGCTCCACGACTACAGGGAGGGACATTTCAAGCTGGGCTGTGGTCTGGCTCTCCTTCTGCATTTGCCGCTCCCCCACCTTATTTACCTCTTTCAGGGGCTAGACCAGGCCTTAGAGATCAACTAGCCCAACCTTGTTATTTTACAGATGAGGAAACTGAGGCCAAGTGAGGGGAAAGGGCACCTAGAGGGCATCTGATCTGACCAGAAGCCAAGGCTGGGAGGAGGAGGGGGCTCGCCCAAAGCCACAGAACTAGGTGGTGATGGAGCTGGGTCTCTGCCTGGGAGAAGGTGGAGGGCAGCCCTCTTCCCTCTGCAGGGAGGGCCCTCTTCCCTCTGCAGGGGTGGTGGGGTTGCCAGGCCCCCTTCCCTCTTTCCTCTGCCCTGGGGCCTCAAAGGGAAGGAGCCCCACACGAGGCCACACTCACAGTTTGCCGTTGACCAGGATGGCATCCGGACTCATTTCCACTATGGTCCCTTCGAGCTTCAGGGTGATGTGGCTTACGGTCGTGGTGGCATTGGGCCCTGGCGAGCGCCGCATTTGAATGTTGAAGTCTTCGTAGGCCGACTTGCAGTGGGAGGAGAAGACGTAATTGCAGAGGCCAGGAAAGTGGAAGACGTCCCCGTCGAAAGTCTTGTAGTGGAAGCTGCCCCACGTGCTGCACACTCGGCCGTTGTGCGAAAGCTTGTAAGCTGTGGGGCCCACGCAGGCATGAGGCCCTGGCCCTGACGCCCATCACAGGGAATAGCTGCCCCCTTTGTGTGGGGGAGGAGGCTGAGGCCGGGGCAGGGACTTGCCCAAGGTCTCTCAATTGCTCCGACTCCCTCCTGTCCCCAACCCGCAGGGCACCGGTCTGTCTCATGCTCTGGGGGCCCCGTAGGGCAGAAGGCCGTTGGAGGGAGTGTAAGAGCAGAGACCCCCAGCCTCTGGATTTGGGGTTGCAGGGGCCTTCTTGGCCAGGACACCCGAGCCACACTCAGGGACCAGCCCACCAAACGGACCCTGCCTCCGGGGCCCACACTCACTCTTTATGGGCAAGAGGGTGGTCGTCACTGGCACGGTGATTCGGAGCAGGCTGCCTGAGGATGCTGGGGAGAGAGAGCCCTTGTCTGCCTGGGTGCCACAGGCTCCCCCCATGGGCACACGCATGCACATACACGCACATCACACATCACACACATGTGCCACATGTGAGGGTGGTATTGGCTCCCACAACAGACAGGCCTCCTGCTGACATCTCTGGCAGCTTCTGGGTCTACACAAGCCCCCTCAGCTCATCCTGGAGCCTCAGGGCATACACTCAGCTGGCCTGGAATCACTTTAAGGGTCTCCCGAGCCCTGCTAAGGGGGCCCAGCACAGACTACTGCCCCAAGGCAGCTCAGAGGGGCTGGGCTTGGACGCTGCCTGCTGTAGTTCTTTGACTCCCTCTCCCCAGATGGGGCAGCTGAGGCTCCATGGCCTCCCTCCTGGCCTCCCTCCCCCACGCCCAGGCAGCAGGCAGTGGAGGGAGGGGAGCTGGGTCCCACAGACCGGGCCCAGCCTGCAGAGATCCCCTGGTCACTCCTCGTCCTGCTCCTAAAGAGCGGTGTGGTAGTCGCACATAACTTCTGATGCACCCTGCTGAGCCTGCCCTGAAGCCCAAAGAAACAAGGCACTTTCCCTCAGTGGGGTCCTCGTGGGGACAGGAGGGGATCTTAGGAGTCGTCTAGCCCAGCACCCTCCTCAGACAGAAGGGAAGCTGTGGCCTGGAGGCAGTGGCTTGACCGTGGCTGCACGTGGCCTGAGCAGCAGAGTTTCCAGAAGAAGCTTGTCTTCACATGAACTCCAAGACTCCTTCCCCGGGCCACCCAGCCCGAGCCATCATTGGACTGGCTCAGAGAGGCCATGGCATTGATCCCCATGGGCCAGGGCCCACCCTGGAAACATGCAGTGAGAGCCACAGAGGGGCAAGAAAGGCCAGCGGCTCCCCTAGGCCAACCCCCACTAGGGCAGAGGCTGCTCTGTGCCAGGCTGGCCTGAAGAGGGCATGAACCGTTGGGCCTGTGAAAAACGGGGGTCCAGAAATGAGTGTGCTGGGATCCTGGCCCTCTCGAGCCTCCACAATGGGCCGACGTCAGGTTAGATCCCAGCTCGGCCACAGACCTCTCACCTGCTCCTGGACAGGCCTTCCCTCACTATGTTCTACGTTCTAAGGTCCTTCCCAGCTCTGACATTCCGTATTCTGTGTTCTTAGGTTCTTGGCTCTGACAGTCCATGTTCTATGTGCTTGGGCCCCTCCCAGGTCTGACTGTCTTTTGTGTTCTATGTTCTAAAGTCCATCCTTAGAGTGAGATCAAATGAAGACACCATTTGTAAAGTGCTTAGCCCAGTGCCTGGCACACAGTAGGTGCTTAATAAATGCTTATGCCCTTTGCCTTCTCTTCCCTGCTTTGCAAACCTTGAAGCACTGTCGATAAGCCCGTGCTGACCAGAGGCACAGGCTCACAGCCTCTCCTGCCTTGGTGGAACTCTTGCCACATGGACCAAGCCACGGGCTGGCCTCTGGTCCCCGGGGGTTCTGGGCTTGTTCCCCTGACACGCTGGGGTGCACGGCCAGCCAGGCAGAGTCCCAGCAGCTCTGAGAGGTTCAGAGGGGACCTTGAAGGCCAGAAAGAGCAGAGGTCATCTAGGGCAACCTGACATTTTTCAGATAAGGAAACTGAGCCAGAACATGGCAGGTCCCAAGTATAATGAGAGAGTGGGATTCAAACCCAGGTCTGATCATTCCACATTCCTGATGAGGGGCCATCCAGTCCCTGCTTAGAGACTTCCCAGGGATGGGGAGCTTACCACCTGCCCAGGCTGGGACAGTCTGACTCTGCAACTTCTCCCCCCTTCAATGCCACACCATCATTGCTCCCACCCCTGGTGCCACAGAGCAGAGAAACCTCTCAGTTTCAGGAGGAGAAATTGAGCCCTGCCTCCCTGGGGTCTTTTGGAGCCAGGCACATGTGTGGTCTCCCTCCCTGCCAGTCTTTCTCCTTCCATCCCATTGACCCAGTCCTGCCGCATTCCTGACAAGGATGGTGACCTGTCTGGGGCAGGAGCTGCCTGGGCCCCAGGAAAGAGATGGTGCTTAGCTACCACGGCCTAGGAGTCAAGGAGGGTTGGTACAGGGCCTGAGTCAGGACTAATTCTGGCCCAGGAGGGAGGGACACTGCCCAGGGAGGCAGTGCCAGGACCAAGATGGGCACCCTCAGCCCCCACCAGCTAGTCCATGAAAGGATGCTGAGCACCCAAAGTAGGGGCAGTAAGGGAGGAATGCCCGGCATTCCGGCCTGTTGGAAGTCACTGCAAGAGCGGGTGGGCGCCTATATGGTCTGATTGGAGAGGAACCAGCAAGTCCCACTGTGGCCCTGGGCTCAGCTCCTCCAGGGCCTGGAATCCTGGGGAAGAGCATCCCTTTGGCTTAGCTCAAGAGAGTAGAGCCAATGTCTCCAGAAGGCCTCCATTCAGAGGAGAGAACCAGGGGGCTGTCGCAAAGATTGGACTCTTGAGGGGACTGGACAGCTGTCACTTGGGATGGGTAGAGAGCAGAACCCAAGGGGCTGGACCCTGGGCCATCAGAGGCGATAGATCTGGGGGCTGGGCAAGAGCAAGCCCAGATAGGAGGACCCAAAGGGCCACCCAGAGCACCTAGGCTGGGGTGCAAAGAGAACACTGACAGTGGGCAGTGGAAGTGACCCTAAGGTATGATCTGCTGAGCCAAGGGCATTCTGCTGATGAGTGAGGGCTGTTTGCCACAGGTAACACACACACATGCACACACAGCATATATATTACACGTACGCACACACGAGGAGTCTATGAACATCAGAGCTTGATCAGCTTTGGGAATCTACCTTCCCAAGGGGCAGAAACCCTCATCTGAGGGGGTATGGTGGAGGCAGGGTGGGCCCCTTCTGGCTCTCAGTCTAAGGGGCTGTGGACACTCCCCAGGCATAGAAGAAATCAGCAGGAAGGAAGGGGTGGGGGGACCCAGATATCCAGCCTTGCCACTCCCTGGGGGCCTGGTTCCTACCCAGAAACACTGGGATAGAGATGGAGCCTCGGCCGTGCTGGTGTGGGCCTCCCATCCCACACTCAACCCAGCCCTCCATCCTCCCCATCCTGGGGGAGTCTTGGAGGGAAGCCTGCCAGGGAGAAGCCTGCCAGCTCCCTGAGACCACCTGGGGAGCCCTAGTTAGCCTGGCATGCCCAGCCTCGGGACCCATGCTTGCCATGGGGTCGTGGGGTCATGATGGAGCTGACAAGGGTGTCCTGAAGGATCACCTGGGCAGATGGCTGGCCCATCACTGGTGCCTCTCTGAGAAGTGGAAAGGAGCAAGGGTTGGAGAGACATCTCCCAGAGGAGACATGTCCCTCCAGGTTGTGAGGCTGACCAGCCAGGAGGAGATAGCCCTAAGCGGGGAGGACCCTACCTGGCTGCTGCTGCTGCCTGGAGGAGGAGGCAAACAGGAGGAGGGCCCAGAGGGGCAGGGCTTGCCACGGGCCGGCACCCATGGTGGCTGAGCTCCACTGGCCTCTGCAAAGGCAGAGACCCAGGAAGAGCCTTATGTAGGCCCAGGAGCTGGCTTCTGCCCCAGCCCAGCTCATGAGCTGGGAGGGAGAGGCCAGGGTGGGGCTTGCCACTCTGCCCCTCCCTCTGGTAAATAGTGGATGCTCCTGGGGGGGGGGCACCTGGCCGGGCATGTTTGCACACTAGGAGGAGGGTCCAAAGCAGACCAGAGGGGCTCCCTCCTCCATTTCCCCTTCCTGCTCTCTCTACCGGTGGTACGGCCTGGGGAGCATCTCTCATCCAGAGATTTGGTTTTCTCCTCATCCAGACAGCCTGACCCAAAGACTGAAGACGGGCCTCTGGCCTGCTCCATTGCAAGCCTGTGAAACCCCAAGATGGCGGAGCTCCGGAGGGGCAGTGAGGCCCGCAGCTCTCCTGGGATGGGGTTTGGCTTCAGCACCTCAGCCCCAAGGGAAGACAAGGGCCTGGCAGCGAGTGAGTAACCTCTGTGCTGCTCCGTCCCCAGTGGGCCACCCTCCCTCCTGCTGCTCTCTCCACACTTGGCTCAAGGTGTCCACCGGCCCTCCCTGCGAGATGAACAAAGCCTTTGAATAAGTCTGTCCTTCAATCAGAGGCGCCATGCGGTAGTGAGTACCATGACCTTGAAACAAAGACTTGGCGCCTCGCCAAAGCTACTCCTTATGGGAGCTGCCTCGGCCCAGTCCCACAGACAAGGCACCCTGCACTGCACCATCACCCCCGTCCCCGTCCAACAGCCACCCTCCCGTTTGGCCAAGCACCCCTGCCTTCAATCAGTTCTGGGGCCTTCTCTGGGGAGCCTTCTCTGATTCTCCATCCCAAAGAGGCCTCTGCCAGACACCCTCCCCCAGACCTCCCTCTCCCACAGCCCCCACTGAACTCGTCATTGGGCCAGTCATTCCTGGACGGTCTCTGCTCTGGTCCCAGACTGTATGCCCCCTGAGGGCAGGCACACCTCCCGTGTGCCAGGCCCTGAGCTGAGAGCTGGAGATGCCAAGACAGCGAAGGCTTCCCTGGCCCCAGAGAGCTTATGTTCCACAAGGATTGAGGGAAAAGGGGAGCGTACACTCTCACACAGCGCAATGAAGCCCAAATTACCCAAAGAGAATTCATTTCCAGCCGCCTCCCAGACCCAAGAGCAAGGCCTGCCTTGCCTGACTCAGTAAGGGCTAACACAGCCCAGTGGATGAAGCCAGCCACCCAATCCCTTCCTTTTACAAATTGGCACAGAGAGGGGATAGAACTTCCCTCTGGAGCAGGATTCAAACCTGGGTCTTTCTGAGCCCAAATCTCATTCTCCATCAACTATCCCACCTCACTGCCTTTGCTCCAAATAGCCAATCCTATCTCAACGGGCCATGTGATATTGGACCAAATAGAATCCGGGATACATGTAATCTCACCCTTGGGCTTAATTAAATCAGTACAGAATGTCCCTACTCTAGTTCTTCTGGAGAAGAGGATCTGGGGGTCATCGTGGACCCTCAATCAGTGGCATGATGTGGCACCCAAATCTAATGCAATCATAGGTTGCATTAATAGAGGCACACATCAAAGAGTAAGGCAACACCCAATGAAAGCCCTCTGGGGCCCAGACGCGGCTCTGGGCACCACAGTCCATTTCCTGGTGTCTTGAAGAGGGCAGGTCAACTAGGAGGAGGGTCTGGAGGTCAGACCGGACAAGGATCTGTGGAAGGACCTGGAGGCATCATCAGACTCAGGGAGATGAGAGCTGTGTAGTCTGTGGAGGTTTGGGGGGATGATCCTGACTCCACCTGGCTCCACAAGGCAGCACCAGGGATGATGAGGCACAGCCTTACTTCAGTACTCCCATGACAGTACTGACTGGGTGAGTTCTCCGTCCCTGGAGGAGCCCTTGTGAGGGACGTGGTTGAGGGTGCGTTGGCCCAGGGACCTCCCAGGTCCCCCTCCTGAGCTCCTGGGCTGCGGGGCTGGGCCTGAGCCAAGCACACTGAGGGCTGGCCTGTAGCTGTGGTGGTCTTCTCCTGCCCTCTGGGTTTCTAATGGGCAGCGCCTCCAAGGGAGGTGAGGTTACATTAGCAGCTGGACCTCCAGAGCCGCTTCCTGCTGGGGGCGCCAGGAGAGGGGCAGGAGACAAAGGGATGAGCACCTCCCCACTCCATGGGGCAAGAGCACCCTGGGCAGGCCTGGGGAGTCCCAACTGAGCCTGGGACACAGCTCAGCTCATGCCCAGGACCCTCGTGAGGTTCATAACGCCGACTTCTCTCCTGCACTCAGGGCTGCACTGCTGGGGCTTCCTGGCAGGGGTACGGCCCAGACCCGAGGGGTTTGCCAAGAGTCCCTGGACTTGCTGCCTGCTGGCCCAGTGCCCTGGGGGTCAAGGAGCTGGCCTCTGAGTCACTATCAGGGCCCGCTTGATCTGGGTTGAATGGGAGCAAATACAGCCCTGGAGAGTTGGGGCAACATTGATAGTCTCCAGGCAACGCCCCTTTGTTACGTGGGACAACTTCTTTCCCTTTGGCAGATGCCTGCCCAGGGAAGCTCCTAGTGGTCCTCTGTGGTGGTCCACAGGCTACAAAGGGCTGGGGCCCTCTGTCCTGGCCGCCTGCCCAGCCCTGAGGTTCCCAGCCTTCAGATTGCTTTCAACTGGACGTTTCAGGTTGGGCAATGGAGACCTGGGGTGCCTGACCTTGGGAGAGGCTCAGTGAGTGGCCTAAGGTCACCCTGTGGGCCTGTGAACCCATGGTGCCAAGGGAAAAGAAATGGCTATGGAGTCAGAAAACCTAGGTCTGCCACTCACTACCTGTGTGCCTTCGCCCAAGCCCCTAGCTTTCTTGGGTGACTTCCGCTTCCTCAGCAATAAAAGAGAAGTCAGTCACCACTGTCTTCAGAGTTACTTCCAGCCCTAGATCTCTGAGACATGGCCCAATGAGCCTTCAGAGGAGAAGGGTCTCTCCAGGCCAAGGGTCTCTCCTTTTGGCCAGAATCCCCCATTGGAAGCCACATTCCTTCTGGAGTCCTTTGCTTGTGGCCTGGGACAAGGGGAATGGCCATCCCAGTGATGGCTCATGAGGTTTGGAAAGAGATTTACATTCACATCTTAATGGAGGCTGTCCTAGAAAATCCAGGATGGTGAGGCCTGTGCCTCTGGCTCAACAGGTATCCAAATCTGGGAATGGCAAAGGGCTTCCTCCCTGAATCAGGAGCGATGGACTTTCTGTCCTCCCTAGGGGTCTCCAGCAGACTCTGCTCACCAGGCGAATGAGTGAGATCAGTGGCTCAGGGTTAGACTCTCCATATGACAGTGAGGAAGTGACTTGTCCAGGTCACAGAACTAGGAGCCATCTCAAGCCCTGAACTAATGTCTTCCCACTCTTCCATCGTGCCAACCAGGGACACGCCATCGAGGCCCAACTGCACACACACACACACGCGCGCACGCACTCACGCACGCGCACACACACGCACACACGCGCACACACACCTGTCAAAATCCTGGTCACGGAATCTGTGTCTGCTCCGTCCTAAGTGGACCAGGTGTGATTAAAGGGATGGTGACAGCTGGAAAAGGAAGCAGTGATGGAACGGGGCACGCTCCCTCATTTCTTGCACCCCCCTCCTCATCTCCACCTCAGCTTCCTAACGCTCCTTCAAGGTTCAGCTCAAGCCCCCCCTTCTGCACGAGGCCTCTCCAGTGCCCTGCCCCCCTCAATGTTAACGTCTTCTTCTCTGAGGCTACCTTCTAGCTACTCTGTTTGTCCCCACCTGTTTGCATGTTGTCTCTCCATTGCATCAGAAGCTTCTCAGGAGTGGGAATTGCTTTTGAATTCTCTTTTTGTCCCCAACGCTTACTATCAATGCTTGGTCATTGTGTCTTGATTGACTGATTTCCTAGCTAAAGCCTACCTAAAGCATTTGATAAAGTTTAGAGGTTTCATTTTTTGTCTCTGTGTCCACAGTGTGTAGCAAGGTGCTAGCACGTAGTGGGTGCTTAATAAATGCTCTTTTTTCTTTTTGCTAGACAATGGGGTTAAGTGACTTGTCCAGGGTCACACAGCTAGTAAGTGTCAGCTGTCTGAGACGGGATTTGAACTCGGGTCGTCCTGACTCCAGGGCTGGTGCTCTATCCACTGCGCCACCTTGCCGCCCCAATAAATGCTTTTTGAATGAAGGAATGAATATTCTTGAGAAAAAGTAGGAGGACCGTGGGCTGGGTGATAACGTACTCAAGTGGCTTCGAGGCTGGCTGGGCGGCCAGAGCAGCTGTCAAGGATTCAGCACCAGTTTGGGGAAAAGAGCTCCCCAGGAGGAAGCCGGGGCCGCACTCGCTCCCAGGCTGGGTGACATCTTTACCGATGCTCGGGTGAAGCGGCTCATCGCATCTGGGAACGGCCCCAAGCGGGAGACGGAGCTAGAACAGGGGATGCTGGGGGGATTTACAAAGATCTTGACAGGGTGGTCTGTTAGGCTGGATCTAATGGGGTGAGATTGAAGAGGGACCAATGTGAAGTCTTATGCTTGAGCTCAAAAGGAAGGAGGTGTGCCCAGACCAAAGATGGGGGGAGGGGGAGTGGAGGGCAGACCAAAGATGG
>NW_020953954.1:1434392-1437228 GCF_900497805.2 Vombatus ursinus | reverse complement strand
CAGACCAAAGATGGGGGGAGGGGGAGTGGAGGGCAGACCAAAGATGGGGGGAGGGGGAGTGGAAGGCAGACCAAAGATGGGGGGAGGGGGAGTGGAAGGCAGACCAAAGATGAGGGAGGCGGGGAGGGGGGCAGACCAAAGATGGCGGGGGGGGGGGGGGGGACCATCCTGTGGTAAGGAAGCCAATGCAGAATTGTTTTGTAGTAGGAGAGGCAGAGCTGTCCCAAAGCCATCGGGAGGTGACAGCGCCGCCGTCCTTTGCCCTGATCAGGTCACTCCACAGAAAGCAGGCTCAGTTCTAGAAACCCCATTTTAGGAAAGATGTCGATTCCCTGAAGAGTTTCCAGAGGATGGAGGCCAGGGAGGAGAAAGTTCTGGAGACCACATCACATAAGGGTCATTTGAAGGGACTGAGAGCATTTAGCCTGGAGAAGAGAAGACTTTGCGGGGGAGTGAGACTCATCGTCTGAGGGGCTGAGTGGAGGAGCAAGGAACCCCGGGGGTAGATTGAAGCGAGTCAGGAAAAGCTTCCTGGATTCTTGCCGTATCCCCCAGTGGAATGAGCCACCTGGCAGGAGGGGGTTCCCCCTCCATGGGGGTCGTCCAGCAGAGGTCCCTCTTGGGGATGGAATGAAAGGCAGAGAGAGAACGCGATGGCTGCTGAGCCCCACCCCCCAGAGCCCTCCACAGTGAAGCCCACACTTCTTCCTTCTGTCTTAGCTCAGGTAACACCCCCTCCAGGAAGCCCTCTCTTCCTCCTGAAATTATGTTGTGTTTGCTTGCCTATGGACATGACATCGCCCCCACTCCAGGATGAGCAGGGACAGACCCACTTTTGTATTCCCACTTCCTGGCACAGACTGGTTCTTGGTGACTAACTGAATGACTAATTATTGTCCAGGATGCCTCCTGCTGTGAGTGTCTGCCCTAGGCCTCTGAGGGCTCCATCACTAATTCTGGTCTGGTAACAAGAAGCTGGTTTCCTGATTGGGAAACAAAGACATCCGGGAGGGGGGTGGGCTGTGGGAGGGGGAGGGGATCCTCAGTCCCCCACCAATGGTTCCCAGGGGGTGATGCCGGAAGCGGGGGATGCCAGCGGGGTCTGAAGGAGTCTGAGACAGGATGCTGAGCAGCTGGAAAAACCAGAGCCAGTCACTCTGATGTCAGAGAGCACCACTTAAAGCTGCTGCAGACTGTTAAAGCAGACCCCCTCCGCTGGCCACGGAGCTAACTCTAGAAAGCCCAGATTTGTCCTGGTTTGTGGCTAACACTGACTGATTCAGGCTGGAGTGAGACCTGGGTGCCCACTATCTGGAATCCAGTGATGAGGCCCCTGGGACCCTCCCACCCCAAGAGGGGAGCTTCTTTGCCTCATCTGCTCTGGGGAATCTGGGATACCAGAAACGAAGGCCTAGACAGGGCATTAGCGGCTGACCTGCCCTAGTCCAAGCCTACTGGGTCCTCCCAGGGCAACTGGACCCCAGGAATACCGCGATGCACATGTCTGAATGAATGGACAAAGAAACAAACCCCGTATTAAGGGCTTTCTATGTGCCAAGCCGTTCTCCCTGTGCCTGGTTATTTACACAAATATGTATTTGGGGGGGTTGTTTGCTGGGGGCACCACAGTGGATAAAGCGCCTCTGGGCCTGAAGTGAGGAGGACTCATCTTTGTGAATTGAAATCTGGCCTCAGACACTTCCTAGCTGTGTGACCCTGGGCAAGTCACTTCACCCTGTTTGCCTCAGTTCCTCATCTGTAAAATGGGCAGCAGAAGGAAACGGCAAACCATTTCAGTATCTGCCAAGAAAACCCCAAACGGGGACAGGAAGTCAGACAGGACTGAAACGACTAAGCAAGCACTGATGTGCCCAGTACGGTGCTGAGCACTGGGGATGCGTGTCCAAAACCAAGGCTGGGCCGCCTCTGCCAGGCCTCATGCTGACACCGCATGCAGCCAGAGATGGAAAGGGCTGATGCGGGACCCAGCCTGGAAATAGCTGGGAAGCAGAGGGCAAAGATGAGACAGGGCTCAGCAGTCAGAGCCCAGGGCCACGGGGCTGGAGTCAGACTTCCAGGCAGAGCTAGAGGAGAGATTCCAACCCAGGGCCTCAGACCGCAGCTGCAGCCGCAGCCCTTTCTCTAGGGAGGCTCCCTGGGTCTTTTATGAAGCTTTGGGAGTCTGGGGTTTCTCCCACTGCGAGGCCAGTTCCCAGACCAAAGGCCAGACCGCCGCCACTGTGCAAAAGGAAGGCGTTGTGGGCTTCAGGGAGCCTTGCAAGCCCTCAGCACTCAGTTCTAGGAGTAGTTCACCTGCACATCTGGGTGGGTGGACTGAGCTGGCAGGGTTAATGAGTTACCCCTGAAATTAGAAAGCAGAGCAGGAACGGGGTGGAGCAATGGCCCCAAGGTCAGAATGTTGGCCCTGCCATTCCTGAATTCTCTGAATGGGAAGGGACGTTGGGGGCCCCAGTGGAACCAGACGTGCCCAGGCATCCCAGACAAGTGATCCTCCAGCCACTGCTGGAGCCGCCGTGAGGGGGCGTCCACTCTCTCCACAGGCAGCCCTTTCCATGCTAGGACGGTGCCACTTGTTACAGTTTGGATCAGTTTGTTTCCTGATTTCAAATCTGAATTCACCTCTTTTAAATTCTCCTCCAAGCACCAAGCAAAATGGCCTTCTCTCTCTCTCTCTCTCTCTCTCTCTCTCTGTCCCTCTCTCTCTGTCCCTCTCTCTCTCTCTCTGTCCCTCTCTCCCTCTGTGTCTCTGTGTCTCTCTCTCTCTGTCTCTCCTCCTCTCTCTCCCAGTCTCTGTCTCTCTCTCCCCCTCCCCCCC
>NW_020953954.1:1424398-1434292 GCF_900497805.2 Vombatus ursinus | reverse complement strand
GTCTCTCTCTCTCTGTCTCTCCTCCTCTCTCTCTCTCCCAGTCTCTGTCTCTCTCTCCCCCTCCCTCCCTCCCTCTCTCCCTCTGTCTCTCTGTCCTTGCACCTCTCTCCCTCCTCATCTCTTCCTCCTCGCCTCCTCCAGCATAACTATCCTTAGTACCCTCAGCTACTCTTCCTATTTATCACCTTTATGACCCAGGCAAGCCCTTCCCCTTCTCCTGGCCTCAGTTTCCCCTTCTGTAGAAGGAGGAGGTTGAGCCGGGTTACATCCTGCTCCAGATACTACTATTTTGTTCACAGTGCTGAGGGCCCACCAGGGCACGTAGCTAGTGGTGGGAGCCTAGCTCTCAGTTGCTTTCTGGAGCAACTGGAATGCTGCACAGCCCCATGATGTGCCTGACTTCCCACAGCCCCTCCAGTGCGTGGGTCATTTCCCCTTTTGTAGCTGATTGGATGAGTGTGTGGTGGACCCTCAGGGCTGCTTTAATACACATTTCTCCAGTTACTAGTGACCACAATCACCTTTCATGTGGTTATCAACTGCTTGCATTTCCCCTTTTGAAAATGGCCCCTCTTACCCTCTGACCCCTTATCTACTGGGCAATGGGGCTGTTGTTTGCATTCATCCACATCTGTTCCTTGGATATCTTGGAGATTGGTGGTCATCCGGAAAGACCGTCAAGTGCCTGGCATCTGTCCAAGCAGGCTTTCCTTGCCAACGTGACCCACAAAGGAAGGAGAGTCACAGGGTCTGGGATCTGGGATTGGCACGAGGCTGAGAAGGGTTCAGAATTCACGAGGAGCTCCTTGCGGTTCAGAGGAGGACCCCGAGGCTCAGACAGGACACCTAGGAAGCAAGCAGCCAAGCTGGAATTTGAACTCAGGTCTTCTCCCTCTGGATGCTGGGTCCTTTCTAACCCATCACAGTCTACATGCTCCTGGGAGGGACCCACTGAAAATCTGTCCAAAGGGCAATAGTGAGGCTGTATGTCCCTGCTGACCACCACCCTTTCTCCTGCTTCCCAGGCATTCAAATTTGAACATGTTGGGGGTGGAAAGATAGGACACCGTGACAGGGGGTGGGAGGAACTCTGGATCAGGTTGGCAGAAGCTTTGAGGCTTCTCACAACTCCCTTGAAACAGAATTAGCCCGGGATCATTTGTGAAGCAGCTGTCCCGGCCAGGGCTGTGGGCCACAGGCAAGCTGTCCTACCTTGACCATACCAGGATGGCAAAAGAGGAACCAATTCACTGAGGCATGTGCCCAGACCTTGGAGCTGATGGTTTCTTTCCCTGCCTCTGCTGTGCTGCTCAAACTCAGGGACTGAGGAATTTCTGTGTCTACATTTCCTCTGCAAATTGTTCAAGGGTTGTGCCTTCTAGTAGATGAATGGACTAGTGCATGTGTGTACAAGTGAATGAATGTGTGTACATGTGAAGGAGTCTGCATGCACGTGTATGGAAAAGCATAAGCATTTGTGAGCACGTATAGTGTGTGTGAGCGTGTGTGAGGGTATGTGTCTTTGGGGGCAAGGCAGAAGAGCAGGGAGGGCTTGGCACAGCCCAGGAAGCTCTGGGAAAAGCTGCCAGCCTTTGGGGCTCTCAAGTTACTGTCCCTTCTCTTCTTCTGCTGAGGATTGAGATGAATTCCTGGGTAAAAGTCTGGTCACTCAGGAAGATCGGGAAAGAAACCTGAGTGGGTCCCTCTGACTCTAGCTAAAGCCAGGCAACGCCAACCAGGTGCCCTCCTCCTCCTATGGTGCTGAGTGCGGGTCAGGGAGCCTGAGGAAAACCCTACCAGGTGAAGCCACCTTTTTTACCCCAGATGCCTCAGAGAAGTAGGGGCAAAAATGCACATTTACGTGTAACATTTGGGGATGGCACACAAGCCTGGTTTTATCCCATTTCATGGGGAGCTGGGAAAGAGACCATTTGGCCCAGATGTCTCTCCTCTGAAGATCCAACCTTATCTGACTTCTCAGTGCCAACTTTGGGCCAGATAATGTCAACCCAGCTTTTCTTCAGGGAGCACTGCAGGTGCCCAGCCTCATCCTTGGCCTTTGACAATGTGACCAGAGGGGAAGGGAAACCCATGGCCTTCAGGCAAGCCCTAGGACAGAGTGGAGCAGGTCATCCACAGACACACACACACACACACACACACACATCCACACAGACACACACACACACACACACATCCACACACACACACACACACATCCACACCCACACACATCCATACACACACCCACACACACACACATATCCACACACACATCCACACCCACACACACCCACACACACACACACACACCCACACACACACGCACACACGCACACACCCACACACACACACACACACACATACACACACACATACATCCACACACACATGCACATACATCCACACACACACACACACATCCACACACACACACACACACACGCACCTCAGTACCCCAGGCATCCTCCTTTAAAAGGGGAAGTGATGGCTAATGCCATGCCCATCCATTGTCCTGGGCTCTGAAAGCCAGCTGAGGACCAAAACCCGTGGCTTGGTTTGACCCAGTCATCAGACAAGACCCTCCAGGCCAACCTATACCTGACTAAGGAGCCCCCCTGGCCTCTGCTGGGAGACCTCGAGAGATGAGTCACTCACTACCTTCCTGTGCAGAATATTCCACTTTTGCCTGTGTGTCCATCAAGGACCAGCCTGCTCCCCCATTTCCATCAGTCAACCAATCAGCATTTGTGATGATGAGGTTTCCACTTATGAAAATAACAGTGATTTTTGCAAAACTGAACATCATGCTCTGAAAAAGGAAATGGCTGGAGGCTAGAGATGACGTCCCCCAGGGACAGCGGCATCGTGGCTGACAAACCCCACGGGAATTATCACAGATTAATATTGACAGAAGGGGCAGGACTGGCAGTGGATCGTATCACTTCGCCCACTTCCTTGATAAACACGCAGGTGGCTCAGATTTCCCCATTGTTCCCGATACGGTTACTGAGAGTCACTAAGGCATCAAGGGTCAGGGCCCAGGGAGGGGGAGAGCACCCTCTGCTCAACACAAGACAGAACCTTTATCCATGGCTACAGGGAGGGAGATGCAGTGATTGGTGCAGAATCCCCCAAAGTGCTGGGCCCCTTGCTTCAGCTCAGGGAGAGCAAAGGAGGGTAAATTTGATTTTCTGGTGGGGTCTCACTGATTTGAAACACCCTTGTATAAGCATGTATTTTCTCTGAATCATACAGCAAACAGAATTCCTTCCAAGGCCTGGAATGGATTCAGCAATTGAATCCTGGAGGTGTGACCTCCTAAAGCCATGCAAGCCAGAAGACCCTGGGAAACTCACTCCCCCCCTCTCTAAACTCTATGGTGAAGACTTTTCTTCATGTAGCATTACCCTTGGATTGTCCATCTCTTGAAACATCTCCAATGAGTCTTCCTGGGAAAAGGATGGACTGGCCTGCCTCCCCATCAGTATTGCTTTGGAACCTGGCTCAGACCACGTCAGTCTTGTCCAGAGACAAAGCAGTGACCCCCACATTGAAGGTGGTAGCCTGTGCCATCTTGGTGGTAGAGGATCAAGAGCTTACAAATGAACAGGGAGCTCCCATTTTCCCATGGGTCCTACCCAGGTCCATCCTCAGTACCCAGGACTATTAATTGTGTATGACTTCCCTCTTGTTCTATTCCCCTAGGGAGAGAGAGAGCAGCTCCTTGCCTGCACCCAGACAATGCCCCTTCCTGTCCTTGCTATATTTTATTGACCACTCATCCTACCCACCCACCTGCTGGTTGTCTGGCCTGCCTTTTCTGACTCCAGCTTATTTCTATTATCTTGCTCCCCAGACTCATCTCCCAGCTCTAGACTCAGCTGGCCCTTTCCCCACGTCACACAGTTCTTAATTAGAGCCTTCCTATAGTTGTCCTCTGACTTTCCCATGTGAACATCTAGCTTTCCCAAACAGTCAATGGATCTTTGGAAGGTAGGGCTACACCTCAAAACCCTGCTTAAAATGTCTTCCCTTTCTTTCTTCCCTAGTCTGTCAACTGCAAGACCATGAAACCTTCCCCAAATAATTTCTATCTCAATCGACATCTCAAACTGGATGTCCTGTAGACATCTTAAACTCAGTATGCCTAAAATTGGACTCATTATCTTTCTCCCCAAGCTGTCTCTCTGCCTAATTTTCCAGTCATTGTCAAGGACATCACCATCTTTCCAATCCCTCAGGCTCTCAACATCAGTATAGTCACAACATTGACTTCTTTTTCTCTCTCACCCCGCGGATCTAATATGGTGCCAAGGCCTGTCGATTTCACCTCTCCCTCCATCTCTGATTGATTTCACCTCTGCTACATTTCTTGTCAATTTCACCTCTGCTACATCTCTGGTCAATTTTTCTTCTGCTCCATCTCCGGTCAATTTCACCTCTTTAGCATCTCTCCAAATTGTCCCCTTCTCTCCTCTGACCCTGCCCCCTCCACCCTGGCGCAGATCCTCCTCACTTCAGGCCTGGACCATTTCTATAGCTGTTGGAGGTCTGCCTGCCTCAGATCTCATCCTCTATTTAATTGCCAAATAGGTCTTCCTAACATTTTCCTATTCAATAAACTCCATTGACAACTTATCACCTCCGAGAGCAAATATAAAATCTTTATTTGACTTTTAAAGCCCTTTATCACCTGCCTTTTCCTATGTTTCCAGCCTTTTTACTTCTTACTCTCCCTTCCCTCTGGAATCCAGTGACACTGGCTGTTTCACTATTTCTTAAACACAACCCTCACTCTTTCAACTCCAAGCATTTTCTGTCTTCCATGCCTGAAATCCTCTCATGTAAACACTGAATTATCTTGTTATTTATTTCAGGAGTGTTAATTTCCCTTGAGCTGTGAGCTCCCTGAGAGAAGGGCCCATGTCTTCTGTTCTTGCTCCCGCTTCTCCCCTAAGCTGCAGCACCAATCTGGGCACACGAGACAAGGAAAAGACACTTTGATTGAGTGGCTGAAGGCAACGGAGGGAGGGCATAGCAGTTCTGGGCAGCCAGGTTGTAATGTTCTCTTCCCAGGCCAGGTTTCTGCTTCAGCCTTGGCCTCTCTGTGTACTAGGCTGGCTGTGTTGAGAGAAGGATGTTGACAGGCTGAGGAATGGTCAGAGGTCAGTGGGAAAAGTGGGGACAGATGGAGGCGAAGTTGGGGATGAATGGGTGAGGACGGGGATGAACAGAGGTGAGGATGGGGATGGATGGAGGCAAGGATGGGGATAGATGGAGATAAGAATGAGGAAAACAGCGAGGATGGGGATGGAGTTGGCCCAAAATTCACTCGGGACCAATGTCAAGTCCAATGCTTAGGTCCAAAAAGTCAGCATCCCAAGTCCTAAGTTGGGGAGGCGGCATCAGATAGCAGCCTTTCTTTTGGAAACGCTCTCAGGTTTTAGTGGATCATTGGACTGCAAGGTCACTATGGGTCTACAGGTGGTCTGGCAGCCAGGACTCAGAGTAAGGGCTCCCTTCAAGCATGCCTGCTCAGCTCAACCAGGGGCGAGGTGGGGGGTGGGGGGCGGCTGCAAACACCAGTTTCGCTTTGATGTAAGGAAGAGTGTCCTACTGGTCCCAGCACAGACAGGGAAGGGGGGGAGAGCTCCCTGTCACTGAAGGGCTTTAAGCAGAGGCTTGGGGACCACTTGTCCAGGATGGTATAGACAGCATACAGGTTGCACCAGGGGCCTCTGGCATTCCATCCAGTTCAGAGATTCTGCTGATTTCTGGACTTTGTGTCAGCTACCCAGGTCTCTACCCAGAGCTTGTTGGGCGTTTAAGATTTTCCTGGGCTGTGGCCAGCTAATCTCCTCCATGGTGGGAACTGTGTAGCTGAGATCCTGGGTGAGATGCTGACAGAGTAGAAGGGTGGAGCCCTGGGCCCCTTTGTTTGTTGGCACATTTTTTTTCAGCTTTCTCAGGGCTGTGTGAGCGTGTGTGAGAGAGTGGCATGGGAGGGGGTTCTGTTTGCCAAGGAGGGGCTCGAGTTATTCCCTTTTCCTTTAACGCCTTGACTTCCTGAAGCCACTTTGCACTTACTTCCTCTTCCCACCCCCAATGGGGACTTGGCAAAAATGATGAGAGAAGGGCTTAGGGGCAGGTCTGGTCAGCTCTCAGCACCAGCCTCTTGTGTGAGCATTCAGGCATGTGGGGAGCCCTATGCTGGCAGGGGAAGGGGCATGACCACCAAGCTGATTCAGGTTATTAACACTTCTCTGCCCAGACTCCCATAACAGCCTCCCACCTGCCCTCCTGGGCTCTCCAGCACAAATACTAACATTCTTTGCTTAAGGCACAGGTCTGACAGCATCACTCCCCTGCTCAGAAGCCTTTACTGGCTCCCTATGACTCTTCCAGGCAGGTTCCATAGGGTTCCCTTTCATGAATGCTACATTCCATTCCAACTGGTTGATTTGCTGTTCTCTGATGTCAGCATTCCAGGAGGGGCTCCACCTTCCACTACCACCTGGCCCTGTTGCTTGTACCTTAAAGTTCTACTCTCCTGATTGGTAGGAATTCCCCATATCTAACCAGCCCTGGACCCACCAAGCTGCACCTAAGCCACCTTCCTGCCCTGCTGTCTCCCTCCTCCCCCTCCCACCTCTTGCTTTGAGAGTAGTAATCAGATCCACATTTCCATGGCTCCTTGGGAAAGGCATCATGCCAATCAGATGCCTCTAGATTTTATTCACATCTCAGTGATCTCCCAGACCAGAACACCCCTCCCTGGCAATTCATCCATCCTTCCCTCCACCCACCCATCCACTCATCCATTGACTCACACATCCATCCATCCATCTACTCACAATCAGTCCATTCACCTATCTACCCATCCATCCATCCTTCCATCTACTCACCCAACCATCCGCTCACTCATCCATCCATCATTCATCCACACACATATTCACTCATGCATCCATCTGCCCACAATCCACCCACTCACCCACCCACCCATCCACCCACCTACCCCTCCATCCATCCATCTACCCATCCATCCATCTTTCCATCCACCCAACCATCCACTCATCCACCATGCATCCATTTACTCACAACTCACCCATTCACCTATCCAGCCGGCTGGCCAGCCGTTCTTTCTTCCATCCATCCTTACAGGCTGTCCTTCATGCCAGAAATGCATTCCCTCTTCAACTTAACACCTCTCAGAATTCCTCCATCCATCCCCATCCTCGTTTCCATCTGTCCCTACTTTCTCCATTGACTTCTGACCACTCCCCAGCCTGTCAACATCCTTCTCTCAACACACCAGCCTAGAACACAGCCCAAGGTTGAAGCAGGGACCTAGCCCAGGAAGAGAACATTACAACCTGGCTGCCCAGAACTGCTCTTCCCTCCCTCCGTTGCCTTCAGTCACTCAATCAAAGTGTCTTTTCCTTGTCTCATGTGCCTAGACTGGTGCCCCGGCTTAGGGGAGAGGCGGGGGCAAGAACAGAAGACACGGGCCCTTCTCTCAGGGAGCTCACAGCTCCAGGGAGATTAACACTTCTGAAATATATAACAAGATAACTCAGTGGTTACATGAGATATGGACCTGAGATGGAGTCATCAGGGAAGGAGGAAGTGACTTCATCTGGGCCTTAAATGGTGGGCAAGACTCAAGCTGGTGATGGTTGGGGAATGGGGATGGGATCTAGGCAGGAAGACAGCGCTGGCTATACAGGGGCAGGTTTGGCCAGGGCAAATGAGGAGTCATGTCCACATACAAGAGCAGGTTTGACAGAGAGGAAAGGGGCCCTCGATGGTCAGGCCCTGGAGAAGACAGAGCTCCTCCATGTTTGAAGTCTGTGAGAGTTGGATTCATACTTTACTGACATGGGAGGTGCCAGCCCAAGTGCCCTGATGTTCTCATCCAGGGCTGGCCCTAGTCCTCCTCCCTCCCAGTGCCTTCATGACTTCTCTCCCCCCAACCCAACAAGGCCCAGTGGTGCCCAGAGAGGCCTCAGGGTCCCTTTGAGGCAGAGGCCTGGGTGCGAGGCATGGCTGCTTCTGTCTCTGCCATTTTGAACAAAGCCTGAGTCTCAAGAAAGGCTTCCCTTGACCCTTCCCTGAACATCTTCTTTTCACTGACCAATGAAGTTTAATGAGGAAAATCTCTGGACCATTCCAGCTCATAATCTGACCTCTGACCCTGAGTCATTGGACCACAGGACCCTGAGCTCTGAGAAGCCCGAGAGAGCACTGAGGACCTGATAGGTCCTCACCGGGCCGGGAGCAGACAGTAGGATTCGAACTCAGGTCAGTCACTCGAGTCCAGCGCTCTGTCCCTAATATCCCTGCTGATATCCTCAAAGGGTGTGGAGAGGGCCCACCCAGCTAGGAGGCTAGAGCACCCTCCAGATACTCCAGGCCCATGGAAAGCAAAGGGCCAGGTGCCCCCAAAAACAGAGGCAGAGGATCCCACAGCCAGGGTTTGGGCCAGCCCAGAATGGGGAGATGGGAACCTGACGGAATAAATGAGCTGTCACCTTGTGGTTGGACTATGGCCCAGTGTGTGAATAAGGCAGGAAATCCATCCGCGCTGATGTGGGTCAGCAAGTATTCAGAATAAGCCACTCTCAGACCGCTCAGAGTTGAAACCCTTCCCCAGACAGGAAGGAAAAGGGCCCTCCCGGTAGCCCTGGGTGCCCTGACCAGTGTGGACAGGAGGCCACCTGCCTTTCTCCTATCTTCCACAGCCTCTCTGTGCCCAGATGCATTTACTTGAACACCTGTGCACTGGTCAGGTCCAACCCAATGGAGCGCAGTTTGTGATGGGGAGGACAATAGGACATCTGGAGGAAAAGGACCCTTGGAGGCAGTCCAACCCAAATGTCTCATTTTACAGATGAGGAAACTGAGGCCGAAAGAAGAGAACAGCCTTGAGTCTCAAGAGACCTCAGACCTCAGTATTCTGCTCTATGATATTATTGACAGGGCAGCAGGATGGTGCCCTAGTGCCCAGAGCACTGAGTCTGGAGTCAGGAAGACTCATCTTCCCAAGTTCAAATCCAGCCTCTGACACTTACAAGCAGTGTGACCCTGGCCAAGTCACTTCACCCTGTTTGCCTCAGTTTCCTCATCTTTAAAATGATCTGGAGAAGGAAATGACCAACCACTCCAGTATCTCTGCCAAGATAACCCCAAATGGGGTCATGAAGAGTCAGACATGAGTGAAATGACTAAACACCAACCAAATGGTTGTTCAGACTTGACTTGAAAACCTCCATTGATGGAGAACTCACTACCTGTTCAGCTTCAGGACAGCTCTCATCATTAGGAAGTTTTTTTAATATTCTTTTTTAAAATTTCCAATTCCAAATTCTCTCCATCCCTCCAGATCCTCATACACCCATTGAGAAGGCAAGCAATATGATGCGCATCATGCATTGAAGTCAAACAAAATATATTTCTACGTTAGCCATGTTGCAAAACATAAAACAAAAAACCCAAGGCAAGACAAATAAAGAAAGTGAAAGGAAATCTGCTTCCATTGGTACTCAAACTCCATAAGTTCTCTCTGGAGGCAGAGACGCCTTCATCCTGGGTCCTTAGGGGTAGCCATGGATTGTGTGCTTGACGAGCTTGACTTTGATTCTCAGACAATGTCATCATTAGAGGGGGTTGGTTAGTAAATATTTAGAAAAGAAAGCTGCAACTGCAAAGAACCATCATGACATGGCCAACCAACAGGTCATGCCTCTGTGTGTGGTGTGTGTGTGTGTGTGTGTGTGTGTTGTATGTGGCACGTGTGTGGTGTATGTGGTGTGTATGTGTGTACGGTGTGTGTGGTGTGTATGTGTATAGTGTGTATTTGTGTGTGTAGTGTGTATGTGTGTACGGTGTGTG